>NC_085048.1:2019264-2341764 GCF_963662255.1 Cinclus cinclus
CAAAGGCCCCTTGTTTATCACTTACAATACAACTGCAGGGTAGTGGATTTACTTCTCCAGGCCATATACAAACTATACCATCCAAATATTTGTGGAGATGAACAGCAATAGTTCAGATTTGTCCAGAACTCAAGATGTTCCCAAACATCCCAGCAATGTGTGACATTATCCCCCTCACACGGTCAAATCTAAACCATCCCAGCTGTAAACAGGATGTGAAGAGAGCAATGAGGAGGTTAAGAACAACATTTTCAAAGCCATCTGGAGGTGGAAGTTGAGGCTCTGGCTCCTCCAGGACCTGAATTTACACTGAGAAATCACAAACCCAAAAATCCTGCAGAGGTAAAGGAAAGTACCTGCACCTACTGCAGCAGGAATGGTGCACAGGGCAGGGATGAGATGCAGAACAGAGGTTAAAGAATGTGTCAGGCCACAAAAAATGTTACTTTTCCTTTGTGGTGCTTTGACCCTGGCTGGAGGCTGGGTGCTCACCAAAGCTGCTCTATCACTCAGTTGGGCAGGGGAGAAAATGTAACAAAAAGCTTGTGGGGAGAGTTAAAACCAGGGAGAGATCAACGAGTAATTACCATCATGGACAAAATAGACTTGACTTGTGGAAATTAGTTAAATTTATTACACCTCCCTCCAGAGAGGGTACAGACCCAGCCAGGATCCTGCTCCAACATGTGCTTCCCATGCTTCACAACCTCCTTCAGGCATCCATCCCCCTGCTCCAATGTGGGGTCTCCAGGTGGATTTCTGCACCTCCCTTGGTCCCCATGGGCTGCAGGGGCACAGCTGCCTCTCCCTGGGCTGGGAATCTCAGCTTTGGTTCCTGGAGCAGCTCCTGCCTTCTTCTTCCTCACTGTCCTGGGGGTTTGCAGAGCTGCTCCTCATTTATCCTCACCCTCCTCTCCCCTGGCTGCAATTACTCCTGCACAGTCACTTCTTTCCCTCTCTTCACTCTGTTATCTCAGAAGTGCTCCATCTCTGATGGGCTTGGCCTTGGCCAGCAGGGGGTCCATCCTGGAGCCAGCTGGGATGGGGGAAAACTTCTGGAAACACCAGAAATCACCCCTGTAGCCCCACACTACCAAAACCTGGCTGTGCCAAGCCCAACAGAGCCTGAATTCCCAACTCTCCCTTCCCCACAGCCACTGGCTCCCTGGAAACCTCAAGCCTTTCCTGCTGAAAACAAGAACAAGTTCAAGATTCCTGGGGCCACAGAGGAAATAATGGAGGGTAAAGTCTTGGAGGAGATCTCAGCCCGAGTCTGTGTCCTCATCTGAACCAAAGAGCTGGTGAGCAATGATGGATATAAAATCACAATCCAGGGAGTGGAGAATGATTCCAGCCAGGTGCCCACCAGGCCAGGGATCCACAAAGGGGTAAGAATCACCTCCCAGCTTCTGCAAAACAGGGGTGAAAACCTTTCCAAGAACACTGCTTTTCACACAAGCAGCAGGTCCAGTCTGGCTCTCTGCAGCACTACAGCAGCTTTTCAGAGTTGTCAGTAAGAGGACACATCTATCTGAAAGTTGTTTAAAGCCCAATTTATCTTGGTGACTGATGGATGCTCTCTCCTGATAAAAATTGTATAATAATCTTGGCATTTCAAATTTAGTCTCCTTCAGCAGCTCCATAACAAGTTGTTCAATTTACAACTCACAAAGAGATCCTTGCTTTCCCAGCAGCTGCCACCACAAGGTCGAGTTGGCACCTAAAAAGCAAACTGTGCTCTTTTCTGCTCTCTATTAACACACACAGCCTCACACTCACACAAAATATCACCAACTGTCCCCACAGACAGACTGGCAGCTTTGCTGCTGGTGCCCAAGGCAATGTGGAAATAAAACTGCTCTCCCTGAGCTGCAGAGTGCTGGTGCTGCAGTGCTGAGCAGGGAAAAAAGAGGTTTGGGGTAAACTCAGAGGAAGCTGGAGGTGGGACACAGT
Organism: Cinclus cinclus; assembly: GCF_963662255.1. Lineage (NCBI taxonomy): Eukaryota > Metazoa > Chordata > Aves > Passeriformes > Cinclidae > Cinclus > Cinclus cinclus. Next base: position 2,021,218 of record NC_085048.1, read on the forward strand.
GTGGGGATGAAACTGTGTGTGCCTTGGGAATCCTGGGAATTAGGGCTGCAGCTCCACATGCTGGGATGAAAACAGAGATCGAGGTGGAATTTTCACACTTCCATTTCTGTGCTTCACTCCCCCCCGCCCCCTCTTCACAAGCATGCTGCTACCTCCTCATACACACTTTTGGTGAATTTTGGTCTGCTTTGGAGTTTTTACCTTGAGTATTCTGAGCTGCTTGTGCACTCCATTGCACATTTTGGAAGTGAGAAAACACACATGAAAGCTACTGTGCTCAGCCTGCCTCCTCAATTGCTTTTCCCAGAAACCCATTGCTTTTGGACATTTTTACATATTTGAAAGAAAACTGATTCTCTGTTTTCCTGAGGTTGGGTAGATAAATATAGCTGGTGTCATGTAAAAGACAGCTCTAAACTGCATTAATGTAGAATTATTTAATTTCTTCATTTTGCTGGTTTTTGGCAAGTACCACTCAAATTCCAGATTCTTACAATGGCATTATTTTAAGCATGTATCTTCCTTTGGTCTTTAATTATTTTTTTTTTCTCATTTCTCTGAGTTTGTCTCATTCAACAAACTGGCTCGAGGACCTGCAAACCCCTGAAAATAGTTCAGAATGTTTCTGTAAACCAGAACAAGTTGTGCAGACAAACAGCCACCTGCACTGACACATGTAACATGGTTGTTTATACACAGTCAACTTTTGGATTCTGCTTTGGCCCAACTACAGCTCTGAGAGTTTAATTTGTAAATGCATTTTAATTAACAGTCTCACTCTTGTTTACTCATCATGATAGGAGGGGACTGTGCCACTGTCTGTCAGGGGGACAGTGACCCACCCCCATGGAGGTCCAGGAGGGACAGAGAAGGGCAGCTCATCTGGATTTACCAAAACCAGATCACCAGAGCTGTGGCAGGGGAATAAAACTCAGTGTTTAAAACCAATGAAAATGCAGATGAGATACACACACATGTAAAAACACACATTTAGGAAAGGAAGTCACAGGTGTTAACACAGCTTCAAGGGGAGGTTGAACAAAACTACAGGACATCATTAATTACACAGTCACATCTAATTCAGGAAATTCCTGAAATAAAAATACTTAAAGATCATCAGAGAAAAGTATCACAGAATTTCACCCTATTCTTCTTGGATGCTGGCAGAGAGGATCTTTAGTAAAACCCACGATTATCATTCTTATAAAATGCCAAAATGTGCTCTATTAACAGATATCTAGAATCACTGAGTGGGTTGAGTTGGAAGGGACCTTAGGGATCATCTAGGTCCAACCCCCTGCCATGGGCAGGGTCCCATTCCACTGGATCAGGAACTTAGTCTGATTTAGTCTTGTCATGTCTTTGGTATTTTTTTTAAGGATCCTCCTATCACGAGCTTTTAAATTCTATTTGTAAAATGTAGGGAATTTAAAATAAAGGGAAGATCCTGGTAAAAGAACAGACAACACAGAGCAGGACAGACATGGAAAAGTGGTTTGATGAAAGAAGGAGGAGAGCACAGAGGAACTGAGCAGGGGCAAGGGGAGAAAAGGAGAACAGCACTAGATGTGACATTCCAAACAGGCTGGAAAATGCTGCCATTCACACTGATATCACAGCTTTGCAATTATCAGCTTTTCCAGCTGTGAAAGCATCTGATTAGGTTTTATATTTCTGGGGGTCTATAAATATATCTTGACTTTTTTTTTTAAAACAGATTGTGCTGTTTGCTTTTGATATATTTAAAAGTCAGGTGTAAGAAGGGAAGCAGATGTGCTTGTTTTCAAAACTGAAAGTCATAAAAAAGCATGTAAAGATTTTACTCTGGCTGATACACAGGAAGGAAATAGTAATATTTCAGCTGGGAACAATATCCACGTAGCCTGTTGGCAGCCAAGTGACATACTTAGCAAACCAGGAGCAGCAGATGATTAAATCTCATTATACCTGTTCCATTCCAAAACATTTTAGGTACAACCTGTGTCTCTCCAAGCACTTACTGCATTAATGACATCAGGAGCACATCGTAAAATCTAAACAGGTAGTTTTATGCCAGGAGCTATAGCTGGACAACTTATTCAATTCCAGGAATCTCAGAATTATTTCCCACCCAAAGCCATGAATAAGATGATAAAACAGGCAGGAGATTTCTCTCAGTGACCTACCCAGGTTGCTGCAGAACTCTCCCACCATTCCATCAGGGTTGGCAGTAGGGATCTGGGTCAGCCCTGTCAGGATGAGAACGTCGCTGTTTTTAAGAGAAGCCTGGTCCATGGGCTGGAACAGAGCACAGGGAAATAAAATCAGGAATGGGAGAGTATCTCCAGGCAGGACATAATAGATACAGTCACCAAACATTTTACACTTCACACTCCTCCATCTGTGGGAACCTAACTTGTTTTATAACTGGTATTTTATTGAAGCAGAATGAAAATGCAAACCCATTTCTCTGCATTAGCAAACAGAAAATAGATATTCAGAAATTAGACATGAGTGTGACACTAAATACATATTCTTGATACTGAAAATGTAGCGTGATCCAATCTTGATAAGGTAAAATCCAATTCTCTCTGTGCAGATGGTGAAAAGGTAACCTTGAGCTTCACTTTGTGTTGGGATGCCCTTCCCACAGCTACTGATTAAGCAAAAGTGGGCAACTGCTGGCAGCTGTGTGGTACTTTATGGGTATTTACTCTCAATAAACAACATTCTGCAGTCTCACCAACCAGGAAAGATTTCTGCCAGAAGAGACAGATGAAGAGATTTCCTCTGCTGAACCTCCAAGACCACTGTGAGGTTAATTCCCCTGCTCACAGCTCTCCAGAGCCATTCTGAAACAGTTGAGAAGGACCCTGCTCTGTTAAACATGCAGGGGAATTTCATATCAACTCTGGCAGGAGTTGATATGTGCACCCCCTTGTAGGATCAGACCTGACACGTGAGATTTAGCACAATCTTTGACTCTCTCCAGCGTGTCCATGAAAATGAAATGCCAATAATGCAATAAAAAATAATATGGAATCTGCCTGTGATAATGTACATAATGATTATGGCATATTACATCCACATAAGTTTCAGATGCCACTGCACTGAGAGGGCCTGCATTGATTTTTGTGGGTTAATGTAAAGAATATGTCTTAAAAGGCTTTTAGTAATATGTCTGAACCTCTGCTGTCAACTCCTGTTCTCCACTTCAGTGGCAACACTGTCAATTCCAGCCTCAGGAGAGGGGGGAGGCAAAATTTCAATGGAAACCATCTGCCATAAGAACAGGGAACAGTCAATGGTGCCAGGCCTAAATCCCAGTTCACTGGAAAAGCAGCTCTGGATATGTTCAAAGTATGTACTTTTTAAAAACAAAATGCAGTGACTGTTTTCACACCCTGCTAAAAAAAAAAGGAATTTCATGACGAACTTCTCATCATGATCCTATGGAAAACCAGGACAACTTTTCACTCCCTGAGGAAAAATGATTTGTTGCTCACAATTCTGACTCTGTGCCACTCGAGATATTGTTATAACTAAATATTGTCTATCAAACATCAAAGAGATGATGAGAAGCTGGTTGGAAGCTCCCAAAATCCACATACAGAAACCCCAGATTGTAGCAGCCTGTGCTGGTGCTCACAGGGATTAACCCCAGGACAAAAACTATCCATTGTCTTCAAAAAGCATCTGGAAGCAAATGCAAGACAATGATGATATGGGGTAACAACTGTGATGTGGTAAATAACAAGGAAAGCACAAACTGAATGTGATTTTAACTATCTGTTAAACTACTCCTTCTAAAGATGTGCCCATGAGCAGTTCACTCAAACCATTCTCTGCCACTGGGACTTAATTTCCTTAAAAACAGAAATTTTACCAGAAGCTTCCAGAGAAATATTCACCTCTGGAAAGTAATGAAGCCTGGCCAGTCTGACCTGATAGACTAAATCACGTTTCATGTCAGTGAGGAGAAAACATTCTCAGTGACCAAATTACTTTGTGCAGGGCAAAGTTTCTCCTCACAGAAACATTCCATTCACACATTGTCAAATACTGCTGTTCCTTCTCTAGGAGGGGAGAGCCCAGGATGGAATGAGGCTGATGAGAAACAGGGATTTAGAGGCTCTGATACATTCTGTGCACCTAAGGATGGCCCTACTATTAAGGATCATTTCTCTACTGTAGTTTCTCAACTGAGAACAAGCTTTTAAGTGAGGGATGCTCAGAAGCAAAGCTCTCCAGCAGATACCCACCTTGGGGGAAATCACTTATTGATCAAAAACCTGACACATCTTCTAAATTATTTTTAAATACCTCCTGCAATAATGCTTTTAACTATTTTGACAACTTCTGAAGCGCACGGCACTGCAAACTTCAAGCCTTTCTTTGCACTAAGAATTTATGGATCTAGAGAGAATTAATTTACTGGAAATTACATCTACAGCACTATAAAGACTTTGCCCTTAGCAGAGCAGGGTGGAAAACTTGGCAGCCACTGAGCTATCATTCCTCCTAAGGAAGGATGCTTCAGAAGTGATATAAAGCAGTCTGTGAACTGTCTGTGAAGATTCTTCAGTCAAATATGGATTTTTTTTTAAAAAGTCACTAATGCTTTTTTGTTTAACTCTGTTGAAAATTTCCTTTTTAGAGTGAAAGACAATTCCACAGTTTTAAGTGAACATCAAATCACCAAGAACAAAGAATTTTAGTTATCTTTTCCTCCTAACTATTGATACCTGTCATTTGTCAGGGTATGTCTTATCAATGCCCATTAAGTCCAGGTACTGATAACACAGTTACCTTAGAGTGGCCTATATCCTAAACCTGATCCCAGCTGGAATAACCCCATTTTTTGGAGCAAAAGTTCCTCCTAAAGACTAGGAAAAGTCAGAGGCTTTACCTGAGGGTGTGTTGTAAGCAGAGAAGATCCTGAAACATAAGAAACCTTTTCATAGTGTGACTGGATAATCCAGTTGGAACTCCCAAGAGCGTAGCCCGAGCTCAGAGGGGTGACCTGGACAGCCCCAAAGAGCTCCTGAAACACAAAGACAGACAGACACATTAACTTGAGAGAGCCCCAAAAGAAATCAGGAAGGGTCATTTTATCATCAGTGATAGGAATTTAAAAAGCAGTACTGCTGTTAAAGCCTTTGTGAAGCTGTTCTGCTGAGAATTACATCTGCTGGTTTTACCCACCCATGTCTGGAAGGACACGTGCTCTGAGAAAAGCTTTTCTGGGACAGGGCCTCCATAAAGTCTCTCTTCCATGTGAATTTTATGGCATCTGAGTTCACACTGAACAATGTCTCAAAATGAAGGAATCAACCAGTGTCTTGATCCTCTGCCGTACTGAAGAAGTTTGTGGGAGCTTTGCATGTTTGAAGACTCTATTCTCCTTCAGTCAAATTAAATTGGTACTGGCCAGCAGGAGAGAAGGAAGGACAAGTACTTCTATATTGATATAAAACTCTGCTTGGCTTGCAAATTTTACTGTGGAAAACAAACTTAACTTCAAACACACTCACTTTCTAACTTTATTTCTTTTTAAATGTTTCCTGCTGGTGATTTAGCAACAACACCTGCAAACTCAGTCCACGTTTTAGATTCAGTGTAAGCAACCTGACAGTTGCCTTCTTTCCAGGTGTCATTAGGAATTGTATTCCTTCATCTGCACCCAGGAATGTGGAATACTTGTTTGGAGAAAGGAAAATAAACCTTCATGTACAGACCTCCCTAATGTGATCCACCTTCTGGTTACTAAATAATAGAACAAGCATTTGATTCATGCAATACTAATGGTTTTTCTAGTATTTCAATACGTATTTGGATGCCTTGAAAAACAAGGCAGGGAGCCTTCATCCCTCAAGAGTGTGCAAGCCAAGGCTCTAAAGTTTGATTATTTGAAAAGTTAGCTTTGGGAAGAGAAAAAAATATGGTTTTTTTTTTTTTTTTTCCCCCAGTAACCATAAAAGAATGATTGGCTCAGATGCACAGATCTAAAATTAGAGGAGATACATCCACAATGTGAGAACAGTCAAAAATGAACTGTAACAATCCATGGATAATGAGGAGTCACAACTTACTTTAACCCATATTTTTATTTTTATGGCCTCTGAGCAGCAAAACCAGGTATCACAGCCCAAACAAGAGCAGGGACCATGGCCCACACGCTGCCTACAATCCATATGGGATCTGCAGACTATGGAATTGTTGGTTCAGTTCATTCTGGAAACTACACTGGATTATAGTCAACAGCATTACAGACAATAACTATTAGCTGGGAGCCCTGGGAAAGGTGTTTCTGAAGTTCACATTGAACCATTAGGTTTTGTTTACAATTCCTAATTTACAGTATGAAACAAAGTGGAGGCTAAAGCACTCAAAAGATTCCCAGAAGTGAGATAGGGGAGCTGGGAAGGGGATGTGGCTTAGAGACAGAGAGGATACATTCACTCCTTGCATCCTCCCAGCTCTCAGTGGGCCAGCCATCAGCTCCAAATTTGAGGGCATGCTGCCTTAAAATTGGCCTCCCCAAGGAAGAGAAGAAACAAATGGATATTGCCTGATTTCACCAAACAAGAGCTCTTCCTGGGAGGCAGACTGAGGGGCAGTCTGTGTAATCCTCTCTTGCTTGCCTAGGCCAGGGTAACTAGATCCAACACAGGATCTAGAGGGGGAAAAAGCTGGGGAACAGTTGTTGCTGTTGCCCTGAGGACAGCTGTGCAGGTACTCACGATTTTCTGGGAATAGCCCACTAGCTGGATCTTGCTGAGGGCTGCATTCACCTCTGGCATGGTGTAGCACTTCCTCCACATGGACACCTCCACTGCATCCTTCAGTGGGGCTGGCAGCAACCTGTGAACACCAGTGGGATGTTCTGTGGGGATCCAGAACAACAGCTGGTGCTGGACCAGCTTCTACAACCATTTACATTCTCCACATCTTTGATTTTACCATTTAAAATGTTTATTTTCATTGTGCCTGGCACTTCACAGTGAGGAGCAAGACTTTCTGTCTGCTGAGGAGCGGAGCCACGCTTCCCAATATGCCTCACTCTGAGGACTGCTCTCCTCCAGCTCTCTTTGTTGCTGTTCTGTCCAGCCCTTGCATCAAAGAAATAGCTGTGATCAAGGTGTTATCACAACCCTTGGGGTATTTTCACCACTGATGAAAGGTGATGGCTGATCTGAGATGACAACATGAAATGCATCTCTAGCACTGGGATCTTGAATCAGTGTCTATTTTTTGTATCATTATAATCTGAATAATACCCTAATAACCTGAAGCAATCTGGTGATTAAAGTACAGTGACCAGAGCAGGAGCAGGGATGGCTCTGCCCTGATTTCTGCCACTGGTCTCTTCCAAGAGCACGTGTCCCTGCAGCCCAGCTTCCCTGCCTTCAATCCCACTTCCCTTCCGAGTGCCCTGGCAGGGATACACGAGCTGACACTGCAGAGCTCTTTGAAATCCCCTCCACGGAAGTATTTAAGATGTTTTACACCAAAGTAAGATCCATCCATTCTGCTCCTCACAGACATTGCAAGTCAGCTGGCCGGCGTTGTCAAGGGAAGAAGTGAACTATAATGTCACAGACTGGAAGAGGGATGGCTAACTTCTGGGAAATAAATCTCCCTTAGCAACATGAACTGAGGCAGGAAGCAGCACAGCTGCCAAATGCATAAGAAGAATAGGATTTTTTTTTTTTTGTATATTAAACCAATGCTAAATCAAAGGCTAATTCAAACCAATTTCCAAAGATTTATGGAAATTGGTCAAGTTTCTTTGATCAATTTGTTTAAAGGAATTTAATTTATTGTTATATCTACTAGGTCAGTGAACTCCTCCATAATTTAAGATACTGAAGAAAGGATTAAGGACAGCTCTTGCCAAGACCACAGCACAGGTCCAGAACGATAACTGTAATTCCAGCACTGGCTGAAAGCACCCCGTGCTTCAGGAAACAAACAAAGCCTTCAAGGTCTTTTTTGGGAAGTCATAAGCAACAAAAGGCCACACAATGTGAAGAGTTGTCCACCACTGCACTGAAGCAAATTGCCTGTAAAAGCATTTAACCTACCATAAGAAGCATTTAATGTTGGATGCTTTCAGGAGCTTCTCTTCTGGGAAGAGGAAAATGTTTCTCCAGGTAATGGAGAAAGTGGGGAATTGTCCTTGGTGACTGAAGGAAGTTTCTCCTAACCTTGACTGTGGCTATACTGAAAATACTCTGATCCTGGCAGAGACCAGTGGCACCAGTCTCCAGTGGTTTCATGAAGCTGAGTGGCAATGAGGTGCTGGTCCCTCACATGTGCCCCTGTCAGCATTTAGTCTGTCATCTCATTTCTAAATTCCCTACAGAGTTACCAGAGGATATTCTGTAGTCTGGAGTAAATCTACTGCCACCATGGCAATATCCTGTGAAGGATCATCTCACAACAACCAGACATACGAGGGCAGCTGCTGGGACAGCAACAAACAGGGAGGTACCATGAATCCACACGGTTGAGGATACAAAATTCACACTTACAAATCTCAGGGATTTGTATTCTTCCCTGGGATCTGCACAGAGACAGTCCCTCCTGGTCAATGCAAAGGGTCATGCAATAAAATCCGTAAGAGATTTAAAATCCATAAGGTCATTTAATAAAATCCCAGAATTGTTTGAAGGGAGAGGAGGATTGCAGCACTGAAACTACATCAGGCCATGGCCTCTCTCGTGCCTTGCTCAGCCTCAGGAAACAGCTTGTTTCAAACACTTCAAATGATATAGGAAACCACCAAACAAGAAGTCAACAAAGTGCCTTTCATAAGGCAAACTTCCTCTTTTGCCCCTGAATCCCAATCAGTGTGAAAGATATCCTGGCTGACATCTACTGAACTTCCACAAGACTGCTCACTTGAAATAAAACCCAATAAAACTGGCTAAGCAATTAGTTCAGACTGGATCTGATAATGGAAAAATGTAAACCACTATAATGAACTTATTATATTTTATACAGTATTTGCATTTAAAATGCTCCAGTGCTTCATCTAATGAAGACGATAATACTTTGTGTTTTATACTAACTGTTTGGAGTAGAACTAGCTGAACTGTAAAGCAGTAATGGGGATTGATCAGCCCGAAAAATTAAAGTTAGACTCAGAAGTAATAAGCATTCTGTTCTAGCAACAGCCAAGTAAGAAAAAAAACCCTAATTCATCAAGATCACATTTTCTTAAGTAACGGATGTCAGTCCAAGCCTGCATGTGCCATTAGCCAGGTGCTAATTTGGGGATCAGTGAATGTTTTGCTCTAATAATCAGCTCCATTCACGCCTGCATGACACTTGTCACCAGGCATCTCAAAACCACTTTGCAAACATTAATTAAAGTCCCTGTGTGCCCTCTGTGCTGGATGGGAGCTCTGTTTTACAGATGCACAGGGAGGTGAAGGGGGAACTCAGGGCACAGGTGGGGCAGAGGTAAAGAGGGAGTTCACATTTGTCCCCTTGTTCCAGCTCAAAGACAACACTGGTTCATACCAGCAGAGTTCATGATACACAAATTTATGCTATTAAACAGCTGCTTAGTAGCTCCCACCTCTCTGCTACCCCTTTGCAACAGCTACAGGATGGAACTTCAAGGCAAAAAAGGCTTCAGTCTCCTACAGCAGCTGAATCAGAACAAAGATTCCCTCTCTGTGTTCTCCTCTGGAATAATCAGCAGCATGCAAAGTGCCAGGCAGCACTTTTCCTAAAATATGACCACCAGGAAAGTGACATTGTATGAGCTGCAAGATATATGATTCTCCTTTGAGCCATGCATACAAAACATGCCTGGTGTGACAGGAATAATGGCTCCAGTCCTCTCTCTCTCTCCACACACTGGGAGCTTCAGCAGTGGTTCTGGGCAGGCCAGTGGACCCCAAAATTAACAAAAAAAACCCCACTATTCTGAAAATCCTGCTGAACTTTAGTGTATTTAGTTCTGCTTTACATCCAAGTTGACATCTGCTTGTCTTCTTCAGAAGAATGAGAGTTACAGTGTAAAGACTGCTCCTATATTCAGCAGGGGAACACAATATACAGCTAAAACCGTGGTAATTTAGATTTTAAATTTTGCTTTGTGATATTGGAAAATATCAAGACTACTCTTCTAATGTAAGAAATAATTCACTTTTAGGAAGCTTCCAAATCAAGCCATCTTAAGAATTAGGAGTATAAAATGGGAGATCAATTAAAAATGCACAAAGCAGCTTTTAAAAATAACTTTTTAATCAACCAACCCTATCTTTAAAATGTGCTAAAAACAAAACTGTCTCTTCCAAGGAACATCTTGTGCACCTAAAACTGTTTTTATTCCCAAGGAAAGCATCAGCTACAATTAGTAAACTGTATGGATAATTTTTAGATTTCATAGGCTTTCAAAACTCTGAGCAGCTTGTTTTGATGTACAGCTGGAATAATGGACATGGTGCTTCCAAATAACCTTTTTTATTCAGATTTTATTTTGTTTTTAAGCTTTGGAAAGCCAAAAAGCCCACCTCTGTTATTCAGGTGTAAAAGGACACAGGGAGAAAGGTAACACCAGTGACCTCTAACAGCTGTGTCTTGACTTTCTTAGTATGTCAGCAAACATGAATGCAAATACATTCTAAATGCAAATTATTCCAATGCAGAATCATTAATTTTAAATAGCCTGTTCATTTCAACAACTTTTTATTATGTTAATACCAGAATCTGCTGGTATTAGCTACCATCATTGAGCTGAACTGTGTGAGGGGAGGCTTTGCTGTTACCAAGCCTTTCTCCAAGGAACAAATTTGTGAGGCTGCAAAACCAACAACGTGCAAAAACGATTAAAGAAATAATCGATCCAAAGGAACCACAGTGGCAAATCTCAAATGGTGGGAGCTGAGCCATCCTCACAGAGACTCCCAAACTTTGGTGATTTGGGACCATCACCTTTCTGGGACTTGCTCCTTACCTTTGCACCTCCTTGTTCTTCCACATGGAGGCAGACTGAGCCTTTGGCACACGTTCAATGGAATTCACCAGCTCTTCCATCAGGAGCCTGAAAACACAAACCTAAATTAGCACTGCCTCCTCTCACACAGGAGAGAACTTTGGCCCAAATCTTTTCAAAATAACATAGGAGTTGTAACACTCGGAGGGGCTCTTCCCACAGAGGCCATTACCAGCACTGCCCCTGTTTCCAAATTTCCAAAATTTGAGTGTTTCCCATTCCATTCTACTTGCAACAGAGGAGGATCTGGCCCACTGGGTTATGGGCTATTTGGAAAGTGCAAGATAATTTCTTCATTCCTAACTGCTTGTGATATGTAATGATACAAAACACACAACAAAAACTCCTCAGCTAATGCCTGTTTATCACTTAGGGAAACCAAGCATGCTGTCAAAGTGAACTGTCCTCATCTACCAACACATACCTGAGACAGAAGAAGGTGTCAAGCGTTAAAAAAACTGTGACAGCAGATTTCCCTGCCCAAAACAGAACAGTATTTGTGATTGTGTGCAGGCTTTCCCTTGAAGTTTGGAGCAGGACAGCATCTGGAATGACTTGGGATGGTGAGAACCACACCAGTGCACTCTCCCACAAGACTGTGCTTGTTATCCCCAGCTCTGGTCCAGCAAAGCCCTGAGGTCTACTACTTGTTCATATTTACACAATTCCTTTCATGTACAAGAGCCTTCAGTTTCTGTTTGTTTTCACACAGTGGGGGAATTACTCTGGCATGGGAAGTTTGCACAGGACCTTCAGTGGACAAAGATTCCTGCCCCGAAGTGCTACCAGATAGGAAGGCCTAATCTGGCTCCTAATTACTGAATGTGGCAGCTCTGCAGGAGAGAGGTACAGAGCTCAGTTCCAGTTAGGCCTCACCAAATCTGCAGCATTTGGTGTTGACCCATCCAATCAACAATTATGTAAAAACAGATTGGCAAGTTTGATGACTATTCTGGTTTTGACTGCACTGTCTTGTCTTTTTCTACCTCAGTCTCCTATTTCAGCCATTTTTCTTAGAGCATTTTTCTGGAGTTCAGAGCTCACGTAGCTCAGCTGTCATTGGAGATGAAGTCAGCTTGAATTCCTTTCCATGGAGGGAACTGTGTTGATATGGAATCATAAATGGTTTGGGGTGGAAGGAACCTTGAGGAACATTTCATTCCAACTAAACTGCTACGGGCACCTTCCACTATCCGGGGTTGCTCCAAGCCCCCTCCAACCTGGACTTGAACACTCACAGGGACCCAGGGGCAGCCGCAGCTTCTGTGGAGAACAATTTCAGTTTTCTGACTGGGAAGACTCCTTTTGGTTAAGGGAAACAGAGAAGAGCAGGAGAGCTCTTTGATCCGTGGTTTTTGAAGGTCTGAAGTTGCCTATGTGGCAATTACTGAGGTGTCTCAGCTCACTCAAATTCCACTGTCCCACATCTATGCCTGGACTTAACACAAAGCACCTGCTGGAAATGCTGATGATTCCAGAGGTTGGGAAACATGGAGTTAACACATTTGCAGCACTAAGGACTTGGCTGGCATTCAGCTCCTGCCTGAAAGCCTCTTCAGAACATTAGACACCACTCCTCTGCCCACACTGTCCTTTACACCTTCTCCTCAGCAGCGATGAAAGAGGAGCAGAGAATTCGAAGGGGCTTTTTACCTGCCAATTTGAACAGTGGGCTCGGTGGCGTAAACTGTTCCAGTGAATCCTGTGTACTCTGTGATGTAGGGCAGGGCCATCATGCAGTGATAGTTGGAGATCAAGATTACATCCACCGTGGAGAGGTCAAGCAGTTCAGTCTGAAAACAGAGCAAAGAGATAAGCAACTTGTAACCCTTTCACGCGGTTTAATAAATGGCAGAAAATCTTCTTATTCTGTTTTTTTAAAACTTTATTGCAGGAATGCGACTGGTTTATAATAGCATGTCTCAGCTGTGGCAAAGATTAATGTTGCCTTTGAATTAACAAGATTTATTTTAAAAGCCCCCTAAGATTATTCCATTCTCCAGCATGGAAAAGAAAACCATGTCCTGGGTTTTTCTGTCTTTCAGGTGATGAAATGGCTGCTGTTATGAGATCCAGGATTATTTTACTTTTATCAAAGAATTGATGTGTGCACCTCCTTAGGGAGGAGGAGACACCAAACTTCTGGAGCAGTGATTAAGGTGTCTCATAATTTTTATGCAGTACATCATACTACACCCCAAGAAAGAGATGAAGGAAGACTGTATTTATTCATATGCTTAAAAACAATCCTTATATTTTCCCGAAGTAATTGCCTGGCATCTTTATCATTCACATTTTCTATAGAAGGAGATGAAGCCCATGCACAGAATACAACAAAATGGTTGGGTGGGCCCAATTCATTTTGATGTGACGGTTTAGACAAGAGTTCTGAGAGTGAAAGAAGATTTCACACATTGTTAAAAGAATTTTAATTAGAAATATTTACTGGTAATGCTGTAACACAAATGGTGTCAAGTCAGAAATTTACAAGATTACTGACCTCTTACTCAGTTATTATAGAGCAGCTAATGGAATTCAACACTCATCAAGCACATATTATCTGATTACAAGGCTTGGTCCAGCAATTTGAATAAAAAAGGCAAGAAAGTAGGTCACTCTGCTTTGCAGAGGGCTGACACACTGCTCTGGTGACAAGCTGCTTAACTCCTAAGAGCTCATGGTTTCAATCCATGATCACAGCTGATCACGGAGCAATGATCTCCCAGCTGAGAACAGGAGGTGAAACAACATCCTCAGCTCCTTGACAGGGCACCTTTTATCTTCCTGGGCTTCCAGGCAGGAACACTCTCCCTGCAAGGTATCAAAGGATCCGCTGACGCCTGCTCCTGCCAAAGCTTGGGCTGTCCATGCTTCAGTTTTCAGCTGTGTCCAGACTGTACAGGATCAAATTCTGGACTGGTCTGGGTTGGAAAGGAACCTTAAAGCTCAACTTGTTCCACACAGGGACATCTTCCACTATCTCAGGTGGCTCCAAGCCCTGTCCAGCCTGGCCATGGACACTTCCAGGGATCCAGGGGCAGCCACAGCTTCTCCAGGTAGCCTTTGCTAGGGCCACCCCATGCTCACAGAGAACAATTCCTTCCCAAGATCCCATCTGACCCTGCCCTCTGACAGTGGGAAGCCACTCCTTGTCACTGCACATCCCTTGTCCCCAGTCCCTCTCCAGCTCTCCTGGAGCCCCTTTAGGCTTTGGAAGGAACTCTGAGCTCTCCCTGGATCCTTCTCTTCTCCAGGGGAACAACCCCAGCTCTCCCAGCCTGGCTCCAGAGCAGAGGGGCTCCAGCCCTGAGCCGAATCCCAGCCCAGGAGAGCCATCAGGAGGATACACACCAGCACTTTCCAGCCTTAAGCATGCCACATCTCAGCACCCTAGAAGCATTTACTGACAGGATGAAAAGGGTGTCAAAACCAAAACAAAGTGAAATCTTCCCTGGGGCTTGCTGTGATCTCACTAAAGTGCCTTTGAGCTGAAGAGGCTTAAAAATGTTTCTTGCATGTGAAGTGAGAGAGCAGAAGGTTGCCAAGCAAAGAGAGGGCTGTACCCTGCACTCTGACATGTGTGAGTACTCTGCTGCAGAGACAGCCTCTTATCACCTTGTGGCTGCTGGATGAGATCCAAACCTTGGCTTGCTTTGGCAATGGTGCTCTGGAAGTGATACCTAGATACTCTGGCTAACTGCTTCTGCAGATAAATTTCTTCAAAAGAAGTGGCATGGAAGGAGAAAAAGTAAAAGCTTCTTTCACACAAGCTCCATCTTATCCTGTGCTACCAAACAGCATCAACATTTCCACTCTGTCTGCAGCTGGCCATGACTCCTGAACCTCCTGCAGACAGGTGAGCTCAAGGTGCAAGCTGGGAATCACTGCAGATCTCTTCCCAGTGTTCATGGAGGAGATGTGGCATGTGCTGGGAATTTTGGGAAACATCTGAGAGGCCATTTTTAAAGTCCCTGCAATGGTGATGTGCAGTTGGTTGCCATCTTCTGGTTTCAGGATGGGCTGCTGGGAAGCAGCTTAGTGCAATGATAACAGCAGTAAAATGAAGCAGTGACTCCCTGTCATACTTAGAGCTACATCTGTGGGTATTTTCCAGCCCAAAGTAACCAGAAAGTCTGGCTGAAGCACCTTAAACTGCAGCAGATAATAATTCCAAAGAGAATCCAGCACATAAACCCTATCCTTCCCAAGATCTGGGCCATAATGGCATTTTCAACACGCACAGATGCTTCCCACATCTCTCCGTTTCACAGGACAGTAACTGAAAGGCTCACAAGAACCCAGAATTATTATGGTTTTGGGCTGGTCTTTTTTGATGTGATTGGATTATGACAATTCCAGCTAGGTTGGAATTGTTATAATCTGTTGGAACCATTTGCCAAAACCAGTACCAGAGCTGCAAACTTGTTTGAAACAATCAAGCTGACAAGAGTGATGTCACAGGTGAGCTCCATGGGATCCACACATAGGAACAATATTTTCAGAACCTCAGCAAGCTGACAGCAACCTTCCAGGAGTGTTTTGTGCTTCCTGTCTGCAAGGTCAGGCAGAAAGGAAAAAACAAAAAACTGCTGCCCAAAAGCAATTGTGGATATCTTTGAAAGGCAGAGAAAACATCCCACCATGAAATGAAAGAACTCATGTTATCACACTCTGAACACACTAAGGAAAGGGATACTATTCCCATGCTACCCTCCATCATTCATCCCCACCTCTCTGCTCAGCTTTCTAGATCTTTATTTTTCCTACAGCACTCCCCTGATCCATCAGGTGACTCCAAGTAATCCAAACGTCTTCAATAGTCTTACTTGCTTTGTCTAAATCCAGAAATTCCAGTAAAAACCAGCTTGAGCAGCCACTTGCAGCCATGCCCATGGATATAAAGGCCCAGTTCTTCCCTCAAAGAGGCTGTAAAAGTTTTTAACCTGAAAGAAGTGCAGCCCAGCAGAATCCAGCCTGGTTTAACCACAGCTGGCTCCCCAGGGAGCTCCACTGGCACGTCCTGCATCTGTGGTTAGAGACAAGCAGCTTCCCTTGCCTTTGCACCCTGTCCTCATCTAGATCAGCACATGGATCCTGTCAGCCAGCCCAGCTCAGTCAGGTTGTGTTTGAAAAGCCCACAACAAGGCACAGCTCAGTTTTATTCTTGTGTCATATATTTGTTCAAGGAGACCTTCCATGTCTCCCAAAACCAGAGCTGAAAAGGGCTGTTTCCATCCTTTTTCCAGTGTCTAGAGCCTGGAGGCACCTTAACAATACAGAGTTTTAGCAGTATTATTTACTGAGTATTAATAAATTAGTAGGATAATAGTAATAATAATAATTTAACAAAGTTCCCCTCATGTGATTGAATGGAGTCACGTTTTTCAGTGAGGCTTTGAACAAACTCACCTCTGGTAAGCAGAACTCAGGCACAGAGTCTACAAACACATGGCCAGAGCACTCCTTCAGCTCCTGTAAAAAAACACACCAACAGAAGAGACACAAAAATACAACACAGCATTACTCCAAGGCAGCACATTTTGGATTTTCCAGACATTTTTCTTTATCACGGGTAATTTCCAGCCCTGTTACTACAGGACATTTATCCCCCTTCTAGACACAGTTTGGTGCAGGCAGATCTGCTGAAATTGTTTTCATGCCAGATGAGGCTGCTTCGTACCTGAAGGGATCAGACCCTCCTCAGGAAGGACAGAGAGAGCACTCTGGCAAGTAAAGAAAGAGCCCTGGTAACCACCAGGAAAGGCAAGTTTGGAATTTACTTTCGGTTCCAAATAACATCCAACCTCTTCTGTCTTATTACAACCTAAATACAATTTATAGTACCTGTCTCAGAGGATTCAATGAAACACTTTTGGGGATCTAATCTCCATATGGAACTTTTTGTTAAACTCTCCCCTATTTTCTTCTTCTTCTTCAAGGCTGACATCAAAAACTTTTGTCACATGAAAAGTCACATTCTTCAGGGTGGAACAAAAATATTCCCAACTCTACTCCCAGCACAACTCACAGGCTCCCTACCACCCACCCTGCCTTCTCTTCTGTCCCAAAGCAAGTGGTCTCAGCCAGCTTCAGACTGACAGAATTAAAGACTGAATCCAATTCTTAATAATTACAGTGCACCTGCCAACTAATAACGAACGAGCAATTACATCTAGTGGCAGAAGTCTCCTAACCTCATCTCAAGGGAGTTCAGAATGATTAAAAGTAGATCACAGCACATTTCAATGCCTCTCCAGGACTGAAGTTTTATAACTGAGTGCTGTAACAGGAATGTCCACCCCACATGATAAAACACCCCCCTTTGACTCCTTCCCTTGCCTTTTTCCAACATGGGTCAAAGAATTTACCATTCCAAGCACTTACAGTGGTCAAGGTGAAGTTAAGAGATGCTGCCTTTGAATTTTTAACATGATTTCCATTGCCACTGTGTGAGTTTGGAGGTTTCTCCCGAGCACACGCTGCAGCAGCAGCATCCCAGAAATTTAAATATATTCCAAATAAAACTACAGTAATCGTCTGTGCATTCTTTGGAGCCCAAAGCTCTGACACCAAAGCTGGCGTTCAGGAGACACAAATTCCAGGGAATTCAAACTGAACAACTCCATTTCTGCCCCTGAGCCTCTGCAGCCATGCAATTGCCAGTTAGCAAGTGCTCTGAATAGAGCTGTTACTATTTTACCAACAGAAATGCTGCCTGCACAGTTTCTTTTGTCTCCAATGAGAAGAAAAATCGGGTTTTTAATCTATGATCTTCAGCTCCCTTGTCTGTAAAAATCAGATCAATCCATTTTGTCCACCTCAAAGTCCCCTACAAAAGCAACTATTATCACTGTTTCCTTTAATGTTCCCATAGTCAGAGAACAGTGTATTAAGCATTTTCTCTACTGGTATCTATTGCTGCCCACATTTGAAATGTATCTGCCTATTTTACTAACATCTGACATATTTTTGTGTTCATTGTTCCCCTATGGCAGATCAAGCTGGCCGCTGCAGTGCCAAGTTTTGGCTGAAGCCTCAGATAAATTCTGCCTCCAAAACTGATGGAATGAAAAGAAGGGGAAGAAAGAGCAATTCTGTGTCTCTCATGTCGCTGAGGAAGTTCTGTGTCTTAGAATCAGGAGGCTGGAGATAATATCCTCCCTGCTATGTCCAGCAGCAGAACACATGTTGATTTCAGAGGCCAAAGCAATGCTTTTCCTCTCTGAGAGACCTCCCATAGGCAAACCATTGCCTTTCTCATAGTTCTGCCTGAAAAAGGAAGCCAACCTCATTTATAGGCATGCTCTGAAGCCTCAGAGTCAGAAAAGTGAGACTGTGGAATAAAAGGCACACTAAGAAGGCGAGGCACTATTATTTATGGAGCTCCATGAGATACAAAAATATTCACACTGACAACTTGTGCATTTTAAGCGATTTTTTTATAATCTAGGCTACCTCAGAAGCCTGAGAGTTGCTATCAGCATTTTGTTTCAAAATGTTCTGCTCTGCAAGGACATCCTGGCTGGTGAAGGTACACAGAGAAACCTTTGGGATGAGTCAGCGTGGAACAATGCTCCTGCAGCACCAGCTCCCAACCTGTCAGGTGGCATTTTGCATGGCAAGAAAATTCCAACCATCACTCCAGTACCTTGTCCAGAAATGTGCTTCCATCTTTCAAAACCCAACCAGGAAGTTTGGACAGCCTGGGGCTGTGGAAAGAAAGAAGAGAAATTACTGCAATATGAACTGAAATATTATCAGTGGCTAAGCACAAACCTTCTACTTGGTGTCATACAGGCAGAGAACACCATTCCTGTCTCAGGGAAGTAACAGTCCCAATAAAACAGACAGACAGTTTCACTGTGGCTAAGTGCTCACCAAAATGACTTTTACAAATCATGATGATGACACTTAGAAGTAAAAAGAAATAAGAGGACGAGGCATGCAGGGAGTTTTTAGTCATTTATGGTGAGGATTTTAAAAAGCTCAGTGCTGCTGAGTTCCCTGTGGTGAAACAGGATGAATAAACAGAAGTTAGGGCAGCAACAAACTCTGCGCTGGAAACGACACAAAACCACTGTAAAACTGTGGGATAGAGGACAAGAGACAAATATACCCATCAGCAGTGGCAGGGAAAGACTGATGCTGTGGATTAAGTCATTTATAGACACAGGTTGGGATTTTATATCCACATAAACCACGGTTCTGTGTCTGGGTGTCACCCCAAAGACCTACACCAACAGCTGTACAGGGCACAGTACAGGGGAAAGAAGGCTTTGCTGTGAACTGCAGGTTCTAAACAACAGCAGAGCCCCTTTTTTTCACTGTTTCAAATACTAATAAAGGAATTTAAAGATAGACATTGTAATTCTGAGTTTACAGCAATAGTGGCTGCATCATTTCTTGATACTATAATTGACAGACTTATTTGTATTTCACAGTGACATGTGATTTTTGTGTGAGCCCACAACTTAGCTCCAAACCCAGTATCTGCCCAGACTGACATTCATTTACACAAATTTAAAAAAAAAAAAAAAAAAATCAACATTGAGTAAACAAGAGAATTGAACCCACCTGAAACCAAACCCTGCAACAACTTCAGATTTGGACACAGAACCTGCTTGCAACGCATTTTGCAAGTGCTGTGCACTAAGCTCTACAGACAAGCATGGTTATATCCTGAAAGGGCTTTCAAATTGAACATCTTGAAAATAGGAAGTGATTCAAGGGCTCGGAGGAACGCTGTGCTCAGACTAACAGCAATACAAAAGAACAAATTCTGACACTCCAGTAAGTCACAAGGAAGGAAAAAGGGGATATCCAAGAGTCAAGGAGTGAAGACAGAAGGTAAGAGGGGAGAGCAGAAGGATCTGTCATGAAGAAGCTGGGCCAGAAAAGGGCAATTCCCTTCTGAGGATAAAGAGCAAGGCTGAAGAAGTCTGACGATAGAAAAGATGAAGTGGCTAACTGTGCTCCCCAGTGGATTGTTCAAAAGCACTATTTAGGAGCAGCAATTTGGAGACGAAGGGGGCAGAGTAGAATTGGTGCAGTGAGTCTAAAAGAGTTATGGAAAAAGCAAGAACAAACCACTCTGATATCCAACAGCTCTGACAGATACAGGAGGAGAGGATAGGAACCTTGGCTGGAAGGGTCACCTCGAGGGCTGCAGTCCTGTCTCTACACCAGCACAAGGTCAGGTCAGTGGCTTGTGCCTTGCAAATCCCTGCATCCATCTGTGGTTTCAGCAGCACGAGGCAGAGCAGAATAAACTTTACTTGTCCTATTCCCCATAATTTAACCTAGCAAGTGTTTTGCTTTATTCATGATGAAAGAGCACTAAACTTGTATTAAACTGGCATCCACTGAGGAGTGAAGAGTCAGGGGAGGCAAAATGAGCAGGTGTGTCTTCTGTGTGGCTGAAAGCAGAACAAGCAACACAGGACAGAGAGGACTCTTTACCTTGAAGCCAAGAAGCGACACAGCTCCTCCTGACATAGTTGTGACATTGTAATAGAGTGATTGATTAATCCAAAATAGCTGGAACTGTCCCATAAATAATGTGAGCAAGTGTGTCATGGCTAGACAGGAAAGGTTAAGAGCTTTCCACATGTTCATTTTACAGTTTTGCATTTGACTTTCGTACAGGGGAGAAAACTCCATTTGACAAACCTCCTTTAAAGTACAGGAGCATGAAGAGTTGGGGAGCTGCAGGTGCTCTGCACATGCTCCATGGGCTGGTGAGAACAGGGAATGCCACTTCCAGGGCAAGGGTAGATCTAAATACCTTTGCACTGGCATTTCTTTGAAGAGCAAAAAACTCCAAAAAATGCCCAGTCCCTTTAATTCCACAAACACTGCAGCACTTTCCTCTCTTACAGTTTAAAGCACAGACTCTCAAAAATATTTGCTCAAGGAGGGTCCCATGCCAGGTACCACCCAGGACTGAGCTGTGCAGCAAAGATCCTGTGTAATACCACACATTTGGGCAGTTTTGCAGACCACATACTGAGATTTGCAGAATCCAAGGGATTCATGGATCCTGCCGGAATCTCTGGTTAGACAGCAGAGAGAAGCAGGGCTCCTCTGGGGTTAAGGTTTCACCCATGCTCATCTCCAGGAAGCACATCTGGCTCTCAGAGGACACAGCTGGTGAGAAACCCAGATCCGACAGACCTGTGTTCAAATTCCTTAGGCAGTCAGTCCTTCCTGTCACCTTACCTGGCATCTGATGACAATGTCAGCCCTCTGTCACCCCGAGTTATGTTGATAACACACATTTGAATTTCAGAGGTGTTTGGACATCATGGTAATGGACTCCTAATCTCTAAGGGTACAACTGTGAGTACTACAGAGATAAGGACTTTGCAGTGGCAGCCACATTCCTCCTCACATTTCTGACTTATTTCCACAACTCTCTGCAGGATACCTGGTTTGTAGAGGGGATCAATTACTTGCCCAAGTCCATGTGCTCAGGCCAATCCTTGCTCTAAGGGGTGCTCAGTCACTACACCGACAAGATTGATTGGATTGAAATCCGAGTGTTTGCTCCCATTCCTCTGGGCCATCAGGGGTCAAATCTGACATCCTCCCTTATTGAGTTTGAGTCATTCTAGTGCCGACATTCTGGAGGTGCTTGGGGAATTCCAGGTTGTGACCTGCAATTTGGCTGCTCATTCCCAGGGTCTGCTATCAGCAGACAAAGCTGCCACATCTCAGGGGAAGGCTGATTCCTGCCACTCTAAAGAACCTCTTAAGCCTTTGCTCAATCACCTCATTTTGCTACTTGTTCCTCTCAATTTCTATTTTTTTTTTTTGAGGGGGTGTGGGAGAAAGCAAATGTAAGGCTATTCTGTCTGTACCTAGATTTCCAAAATTTGCTGGATCTGTTCAAAATCCATTACTGCACCAGTTGTTGCAGTTAGCAGTTGCATGATGGAATGGGACAAAAACTGACTTTCACACTGATCCCTCTGAGGGCATCTGCTGCCTCTCTACAGCAGATCCTGAACTCCACGTTCTTGCAGAACAATGCACACATTGTCTATTCCTTTCCTCCACTTTCCAAAAAATAACAAATCATAGGAAGTGCTGGACAAACTGCTTTAACCTCACTAGGTCACTTAGGAAACTTCCTTCTCCAATTATATTTTACCCCTCTCAATCAAGCCTTCCCTGAACCCAGAATGTTCCTCACTTGTTTCCTTGTGGATCAAAGTTACTAAACAGCTTTTGAGAAAACTCCTACTGCTTCCCACCACTGAGAGTGACTCATTCCCACCTTTCCAACTGCTAATTTTTGTCATTCATCCCATTTACACAAAACATGTCACCCTAACTGAATATCCAAATTAATCTAAAAACCACGGGAAACACAACTTTGTAGCAGGGCACAGAAAGGAGATCTCAGGATTCTGTTCTAGACTCTATTTTTGTTTCTCTGCTGTTCCAATCCCATGCCCAGCTGCACTGCCCTTTTATTTATTTAACTTTTAAAAGGGAACAATTATGCCATGCAGGCAGCTAACAAGGGCTGCTAAGTGCTATTTTTCTTTGCATTAGTCTGTGCTCTGAAGAACAGCCCAAGAAGATGGTGGCTAAACAGGACTTGCTGGGCTCCATGCACTCCATCTCAGTTACCCATTTATCTCATCTTGCATGAAGAAGCCAGAAAGATGACAGATATGTGACCTCACTTGTGCTGAGCAGTTGCAGCAATACTTTACTGAAGCTTAGAATAAATTATCTAGAAAAACCAATCAATAAATCCATAAAATGTCTTCCGTCTACTGAGCCAAAGGACGTTATTTTGATAAAGAGAATTTTTAAGTGAACAAAGTCTATTTATGATATCAGATGATGCTGTTCATTTGTACCCATCCCCTCCCTCCTTCCAATACACCATTTCAGGCACAGCACTCCAACTGCAACCCAAGAAGATGCAGACTAAGTGCTGACAGGCCACAGAACTCACCTCTGGACCAGAGGCAGCGGGAGGAAATTGAGGGTAGATGTCATATCCAGCCCACAGTCCAGCATGATGGTGGTGGATTTGAACTTGAGCACGTTGCATGGCAAGGTTGGATGTCCTGACAGGCAGTACTGGAAGAATAATGAGGAGGAGTTACTCAGGACCTTTCAGAACATGACCCCTCCCTGTGTGCTGTGCGCTGGTGAAGCCACACCTCGAATCCTGTGTCCAGCTCTGGGCTCCTCACTGCAAGGACATGGAACAGCTGGAGTGTGTCCAGGGCAGGGAAGGAGCTGGGGAAGGGGCTGGAGCACCAGGAGTGGCTGTGGGAGCTGGGAAGGGGGGTTCAACCTGGAGAAAAGGAGACTCAGGGGAGACCTTGTGGCTCTGCACAACTCCCTGACAGGAGGAGACAGCCGGGGGGGTCAGGGCTCTGCTCCTGGGGAAACAGGGACAGGAGGAGAGGGAACGGCCTCAGGCTGTGCCAGGGCAGGGTCAGGTCAGACACCAGGAAGAATTTCTTCATGGAAAGGGTGGTCAGGCACTGGGAGAGGCTGCCCAGGGAAGTTTGGAGTCTCCATCCCTGAAGGTGTCCAAGGAATGGCTGGATGTGGCACTCAGTGACAAGGTGGGATCAGGTTGCACTGGATTGTGGAGTCTTTTTCAGCCTCAGTGATTCTGTGAACGGAGTTCACAAACTGCCTTTCCCCCCTTGGTTTTAAACACAGCTCCTTACACACCAAAATAAAACCATGATTTCCCATGAATCTGTGTCCCACAGCTGTGTGTGTTCATTGAGATTTCCCTATGTCAGGGTATTAAGGGGCAGATTTTCTTCAAACAGTTTTTCTGATCCCAAGTGTTGAGTGGATGACAAAGCTCTTCTCTCCGATTTAGGACACACACAGAATCTCTTTTTTTCTTGGAATCACCTATTTCCCCCAAAAACCCAGGAAACCAGCTTGTTCCAAACTCAGCCCTCCTGGCAGAACTTGGCTAGAAAACTTGAAAATTACTCAAAGCGGACAAGGAGGCAGAGAAGCCCTGCAAGAACACAAGTTTTTATTTTGGCAAGAAACCTGCCTCAACAACCGCTGCACAGGTGCAGCAGCTCTGGGTGCAAGTTTTCACCTGCTTTTTGTCTTACTAAACACAAACAGGAAGCAGGAGGGACTGGGCAACCCCACCTGAATGGAAGGGTTTGTGTATCCAAATCCCCAAGGCTTTGTAAGCTTAATGAGCCGGTGAGCAGGTGATGTAGGGGGCACTTGAGCATCACTGAGATTCAGCCACCTCCTGTCTGGAGTGACAAACATTTAACGAGGCACGGGAGCTTTGAGGGAAGAACAGAACAGAAAGGTCGGGTTTAAAATGTGGCATTAGAGACAAATGTCTGAGCAGAGCGTGGCCACTTCTGCTGGAGGGTTCCTCTGCTCCCAGCAGGGATTTTGCATCTCCAGTCTCCCAAGTCTGGGCATCTGGCAGCACAGCAACGCTCAGGTTGTCAAACTGGAGTTTTGAAATTCAAGCTTTTGTCAATGAAGATGAAAAATACTACTTGTTTGGCCGTGCACTGCACTAAATACGGACTCGAGTCCTTTTCCAAGTCATTTATCCCTTAAGCTAGTGTTTTA
Organism: Cinclus cinclus; assembly: GCF_963662255.1. Taxonomy (NCBI): domain Eukaryota; kingdom Metazoa; phylum Chordata; class Aves; order Passeriformes; family Cinclidae; genus Cinclus; species Cinclus cinclus. Next base: position 2,045,813 of record NC_085048.1, read on the forward strand.
TACTTCCCTCTACCAAGTGGAAAAAAAAAAAAAAAAAGGAGATTAATAATTTCATTTTCTACCTCTGCTCACAATAATGTTAACACAGGACTGCAACTGTCTGGATTAACAGCCTTCAAGGTGTCTGTTTACATACATTCCTCAAAAACCTGCTTTAAACTATATTTAAATAGTAAAGCCGACTAAGCCCCAAATATTAAATTTAAAATATCACAGAGAGTTTTGTTTTAAATTCTCAAAGCCTTAATTATTAAGGAGTTACATCACATGTTGCCTTTCTTTTAGTAAAGTCTGAAAAATTGCATAAAGCCAAGCTGGTGGAGGAGTGAGGAATTCACTTGGTTTATTCACAAATGTAACACACTCATGTGAAATTAGGTTCTCACCAGACCAGAACTTTGACAAATGAAGCTATAAATTGAAGTAAATAGAAAGAAATGAAGGGGAAAAATAAGTTCTATTTTTGTAGCTTTTAAACTATTGGTAATTAAAAAAGGCAATGAAATATCACCACTTTTATCAGCAAAACATTTTCTTGCCTTTTTTATAATCATGAGTAGTATCACGACCCTGACATCTATAAGCTAACTGGAAAATCTTCCTTTTTTCCTTCTTTAAAAGCAGCTAAAACCATCTCTCTCTGTTGCTGTCACGCTGTGGTAAATGGATTCTGGGAGTCAGTGGATTCTTTCTACCAGATTCAAACAAAGTGACAGAAAAATAAAAAAAACAATTAATATTTTCTATACAGCTGTTTGCACAGGTGACATTGCTGGACCTGCACCCCTGTTAAAATTTTAGATTAAGAATCCAGGAATGGGAGTGTTTGCACTATGTGTGTCTCTATACACATTATAAATGTGATAATTTCCACACAGTTCATACCTGTTACTGTTTAAAACAGATCCAGAGTCTTCAGTCATGTTCCTGACTGGACTAAAAAAAAAAACTTTTTCTGTTCCAAGATTTGCTTGCTTCCAGCTTTATTCCCTTATGGCTGGTGCAGCCAACACACAGAGATTGTGTGTCACCTCTTAACTCCTAAAGTCATGTAAAAAAAGACACAAAACACACAAAAGGCATAAATATGCCCAGGCCAGCTCACAGCTTTTCTGGCTGTGACAGAGGAGACAGATGGTGGCCCAAACTTGCAGCTCCAAAACATTCAGAGTTGTGCAGGTTAAAGTCAATTCAATTAAGAATTGAATTCCAATTCACTTGGAATTCCAAGTGAAGCCAACAAATCCTGCAGTGCATTCCTCCAGTATTAGTATCACATGCCATCTTAAAATCTGGGGGGAAATGAGCACGGAGATTTGCCTGAGTCAAAGCACATTTGAGCTTGTGGGAGTCAGACGTTTTCATTGGATTCTGAATCAGGCCTGGAGTCAGAATTCCAGAATGGTTTGGGTTGAAAGGGACCTTGAAGCTCATCCTGTCCCAACCCCTCTGCCACAGACAGGGAATATTCCACTAGTCCCTCACCTCTACCCTGTTCTTCCAAATTCAATTCAAATCCATGAGAAGAGAGCATGAAAAGCATTTGACTCCTCTCCTCACAACCCCAAATTCAAACAACATCTCCAGAAAAATATAAGGTGAAGAATCTCACCTTATAATTCTGAGTATCTGAATTTTAAAACATGTCTAAAAATGCTCCAATACAGACTTCAGATAGTTTGTATTTCCCCTCCCTACCCCTTCCCTCTCTCTGTCCCTATGCAAAACTCTAAGAGAGCTCTGCATTTCCACTGGGGTCTTTATTTAAAGATTTCCCAGTTTGCTTTTCCCCACTGAATTCTATCAGCCTCTACAATCACACCCAGAAGTGCTTGACATCGCAGTGTTTGTCCCACTGGTAATATTCATCCCTGCACAGATCCCTATCACACAGGTAAGATTAAGCAGGATCAAGCTCCTTGAGCACCTGCCTCTGGAATTAATTGTTAACACTTCCACGGAGAGTGGTTAAAACAGCCCAGAACCCACATTTACTTCGATGAAGCTTTGTTATAACACACTGCTCAGTCTCAAAGCCAAGAGGCAATCTTAAATTGAATAATAGTGTCACTTCAGATTCAATAAATCAAATATTATGCTCAGGTATGTTGAAAACTGCTTGGGTTTTCACCTCCAGACCGAGAACTGCAGCACATTATGTGAAACTGAAATTCTTCCTGGAAAACAAAGTGGCGTCTGAATCCAAGCTCTCTAGGAAAGTTTAACAGGTCAAGAGAGGAGACCAGTATCACGGGTCATCTACTTCCTGACAGAAGACTATAATATCAGAACTAAAATCCCTGTTAGAAGCAAGGTGCACCCTTGGCAAAGCTGTCTCAGGCTGTTGCTTTTTTTTTTATCACTACCTCCCTGTATTATCACACTGCGGATGGAAAACTTCTTTATGAGAAACCATAGGGATTTTATTCACGCTCCTAGCAGAGTCCAGCAGAAGCCACACGTGCAGGAGGAAAGCTCCACGCCAGACTCATGTTTAAGGCTAGGGAGGCTGTGCAACATTTTCTTCTCCTCCTGCAGAATCCTACTAAGATTTGATCCCATCCAACACCTCAAACCCGGGCAATGCCCCCCCCCCCCCTTATCCTCCCCACTCAAGGGCCGACTCCCGGCTTCCTCCACACCTCAGGACCGACCCCCGTCCCTCCCTCAGCCCTTCCCCGCCTCAGTATCACCCCCTTTTCCCTCAGTCCACCTCCCGAACTCCCTCAGGATCGCCTCCTCCCCCAGCCCCCCCTCCAGCACCTCAGTTTCCCCTCACGCGCGGCGAGGCTGACACTACGCAGCCCAGAGGCGACACCGGGACACCCCCTCCGCTAGGGGAAGGCCAAGCCCCCTCCCCGTCCTCATGGCTCCCCGTCCTCATGGCCCCCCATCCTCATGGCCCCCCGCCCCGGGCACTCACCAGCTTCATCGCGTCCCCCGGTTCTATTTACCGAGACAACCCTGCCCCCCCTTCCTGCCCGCCCCGTCGCCCCCGGGGCATCATGGGCATTGTAGTCCCGCCTCCCCTCCGCCCTAGATAACGTCATGGCCGCCCGAGGCATGCCGGGAGTTGTAGTCCGCTCCGAGCTTAGCCCCGGCGCCCCATTGGCACGCCGCGCACCCGCGGCGCGCTGGGAGTTGTAGTCCCGGCGCCGCGGGTCTCCCCGTCACCCTGGGGAGGGGGAACTACAAGTCCCAGGGTCTCACAGCTGCAGCAGGTGGGGGCTTGGATGTTGATATCAACATGGCGCTTGTCAGACAGACAAAGACAGTCGGTCTGGTGTGATTGAGCCAAAAAAAAAAAAAAACCAAAAAAAAAAAAGGAGAGGGAGCGGGCAAGGAGGAGGGAGCGGCAGGAGGAGCGCCGGGCGGGGAGGGGGCTGTGTCCTCGGGGGGCGTGGGGGGGCTGAGGGATTTCCTCCCCCCCTATTGTTCTCGTCCCTCCGCGCCCCCCATTAATCCCCCCTCAGTCTGGGGCGGGGGGACCCCCCCCAGTCCAGCCGGTCCATGGTGAGGCGGAGGCGCCGGCAGCACCCAGAGGTGAGTGTCGACGGGGAATACGGGGGGGGAGCGGCGGTGGCGAGGGGAGGGGGCGGGCGGGTGGGTGGGCTGGAGGCAGGGTGGGTAGCGGGAAGGGGTCCCCCCTCCGCCGGCACCGCCGGGAGTCGCGCCGAGCCGGAGAGCGGGATGTGCGTGAGGGGGGCAGCCGGGGGCGGGCAGGGGTGGGCAGGGGCAGCCCCTCAGCACGGGCGGCAGAGTTAGAGCCTCGGCTTTGGGGAGCTCCGCGGCTGCCCCCGGATCGGGGGAGGAGGAGAAGGTGTCCCCGGGAGGCTGCAGCGAGAGGGCAGGGCACCTTTGGGGTTCGCTGTTCCTGCCATTTGTGTATTTATTCTGATTCTTCCCATCTCCCGGGTGCGGGGGCACGGAGTGGCGGCGCGGAGCCCCCCTCAACCTGGGTGGGTGCTGCGGTTTCGGGGTGTTCGCCTGTTGTTCGCCGCGGAGTTTTGGGGTGGGCTGCTGCGACCCCCGGCGCTCCCTGTCCCGGAGACCCCCGGGGACGGCAGGAGAAGGAGGGAGGCTCCGACCTGCGGGGATGGAGCCGGGCACGGAGCCCCCTCGCTCTGCCGGGGAGCTCTGCGTTGTGAGAGGGCTCCGGGGGCTCCTTTTCGGGAGCTTTGGGCCGGTGGCGGTCGGGGAACGGGGCTCAGGGATGCCCCACATCCCGCCAGCTCCTAGGGCTATGAGACCTCTTGCAGCTCCTGGGGCTTCGGAAGGTTTTTCGGGGAGGGCAAAAGGCGTGAAAGCGGGAGGGTGTCTGTTTGCTGGAGAGTTTAACGTGGGAACGGGTGGGGGAGGGAGGAGGACCCGGAGGGAAGTCATTCCCAAAATGTGCGAGGAGAGCTTGGGTGGGGTGTCAGACGCTTGTTTTGTACTTCTTGGGAAGAGGTGGGGAACGGGGGTGGGGGGGTAAATGCTTTTGTGTCCCGTGCCCGGCATGGTTTTGGGTCAGAACGGTTTGACCGCAGGAGCGGTCGGGGGAAGCGGCAGGGGATTCTGCTGGAGTGTTTGCCTCAGCTTCGGGGTTAAAACAAAACAAGAGGCGAGTGTATTTAGGTGCAGAATACACACCCGAGCCAGACCCCGCCGAGTTCTTCGACCTCAGTTTTGTCTGATGGGTTCTCTCCTTTTTTTTTTTTTTTTTCCTAGTTGGTGGAGTGCCTTTTGGTATGTTTGCAGAGCACTTCTTGGGAAGCATTTTGTGCTTTGCGATAGCTCTGGAAAAGCCTTGGTTGGACGTGCTGTTTTTTTTCTCCAATTCTTTCGTGTTGGGGACAAAAAAAATAAAAGCTATTTTGGGGGGTGGGGAAGGAAGAAGGAAGAGGAAATGAAGGCTTAAGCATGTTTGTGAAGTCGGGTCTGTTTCAATTTGTTCAAGTAACACTTGGGAGTGTGATTCGATGGCTTTTAAGTACAAAATGTCTATGAACAAAAACCTTGGAGATTTAAACTTTGTAGGGAGGAAAGCGTTAAAGCGATGGCCAGGGAACGCGGATCTGGGAGACGCTGCCCACGTCCCCCTGCTTCAAACTAGTGGGGATGCAGGGAATAAAAAAGAAAACACTGGGGGAAAATACCCCTACAATTTGCATGAATGATCCCATGTAAAATACCGGAGCGAGGAATTGTGCTCTGCAAACGATTTGTGGGCTGGCGAAAGCCTGAAGTGCCTGCTCGGGTCCCGTGATATGACTCGCTCATTTCTGCAGGGCTCATCAGGTACAGGCTCTGCTTCCTTCCTGGGATGGTGCAGCTGGCATTTGATTTCCTCCGTGGATGGGAGAGGAGGAGTCCTGTGCAGTTTTTTTCCCCGAGATGATTGCATTTTCTTTGGCCTTGCTGTACCCTGCCTCATTAGTAGGAACTGCATCTATACTTATTTACCATTATACCGTGTCCCTTGGGAAGCGGGGTGTAGTTTGGAGTAGGTATATATGGATTTATCACTCCTAACATTATTTTTTTTCCTGCCATCATGCTAAGACCAAATCCGTCAACAGCAGAGAGCAAACTTAATTTATTTCTGTGTTTTGCATCTCCGTTTTTACCGTTTCTCTTCCAAATTGCTGAGAACACATCTCTGAGATGGAGAGAGGGGAGAAGGAAGAAAGGGATGGAAAATGTTGTCTGTGCAGGGATGCATTTGTTATCTGCATGTCCGGGGAGCACTGGGCTGGGGAAGGGCAGGGTTTGTTTCTGCATGTGAAAACTGGGATTTGGGAATGTTCTTTTCCCCTTATGTGAAGATTATTCTTTAGCCCTGCGAAGGCCACAACTTTTTCTATCTGGTTGACAGAATTACCTGACGAGCCTGGACAGGAGGCTGGGAACAAGGAACTTGTGTTTCACTCCGTGCTGCCTATTCTTCCTCGTCTCGTTCCCTTAGCACCAGGGCAAGCACCAGAACAGGCATCAGCATTTTTACTCCTGTGTCATCCCACTGTTCTGAGCAGGTCTAGACGACATTGTGGTATGCGGGCTGCCAGCTGGGTTCCAGGAATGCTACCCTAGGTGAAACGGCAGGATTTTTAAGGAGGGGTAAGGAAATCTGGGAGAAAATCCTGTGTGAATGAGGCCTGGTTATCTCTAGAACTGTTTCACTGAGCAGTGTTAAGCTACTCCCTGGGTTTATTGACCTTTCTGGACAACGTGCTTCTCTCTAGCATTGTGATTCTGATAATTCCATGGAATCAGTAGCTAGTGTCAGCTGCAGGAAGCTTATTTTTAAGGCAGTTTCTGTGTGGGTTTTACTGGTCTCTTACAAAAGGGTATTAGAAGTTGATAGCTGTGCAGTGTTTTGAAAACTAAATTATTATGGAGTGTTTATAGTGATAATCCGTAGGTTCATGGGAATGTTTGGTATGTTTTTTCATTACTGTCTGGTTTTGGGAAAAGAGTGGGGCTCTGACATTCATATTTATACTCATTTACTTTTTAACAAAATGCATTTTTATTAAGCGGGACTGTCGGGAATTGTTTTGTCATTAACTTTTGGGACTGCTCTTTTTGCGTTGTGTGTCAGTGGGGCAGGGGTGAAATTTGGGTCTTTGGGTGGAGAATTCAGAGAATTAGGAGAATTAATGAAACTGAACCGTGAGGAAGCTGTACTGTTCCTTATACCGAGGGATCTGGAGAAGTGTTTGGTTGTTTATGTTAGCAAACAAATGAATTTTCAGGCAACAGCAGCACATTTTGATCTAAAGAAAGCGACTTGTGCTTCACAGTGATTTCTGTGCAGAGCTTTTAAGAACATTACAGAATGACAGGCTACAGTATTGGCATCTGTAGCAAATCTTTTTCATCTGCAAAGTTCCAGAATTTGAAATCAAAATACTGTCAGCTTAAGAATCTTACTGCAAAAAACAGATGCCTTTGTTCCTCCTGTCGATAACTTCATGCAGCTTTAATTCTGAAGTCCCCAAAGTTGATTTCACGTTACGCTGATTTTAACAGAGCGTGGATTGGATTCTCCATACATGTCCTCGTGGGATTGGGCTTTAATTATACCTATGCTGATAATATGATCTTGTGGGTTATCAATGCAGTGAGACCAATACTGTGATTACAGCGGGATTTTTAGGACATAATGATGAGAATTTTATTTTTTTTGAGGGGGATCGGTCTAACTCATAACGCTGAAGCTGGTTTTATTTGTAAGATTAGTAAAAAACATGTATTTTAACACTGCAGTATTCCTAAATTAGGATGGCTGGGTAGCAAAGTGTACTAAGAGTTTGTATTTTGAACATTCAGCCATGCAAATGGGTTGTGTGGTAGTTGTGAATGCAGTTCCCAGGGTTAATGCTCAAGATAAGTGTTTTGACAAATGCTTTTAATTTGGGGAACAATACAAGTAAGAATGACAGGATATGAAAAGAAAGTGCTATTTTTGTCTCAAAGGTGGCAAACAAAGGTGTAGAGGGATCAACTTGCCCAGGTTCCTACAGGGAGTCTGCAGCAGAACTCACAATCAGTCTGTGATCTCAAGGGTTTGTCAGGGCTTTAATCAGTTTTTCTTCCTCCCCTCGTTAATTGGCTAACTTTGACATTTTGAAAATAACATCTAGAGATTATTTCTCTTTTCTCCAGTTTCAGACTTTATCACCTGAAGTTTTTTTGTTTGTTTGTTTGTTTTGGGTTTTTTTTTTTGTGTTTTTTGTTGTTTTTTTTTTGTTTGTTTTTTTTTTTTTTGTTTTTTTTTTGTTTTTTTCATTTTCAGTCATGCCTTGAAAACACAAGGTTGGAAAACTTGATCTGAGCAGCTCCTCCCTGACATATGATACTATCTCCAAACAGCCCCTGACAAGTGAACCCTCTCATTGAAATCATGTGAGGAATTTTATTACTCAATTCTGAAGATCTTCTGGGGGAAAGGAGATTGCAAACTATTAACTATGTGGTCTTCATTGCAAGTTGGCAGATAAAATGCTCTTAGTATTTGAGGCTGTCATGTGGTCCACAGCCAGAAGTAGAGAATCATCTTTGTAGTCAGTGACCAACTGAAAATTTCATCTTGTCACTGTGAGAAACGCATTTATTTTGGTGTTGTGCCTGCAGATTTCAAGTGAATATATCCCTTTCTTTAAACAGGCTCTTGTGTGTCTCCTCTCTACTGGGTGCTTACACAGCGTTAGACTGTGGTCATATGAGCACGTGGAGAAGCTTTAATCCGTGATAACCTTAAAAAGCCTGTTGGGTTTGGGCAGCTCTGGTTCTTTGCTGTTGCAGTCGGGTTTAGCAGAGGCTTGGTGGTGGTGCAGGCTCCCTGTGTGACACTGCAGGGCTCCTGTCACGGTCCTGGAGCAGCTGCTGTGACAGTGAGAGCCTTGTAAAGCCCAGCCTAATCAGGGCTGATCGATTTATGACCGTAGCTCCTGTGGTGGCCAGAGCAGCGTGGCTCCAGTGATTCCCACTCGGTTGTTCTGGCCGAGCCACTGCCCTCCTTTGCTGTTCCTTGCCAAAACAATACTTTCTAGCTCTGTTTGTAAATCTCTAGAAGTGCTTGACAGAGGTGTTAGTGTTTTACAGATGGAGAAACTGAGGCACGAAGGTTGAGTGACTCATGTAAAGTTACAGGCTGAAGCAGCAGAACTTCAACGCAGGTGTCTCCTCCCATCTGTTGCACTTTCCATCTGTGATATATTAATATACAGTAATCTTATAAGGAATTTATTTGCTGGTCACCTGATGTGGTCATTAACAATATGTAAGTCCAGAGATTATTTTTTGTGGTGATGGGAGGATTTCCCACTGACCTGTGTGGCTCAACACTTCTCATCCTTACTTATGCAGTTATTTTTCTTGCTTTTAAATCCATTATGTTCCACCTCCCATCTGGTCAAAAGTGAACTTTTTCCCTAGACTGTGAGGCATTCCCTTCTTTCTTGTACTGCTTTTCTTCTGCTTCGTTCAATAGGATTTTTTTTGGTGTTGGACTTCTGATCAATGTCAGGAATGCACAGGCGTGTTTGTCACTTGTTTTACTTCAGCCCCATGTTAATGCAGACACCAGCAGGTTGAACAATTGCTGTTTTCATGTGCTTTATTAAGAATTAAATAATCTACAACTGGTTATTCTGTCTTTGTGGAGGTTTCCCTCTCCCAGTTCTAAATCAAAGCTGCAGGCAGAGTCTGAAGTTAAAGTCTTCTCTTAAAACAGGGAACTGCTATAGTGCTCCTGACAGAGTGAGCTCTGCTTTATCTTCCTGTGCAGCCAACCACGAGCTGTGGAAGGTCAGTTCACTTTTTCCTACAGAATTCCACTCTGAACATTCACTTCATCATCTCATCTTGGTTTCAGTGCAATTACCGTCCTAAAACTCATTACCAAGCGGAGTCCTTCTAGCAGGTTGTACATGAATACACTTAAATCACTTCTGTAATAGGGCTTGACAAAGATCCTACTTCATGTGTGTGTCCATGGAATGCTGGCAGGGAGTGCTTCCAGTCTCCATTTGCCCAATGGGTGGAGTTTTGCTTCCAAGGAAGAATTTCTTCCAGCCCGAGGAAACAAATTTTGATACCTGCCTCAAGCATAGAAGTGGCATTTTTTTGTTCTCTATATGTACAAGTTATATTTTTAAGCTTTATTAAATTTACATGAGTTCCAGTCACTGCTGTGGTTGGTAGATGAGATTTTAATGTTGAGTTAAGGAAGGAATTTACAAGCCAGGCATAAAAATTCTATTAATTATGTTTGGCTCTGCCCCCAGTTGAATCTTGCTTGTCCGAGTTCCTGGTATCGGTCTTCTCCCCACTTCTGAACTTTATGTTTAAGAAGCCTTTTTTTTCTTTTTCTTTTCTCTTCACTTCCTTAGAATTTTTTAGTTCGGCAACAGGATAACTATCACTGAAACAATAGTGTAGGCTACTCTTTCAGTGGCCTTGTGAACAGCCAGTTTTGTTCTTCTGATAAGCCCTTGCCCTATCAATTGGGAAGTGCAGCATATAGTCATTTCCTGCATTTCGAGCTGCCTGTTCCTTCTGAGCTCTGAGGCAAGCACTGAATCTGCTTTTTGTTCTTGCCATGGCGCTGTAATACTGATGGCAGCAGAAAGCAGTTAGTTAGTTCATCAAATACAAGCGCTGTTCCTGCTTGGATATTTATTCTGACCTTTACTTTGGACAGTTTCTCTGCCATGATCAGATTCTCTGATTACAATGTCAGCTTTCACCAGAATTCTCTTTGTGATTTAACTGGCAGCCTTTGGGGGTTTAAGCAACTGGGTGTGCAGCAGCTCTGACATGGAAGTGGTGCTCAAGTTTTGGAAAGTTCTTCCTGGCAATGACATTTCCTTTCTAGGCTCTGCCATAGGTTTTATTTTATGACCCAGGGAAAACTTTTTGACTTGCCTGTGTTCCAGTGTGGAATATGGAAATAATCCTTTCAGGGCTGTTGAGATGCTTTTATGTATAAGAAGTATTTGGAGTTCTTGGCTGGCTGTTAGTGGGTGCTGCTGCTCTTGGGAGTATAACTCTGAGTGTCAGAGGTGTAGTTACCCAGAATGAGAACTGGTTATTTAAGCTACTACTGATTTTTTCATGGCCCGGGTGGGAGGCATAAGTAGCTGATCAGAGTTTTAGTTCAACTAAATTGCATTACATGTGGTTTCCAGACATCATAGCTGGTCATTCCCTGTTTGCTTTTCATGGGAGTCCCATCTGTTTTGGTGGAGTGGTGCTGTTTAGTGTTAAGTCTGAAAAAGAGGAAGCTTGCTGAACTTAAAACTTTTTCCTCCCTCTTTAATTTCCTGGTTCACAGAAGTTGAGTGATGTTAACATATTGGAGATTCATAAAATTTAAGGCGAGAACAGATAATTAAATTGCCTTCCCTGATATGTTTTATATGCTTTGTATCACAGGCCTTTAAATTTTAATCATTTACTCTGAAACTGAGACCAGTAAATGATGTTTGGCTAAAAACAATTTGAAAGCTTTCCAGCCCTGAGTGTCCATCACTGGTAATTTCAGGCTCATCACTTCTCTTGGTAGTTATAAGTGGCTGATTTCTAATTTGAATTAGTCTAAGTTGTGCCGCTGGTTCTTGTTAGGTTTTCCTGACAAGATTAGAGCCCTTTCGTATCCAGGACTTTTCTTGCCATGAAGGTACTTAAACTATGTAATCAAGTTACTTGATAGATAAGGAAACAGAGTTGAGCTTTTAAGTTTCACTCTGAGGCATTTTCTCCAGCACTCAGATCATCCGGTGATTCTTCATGGCCTCCGTTTATTTTTAACATTGTGGAGACCAGAAAAGGTGCCTGTTGCAGCCTGTGCTTGATCCATACCAAATTCCCAGGTGCCTTTAGCCCTTTTTGCTGCACAGCCATTGAAAAGGTTCCCAGGAGCCCTTTTCACAGGGAAGTCCTGTTCATGAGCCTCACTGCCTCAGCATTGACATTCTTTACTCAAGTAAAGTCTGCCATTTAGTAGTTACAGTCTGCATTTTTTAGATTATAAATTAGCCTTTGTATTCAGGTGGATTGGGCTTTCCTGAGCTAATTTAAGGCAGGTCTTCAGCCTCTTTTCTCCTGCTGTCCTTTCCTCCTAATAAAGTCCTGTTGTGCTACAGGCCTGGTGTCACTCACAGATTTTTATCTGCAGTGATAAAAATGTTGAACTGCATCAGACCTTAAATTTAGTGACAAAAAAAAAAAAAAAAATTAGCATGATGCAATCCCAGGAAGTAGATTAAGAACTGGCTGACTGACAGCTCTCAGATCCAGAGCAGCCGATGTGGGTTTCCACCAGAACCAGAGCATGCTCTGTGTGTGTGCTTGACTCTGCTCAACTACATTTGTAATCTCAAAAGAACAAAGTTAGTCCTTTATCAAGACGTTTAAACATGCAGACTGGCACTACTGGTGTCCTTGCTCTCATAATTCTTTACTGGGGAAACACAGGTTTTTCTTTTCCTGTTCTTTGCCTGGATGGATACCCAGCTTACAGCTTTGCAGGTTTGCTCCATCCCCTCGCTGAGCATTGGTGAGGTAGGAACGTTTTCCTGGCCTGGGGTGAAAGGCCTCTTTGGTGCATGGGTTTTAGGCTGGTTTAAACGTTTCCCTGCTAATGGATTTGCTGGGAATCATCTTTTATTGCTGGTGAGTTAGAAGGTGCTTCAAGTGACAAAGGCATGTTGCCTCAGCCTACAGAAAACTGTTCCCAGTACTCTCAGTGGTTTTTCCTTCTACTGGAAAGCTTGCTGAGATTTAAATTTTATTACTGGTACTGTGTTTGTTTTTTAAGATATCTTGAGTCTTGCTCTTTGGTTGTTAAGAGAAACATCCCAAGGCCTTTTGTTTCTGGATGTCCTCAAGTGTAAAATGGCAGCACTATTGGGGTGGTTGTGGTATATCTGCTGCCACATCCCATGGCATTGTGGAAATGGTGAACTTCCCACCTTTACAACAGCTACTTCTGAAGACACTCGTGAATTACCCTTCAGTTCATGGGCATTATTCTCATAAATACTGGTGTCACTCTTCTGTCACACTCAAGGAAATTCTGATTTATTCATAGCACTGTGCCTTCTTGCTTTTTGTTAAAAATGCAGCTGCCTTCGCTTGCTGGCTGTTCCCTTGAATTTCCCTTTTCCTGTCCCAAACTGATTTTTACTCCCTTGGTGTTGCAGCTGTAATCAGCAGTGCACAGGAATGTTGTCTTTCTGCACTTCTGCAGGAGAGGCAGTATTTTTGCAATTTGTTTTTAGGATCCTGAATAAAATGGAATCTTGAAACCAAACCTCATTTAAATACCACTAACAGGAAGAAGTAAAGTGTGTGGTGTTTTAGGTTTTTTTGTTTGTTTGTTTGTTTTTGTACAAGTTGGGTGTTTTTAAGAGTTTGCTCCCTGAGAAAGTCCCTATTTTGAAGCCTGCAAATTCCAGGCAGATAAATTACAGGGAGGTTGGGTGAGTATCTAAAGTTTGGGATGTCTGCTTCCCTTCTGGCTGTCAGGTGGAAAGCTGGCCACAGCGATAGGCTTTGAGGAAAGATTGGGAAGAGAGAAGAAAGGGGAGAACACTGAGGCACAGGATCTTGGAGGCTGGGAAGGAAGCTCTGGAAGAAGTTGTGTCATTTGTACTCCTTGCACTCTGAGGTGTGGAAGTGGAGGGTGAGTGATGGGGACTCAAACCTGTGGAGTTTTGGTTATTTCATGTCATGGCAGCCTCTGAGCTGAGCCAGGTTAAATCAGGATCTGATTTTCCTGTTCCTGTGCTGTCTTCTTGCAGGAGTTGTTTATTGACTGAAATTGTTTCCATATGGCTGCAATGTAGAGCTTGATTACATTAAAGGTGGTGCTTTCCTGTGGCATTGCAGTGCTATGGAAAGAACATCCCTCCCTCTCTCCCCTTCCAACCTCCCCTTCCTCCAGAAAACCTTGGGCTTGAAACATGGAACTTGTTCAGGTATTATCTTCTTTCCCCTCTGAGGCGTGTAAAACCAGAAAACTGGGATTCTCATCTTTTTTGGGTCGTTGTATTTGATTGCTTAGGTGGGTTACCTTCATGTATAAATGACTCATAAAATAGTTAAAATGAAGGTTAAAGTGGCAGCAATGCTGGAGCTGGGTCTCCAGGGTGTTAAACACTGAACAAGAAGAAAAGAGTCTTTGCTTCCAAAGAGGTTTGGGACAGTCCATTTGGGCTGTATTTGTTCACACTAATGATCAATTTAAATGCTGCTCCAGGAGGGCGTTAAAATTCCTGTACTCTGGATGCTGGAAGGCAGATTCCCTGCTTATCTGGAGCCTGGAGGCTGTGTCCAGTTTGTGGGAAACAGATCTATTTAATGGCAAATGGATGCATCTGTATCTTTGATAAGAATAAAAGCTGATTGTTGGCTAAGTTGGCTGCTAAAACCAGCAATGAAGCATCTCTATCTTCTCTTTGTAATTTGACCTAAACTTGAGTTCATAACCTGAATTCAAACTCAGTTTTTTTTGTTAAAAAAATGTTTTTTATTATAAGTAGGTTAAAATATAAAAATGCCTTTTTCTAAAGCCTTAGCCTTTTGCTGTAATGCCTCTGTTTCTTGTAATGGACTCCAACAGAGCCTTGGCATGGTATTTCTACTGCCAATATCTCAAATTCAGTCAAAGCAGTTGGGTGGTGGTTGTCACTCTTGGCTGAGCACATGGAACCAGAGTCTGATGGAACAGAAAACCTGGTTTTTGCAAAAGTAGCCTCTTCTGCATGTGCATGGAGAATATTTCCTTTATTTCTGTGTATTCAGATAGTTCATATCGCAGCCTATTTAATTCAAAACAGAAACCATTTGGGAGCTGTAAATGCCGAAATACTTGTTTTCCTCCCCTAACATAAGGTGGAAAAAAGAACAGTGAGGGAGGAGATTCACTAATACTGAAATCTTTCCGTGGAGGACACAGCAAGGTTCAATTCATTTAATAAAGAGAATTCATTTGTTTTCACTAAAGCATTTTAAAATGCAAACCATGTTTCTGTAACCCTTTTATGCATCCTGCACCTATGATGTATCATTCAAGATTAATAAAACTGTAATACATAAAAGCTGGCATTTTAGAATTGTTTTATAAACAGTCTGGCTAATAACCCAGGGTGGAAACTGGAATGCAGGTATGCTGCTCTTCAGGCCTGTTCCTGGCTGGAGGATGAAGCTCCAGGTTTGTTTTATTTTTCAATTTAGTGGAAAATGAAAGCTTTAAGGGAAGATTGAAGCCCCAAGCACTTGGTATCCAGTGATGTTCAGGGTGGTGTTGGTCACTCTGAGGTGTCTGTGGCTCAGAGAAAGGCTCAATGAATGTCCCTCAGTAAATATCCCTCCTAATTTAGAGGTGTCTGACTCGTGAGCTGGCAGGTAGAAGGGACACAGTGACCTTGGAGTTGTCCTGGCCATCTCCTCTGCTTGTCCTTAAAGGAGTTGCTGTCCAGTGCTTGGAGCAAAGGATGTGGGCACCTTCTCCAAACTGGGATATTGCAAGTCTTAAAGCTGTGGGAGCTGCCTCCCTTTAGCCTGCACTGAGACACTCGGGGAGGGTGGATTTAAACCCTTGGATTTTGCTTTGTGTTTCAATGCTGCTACTTGTCCGGAATTTCCAGTGTCGGGAGGAATTTCCTCATGGAAGGGGTGGTCAGGCATTGGAATAGGCTGCCAAGGGAGGTTTGGAGTCCCCATCCCTGGAGGTGTCCAAGGAATGACTGGATCTGGCACTCAGTGACAAGGTTGGGATTGATCACAGGTTGGCATCTGTGATCTCAGAGGTCTTTTCTAACCCAAATGATTCTGGGATTTTTTTTGTTTGTTTGTTTTTGTGGATCCTTTGATGGATGGCTTGTAGACATTGTGAAGAGAGACCTTTTCACTAAAGGCTGGCGATCTTGCAGCTGGATGCCTGCAGATCCTGATTTATCTGGAAAATGTCTCCACTCCTTCCATGTTTTGCAAAACACTGTGGGAAAGGTAGGCTGGAGAAACCTTCGTTTTCCTCTGTCCCTCACACAACCGACTGGCTACGTGGGAACAGAAATTAAGACAAGGACATTTAATTTAAAGTGTTGTCATCTTCACAGAAAGTCACAATTTATCTTTCCTTCTCCCTGTCACAGAGCTTGTCTGTGCTACTTCTCAAACATCAGAGCTGCTTTCTGCTTCTTACCCACTGCATGACCAGCTAAAACAAAAATGAAACTTAGTTGCTTTGAGCCCCTCCAGAGCTGCCTTCAAGGAGCAGCTTTACACTTAATGAAGCTTAGTTGGTTTGCCAGTTACTTTTGAGCGATTTCCAGAACTGCTGAAACACAATGAGTTGGTGAAGACTCTCTTGTGTATTTTGTGTGAGCTCAGATATTTGAATATGGAGTAGATGAGTACTAAATATCTGCAATTTCCATTAAATTTTGGTATCTTCAAGGGATAACTCCTTAAAACAAGCTTTTACTGATGTTAGAGGCAGTGGGATTGTTCTCTCTTGGCTCTCACAAGAACTGAACTGGAACTGTACTGTGGATATTTTGTTTTTAATTAGCAGATCACTGAGTTTTAGGTCCTTTCATATTTAAGAATAATTAATTCTCCATTGTTTTTGCTTCTGACACACTTACTGTCAGCCTTCCAGAAGAGACATTGGCCCTCTCTCCAGTTATTTGACAAAATAATTTACTGTCAGCAGCCTTCCTCCCACCCCTCATGTCAGAAATTTGCCTCTGGTGTCCTCCTGAGTGCTGCTTCCCAGCTCTACTTTATGCTTTCCATCTCTTCCTAATAAAACCTTCACAGGGATGAGATTGAAACACTTAAACTCCCCTTACCCACTCCTGGAAAAATTCCACAGTGCTGGCTTTTCAGTGAGCAGTGTGTGTTAAGTGTCCTGCAAATCAGTGGATGAAGAGGATGATCCTTCAGTTTTCTTCTAATGAGAATGACTTCTGAGAAGGCTGCAGGCTCAGGGCCATGCTGCCATTGCAATATTATTAGTACATTTTGGCTGCAAATGTGATTTCTTTTTTCTTTAATATTAAAGGGAGGGGTTGTGACTTCTGAGCTATAATTGCATGGAGACATTATTTGGGCAGACCTCCTAAACTCTCCTGCATTAATTTGGATGTGCTGGATACATGCTCTGCTCTTAGAGCTGCTAAGGAGAGTTTTGGACCGTGACTGGTATTTGCAGAAAGCAGAGAAATTGCAAATTACGTGGTTTTGGTGCTGCACCTCGAGTTTCTCTTGCCCGTTTTCCCTGCTACTGTGGATGGCCTTTCTTTTGTATCCATTCCTGTATCATTTGCAGTCACAGTTCCCAATTCTGGACTTAACTTAAACCCAGTTTTGACTTAACTTTTTGGTTTTTGGCCTTAGTCAGCCACTAAGCAAAAGTGATTTAGCACCATACCCTCAGGTTTCAGAAACCACCCTGCTGGGCCATGCCTACCCCAGGGCTCTGAGGCTGCTGGGCTTTGTAGGAAGGTGTATTTTTGTAGTCCAGTCATTACCCAGCACCAGCCTAAATCCAGGTGGATCATCATGTTCCTGCACAGTTATTTTTGGAGCAAGTTGCACTGGGAAATGGCACTTAAGGCAGGGGTTACACTGGGCAAGCTCAGGAGGTGCTGTCCAGCCTCTGCAGTTCTGTGGTCTGTGCAGAGGGGGAAATCAAACTAATAATTTTCATGGAGATACATCCTTGTGCTTTTCATCCTGCCCCATGTTCTCTCTCACACCTTATTTTTGAAAATGGAAGCTTTTAAAGTGTTTTACTGTAGTTTTTAAGGACACACAACTCTTACTGAATTGAACTGTGGCTAGTAAAAGGGAGACTTAGAATGCAGTTTTTAATTGGCGTTTTACATAGTAGACTTTGAAACTGGGGATTGAGTGAGGCTTCTGCTTTGCTGCTCTTTTTCTGCAGGACAGCAGTGGTATAAAAATAAGGGGGTATGTTCTGAGAGTGTTGCCTGGAGCTATTTCTGAGCTCCACCACCACAGGTTTGTATGCAGGTATGTATGTATGCAGGTTTGTAACTCTGCATTGGGCATCTTTAAAGTAATGTTTATGCAAGAAGTGCAAAACTCAGCATAGGAGCTGGGTTCAGTTAAACTCAGGTGTAAGAAATGTGCTGTTGGGGTCCCATTAGAAGTTTGCCTTATATCTGCCACAAGGCTGGGTAATGCAGTGGTGGATGCTGAGGAGAGCCTGGAAGAACAAGGCAAGCATTTGACTTTTCCCCAGCACATCCCTGCAGCCATCCTCATGGTGTGCTGCAGGTGTTCTGGATATTCTCTGTGTCCCCCCCCTTTCCACCCAAAGGGAGCTCCAGATGTGCCTGATCCTGAGCCATGTCCATTGCAGTGTTTTCGCCTGCTGTTTCCCCTGTCCCATACCTGGAGGCCAGGTAACCCTTGTGAAGGGAGGTGCTGTTAGCCCAGTTCCTAGTGAGCAAGTGTCCTTAATTTCTAATTGAAGTCACCTTTTTTTTTTTCTTTCCAACTTGTCTTGTTTCATTGTTTTTGTTGTCCTTTTCTTTCAATCCCTATTCAATCCTGTGCCACTTTAAGCATGAACAAATACAATATTTAAACTCTGTGAGCTGGATAGTGAGTTCTTCCCATTCCCCTCCTCACCAATGTGTGCACAGGGCTGTTAAATAACTCTAGTACTTGGTTCATATGGAATCAGTTGGGAGAACATGGACGTCTGTGTAACTCCATGGTCTGACTGGAGTAGGGAATAGTTTTTCTGGAAGTGATTTGGGGAGTGTTCAAAGTTCTGAGCCAGAAAGACCCTGCAAGTGCTCACCCCTGGGAGGGAGGGAGGGCAGGACACAGCTTGGCTTTCTGGTGGATCTGCATCCAGAAAAACACATCTGCCTGTGTCCAGAGTGGCACAGACCCTGTGGAATGAGGGCAGGGAATGGCTTCTCTCCATTTTGGGCGCTCTCCAAACATCTCTTGGACTCTCTCTCAGTTACTGTTTAACTCCAGCTCTGTGTACTCTTCATACACAGGGACTAAGTCTGCTGTCATTTGGAGAATGAAGGTTTTTTCCTTACCTGTCAGTGCCTTTTTGGTGTGGTGTGATTGCTATTTGCCTGTCATTTCTCTAACTTGTAAAGCTGTCTCCAGTGTATGCAGTTTTATATCCCATTAGCTCGTTCGTTCTCATCACACAGCACTGTAATCATCTGTCCTCTTTCTACCCCAAATACTGGCTTTAAATACTGTTTTCTAAAAACCTTCCTCCTAAAAACTGTCTCTGTGACACTTTCCTTGCATACAGTGATAGATGTAAGGTTTGAACAAGGAATTTCATATTTATTTTATTGTTATTTTTTTTTTCTAGATAATGTTTTTGATAGTTGTGGTTTTTGGAGCCTCCCAATTTCCCTAAAAGGTTACTTTTTTATTGGGGGTGTGTTAACACACTGTTTCACATACTGTACAACAGTGGTGATTCTTTAGTGAGGGGGAAGGAGCTGAAAGCAAAGGAAGTTCTGTGAGTTGCATCACTGAAAGCACAAGGGTTAATTTTTTTTTGCCAGTTGTTAAGTCTGTTTCCTGCTTTTAGTTTAATGTCTGCATATAAAAAGATTTTGGTTTCTTTGTCCCTTTGCACTTGAACTAGAAACTGTAATCTATTTGTGGTGCATGGTAGAGAAGTTATTTTTTAGTACTTTTGGTTTAACAGTTTCTCTGTAGAGGAAAAAAAACAGATTGAGGCATCCTTCCTGTGAAATATAAAATGAGAGGATTGTGATATCTGAGTTTAGCAATGCCTCTGCTAATAGGACCAAAGATGACAAACCAGATCGAATAGTCCCTTATCCCTCTGTTTTGGAGAGAGCCAGGCTGAAGAGAATAATCTACAAATAAATGGCTGGGAATGACATTTGCATTTCTCCTTGTAAGAAGTTGGGAACAGTTCTACAAGGAATGGATTGGAAATGAGTTTTCTTAACCTGTAATGAGTAGGGAGCTTAAATTTCATTGCTGCTTAGGATTTCTAGCCAAAGATTTCTGTTTTACAGCTGTTATTAAAAATTTATGGGGCAGCTCGAGATCAAAGCAAATGTATTTTTTCTTTATTATGTAAACTTGGTTTTGTGCAACATATGAATTGGATCTATGTAGTTCAGGCAGGATTTTTTGTTCTAGCAAAAACAAACAGCCTTTACATAGTGTAGTTATACCCCAGTGACTAATGGTGGTCTGATTGTCTCTCTTCATTCCCTATTTCCCAAGTAACTCAGGAAAAGTGGGGTGCTGCACTTGCCTTGTTTCCTGGTTGAAATCTTCTGTACTGTGCTTCATACTGGGGTTTTGTTACAGCTTGTTTTTTCAGTGTTCCACATAAGCCAGGTTTCCCACTGGTGTGCTGAAGGACTTCCTTGGACTACCTTTCACTTCTTAAGGCCCAGACCTGAAAATATTTATACAGAGATTTGACCTTTTGGGGTGGATCACCTCACAGTCAGGGCTTTAGGCTGCAGGAGGTTTTCAGTAAGGGAGTGGCCTGGATTTTGTGCCACACTCCAGGTACCAGGCTCTTTATAAATGCCTTCTGTTCATTCATATTTTTTCTGTGAATGTCTCCTTGCCCTCCATTCCCACCTTGCTGCATATGAAAGCAAGCTGTCAATATTAGCATCTTTTATCAAATTTTTAGAGCGAGGGGGTTTTTTATATTTTAGCTTGGAGGATATATTGGTTGTCAGTCTCTAATTTTACCAGGACCTGCAATCTCATTTTCAAAGTGAAAGCTTGGACATGAACCCTGATGGTTCCAGTTGGAAAAGACAAGTGGAAAACATAAAAACACAGGATCATTAAGGCTGGAAAAGACCTAAGAGATCAAGTCCAAGCTGTGACTGATGCCCACCTTGTCACCCAGCTCAGAGCACTGAGTGTCATGTTCAGGCCTTGCTTGGACACCTGCAAACCTCCCTGGTACCCCCTTCCAATGCCTGACCACCCTTTCCATGAGGAAATTCCTCCTGATGTCCAACCTGAGCCTTCCCTGGGTCAGCTTGAGGCTCTGTCCTGTTGCCATGTTATGGTTTCTGAAGGGCTGTGGTTGCTGTACTCAAGCATCTCGTAGAGATTCACAAATTCCAGTTCTTTTTTTGGTTCATGTTCCTTGTATCCCACTTCTGTCCCATCTTCTCAGCTGCCTGAGCTCTCACGTGAGCTGCTGCTTTTGCACTTATTAGGGTTTGTGTGCACAGCCCTGGGTGTAGCTGAGCCCTTGGTGTGCTTGTTACTTTAAAGCACTGATAAAAAGGCTGTAGAATAAGGGAAGGAGGGAAGGAAGGCAAAAATCTGAAAAGCTGCTGGATCTTAAAGATTAATCAGCCTGGTTTAAATAGCAAGCAAAGCTACAAACAGCCTTTTCTACCCAGCGTGCTTTCTTCCATTGCTTTTGCAAAGTTGTTTCTCCAGGGGAAGATTTCAAGCTCCATAAGGCTTGTGTTCTTATATTAGTGTCAGGACAAGGGCTAAGATTATTTGTGTGAATATGTACAAACAATTCAATTACC
This sequence comes from Cinclus cinclus, assembly GCF_963662255.1. Lineage (NCBI taxonomy): Eukaryota > Metazoa > Chordata > Aves > Passeriformes > Cinclidae > Cinclus > Cinclus cinclus. The sequence goes on from NC_085048.1 coordinate 2,066,884, forward strand.
TGGGGTTCCTTTCACGCGTTCTCCCTGGTGGAATTACAGCCTCATATTGCATGATGGTGTATCTATTCCTGTTCATAGAGATGTGTATTTACAAACTCAGGCCAAGGAGCTCCTGTGCATGAGCTGAGAGAAAGAGAAGTCAGTGTAAATGACAGCCTGTGACACAAAATCAGCCCTATTTATAAATATAATGAAGGATATACAGCAGTGCTCTCACAGGAGGGGTAAAGGCAGACCTAGGGTTGCTGTAACGTGGGTGGTTTGTGGGGGTTTTTGTCTTTTTTTCCTTTGAAGAGCCCCCGGGTCTGTGAACAGCTTCCTGCACCCTTTTAACTCACAAAGATGTGATTCTGTTTTGCTGCAGGGAAGGAAGTGATAGGAGCAACCTGGAACATGGGGGCTTTTCCTAGAACACGTCGTCCCCCTGCCCTGCACTGGCAGGGCTGGCAGCCACTTCCCCTCCCTTTGCTGGGGCTTCGCAGCTCCTCTCCCTCCTGGGTTGTCTGCCGCCCTAAGTAGGCTCAAAGAAGGGCTGTAAAACTATGCTGGGGGCAGGGGGAGCAAGGGAAGCAGGTAGAAATGATAATTAATTCCTTTACATTTTCTCCTCTTTTCCAAATTGATTACCAGTTGTGCTTACAAAGCACCATTTACAACAGAAATCAAACCCAAGGAGGTCTCATTCAGATCTCGATCAAACAGCAACTTTCTATATTGGTGGTACTGACTTGCTGTCTCTTGGTGGACTGTAAGGCGTTAGAAAAATGTCCCTGAAATAATTGACAGCAAATGTAAATGTTCTTTCTCCTGGGCACGTTCTCAAGCACTGTCAGTGTTGCTGGGATTGTCTGAGAAGCAGAAGCGATGCAGGTTTTTATCAATATTTGTAATTAAGAAAATGTTCTGGTGAAAATGGTGAGTGGTTTTATGAATTTGCTACATCTTGTAGTATTAGTGGGATACAGGGTGGTTCATGGAGCTGTTTGCAGAAAGTTGGACTTTTTTTTAAGGTTAAGAAATGTAATCCTGGCCCAAGGCAAAGGGAAGAAGCGTTGTACACAGCAGCCAAGATGGACAGGACATCTGAGGTTGTTGTCAGACCTCTTTGTGCCTGTAAAGTTGATGTGTTTTACCACCATCAGAGGTTGAGATGAGAATTAAGTTTCCAGTGTGCTCTAGTGATGGAAATATGTATGTATATTGCTCACAACTGGAAGTGTGTATTTATTTATTGACCAGCATTTGATACAAGATTGGACCTTTTGTTTAGACAGATAAAACAGATTTTTTTTTTTTTTTTATCTCACCCCATGAAAAGCAGAGCCAGAAGGGCAAGAGGGCAGGTATGGGACACAAGGAGCAGGTGGAAGCTGGACTGGACAGACTGGGAGGACTGGTTGTGGTCCTTTGTGGGACAGTGGGGCCCAGGAAAGTGATGCTCTAGCATCCTGCCTCTGTGGCAAAATGAAACATCGGTGGTTATAAGTGATGGAGGGAGAGATTTTGTGGTGGTTGGACATTTATTAGGAAGGATTTTTGCCTTAGAGAGGCTTAAATCGTGATATCCATCAAAGAGTGTTATTAGATCACCTGGCAAGCAAGAGAAAATAAGGAAAACCAAGAAATTGTGTTTTCTAGCACTCAGTGTCCTGTTGCTTCCCTAGTCATGATTTTTTGGGGAAAATTGTTTTTGCTGAATAGTGGATTCTCAGACAGGCAGTTAAGGGAGAAGAAGACTATTGCTTTTATTTGAAACATCTTGGAAAGGAAACAGTCTTAAAGGCAACAATAAATGTTCTGGCATAATGCAGACTAAACCATCCTTAAAACAAGTCTATATCCATCACTCTGATATACTGGAGTCCCAGTCTGCTGATTTGATGTCAGGATGATGAATTATGACCTTTTATTATTTATTTATTTTAAGGTTTAGTTGCAGACTTTATGTTTTTATAAAGTAGCTCTGGCTTTGGTTGTGAGTTTTATGGAATGGCTGGAAGAAGCTTATGGATTTGGAGCACAAGTGGGTGGCTTCTTTTCCTGTATTTGGGTATATTTTATGTACACCCAAATGCATTTGTATGTACACAACTTATGTTTATTTATATATACACACCTTACACTGGGTGAAATTACAACCAGGTATAAATCACGTTTACTTCTGTACAGGGCAGTGGTTAGAGGTCAATTTGTGGGTGTTGCCTCCTGTGCTCAGCAGGGCTCCCACATGTGAAAACACAAATTTAAGCTGATAGGGAAGCAATTTCAGGTGAAGCTTTGTGAGGCACTCACAGTGACACTTGGGTTGTGCAGATTTATTTAAATTGCTCTGAGGTCTGGTTTAATCCTTCCAATTTGTGTAGACAAGGCCATTGGAGAACATAGCTGAAAATATCCTGCAAATTCTATGCTCAGCAAGCACGGTGCTCCAGTTCTCCCAGGCCATTTCAGTCCTGGGATGCCATGGGATGTGTTCAAACCCCTTTGTTCTGTGTCCCAGCAGATGTGGCTCCTGGAATGCAGTGCTGCAGTGTTCAACTGTGCGAGGTTCTGGAATCATGGAATGGTTTGGGTGGGGAGGTTCATTTAAAGGTCATCCCATTTTACCCCCTGCTATGGGCAGGGACATCTTCCCCTATCCCAGGTTGCTCCAAGCCCGGTCCAACCGGGCCTTGGACACTTCAGGGATCCAGGGGCAGCCACAGCTTCCCTGGGCACCCTGTGCCAGGGGCTCCCCACTCTCACAGTGAACAACTCCTTCCCAATATCCCATCCATCCCTGGCCTCTGGCAATGAGAAGCCATTTCCTGTCCCAAGTCCCTCCATCCCTTGTCCCCAGTCCCTCTCCAGCTCTCCTGGAGCCCCTTGAGGCTCTGGCAGGGGCTCTGAGCTCTCCCTGGATCCTTCTGTTCTCCAGGTGAACACCCCCAGCTCTCCCAGCCTGGCTCCAGAGCAGAGGGGCCCCAGCACCTGGAGAAGCTCCATGGTCTCCTCTGGACTCTCTCCAGCAGCTCCACGTCCTTCTGCTGTTGGCCCCAGGGCTGGATGCAGCTCTGCAGGTGGGGTCTCACCTGAGAAGGGCAGAGGGACAGAATCCCCCCCTTCTCCTGCTGCCCACACTGGGGGTTCAGCCCAGGACTTGGGGGAGTTCTGGGATGTGAGTGCACATGGATGGGGCATGTCCGTCCTCTCATCCACCAGCATCCCCCAGGTCCTTCTCCTCAAGGCTGCTTTGTATTTAGTCAGATATGCATGGAAAGGTTGCACATTACTGGTCCTTTGTTTTAAAATAAAACTCTTAAACTGCTCTTCTGAGCAAAAATCTCAAGTTTTTATCCCCTCCGAGTTTGCTAGCGTGGCTGTTGGAAAGCTCTGGCCTTGGATTATGGTAGTGTTGATGTCTCATCTTTGTGTCTCCAGTAGATCTGATATGGAATTTCATCAGTTGCCTTATTGCTTGTTTAGGCTAAAACCTTCTCTACTTCTTGACAGTGAGTAAATTGCCTTCTAAATTTCTTGATGTTGCTTTTGCAGCTTCCTAGAGCGGGAGTGACCAACTCTGCTTGCTCACAGCAGTTCAGTAATTTCTAAACAACTTCTTCACCTGTTTGAACATTTCCTTTGTATTCCTTTTGGGACAAAACTCATGCCCAACCCCTTCTAGTTCATATTTTTATAAAATGTCAGAGAAAGTGGTTTGCTTTTAATTTGCATGTTCCTTCCTAAAGGAATGATGCATTTGCTTACTCAAATATACTCAAGACCCAAATTCCTCTGGTTGTCCCATTGTCTTCTCCCAGCATTTCCTTTTCTCCCCTTCCCTTAGCTGCTCAGAGCAGAAGTAGGTCTGTCTCACAGATACATGAGATCCATGAAATCCATCTCAGAAGTTCTTTTCCTCCAATAAATGCATCCCATGGATGTTGCATGAACCTGAGTGTGGCTTCAGAGAGTGGGGGATTGTACAAAGTTAACACTGTAGCGCATGGATGGATGCAAATCAAAGGGGTTTAGAAGCAGGAAGGAAACTTTGGCTTGAATAATTGATCCTTACTTTTGGTTTTTTCACTTGCATTTCTTGGGCTCTGCTGAGAACTTCAGGGGTTTGTAGCAGGTGTCAGGATGTAACCTGAGCAATTACATTGCTTCCTATACATTTATTACATGCTGAATTAGAACGTGGTTAATCCTGCATATTTCCCAGTTGATTCCTATTTAAAATCATGTCAAGCTCCATTTGGATGGAAACTAATTCAATTGAAAGTGTAGTTTTACTTGATGTTAAGACTGTGTTACACTTCTGTCAAAATACAGCTTTTCTTCTAAAATACATTTATTAAATACAGTGAGTCTTGCTAAGCTAAATTTCACCTAATTTCTGGTTACCTTGTCCTTCAAAACCATAGAGCTGGCAGAGCTCATCAACTTACCTTATTTTTATTCCTCATTTAAAAGCAAGATACAGTTTTTGCTGCTTTCTGAATTCCCAGCTGATTTCTCAACTTTGAAAGCTGCAGTCATTGAACTGAGCTAAATAAGCAAAGTAAAAAAGAAAATGTTTGTTCTTTTGTACTTGCAGACAAGGATTCTGCCTGAAAGATGGGTTGGCACTTCATCAGACACTGGTTCCCAGTGCTTACCAAGTGACTTCCACTGCTTCACTGCCTTGAGATTCTTCTCCCTTGGAAAATTTTTGCAAAATACGCATCTTAAAATCGTTTTTCTAATTTAAATTATTTCAAATTAGAAAGTAATTTTCAAGCTTTTATTTTTAAACTGCATGACTTTGCAGTGATGCAGATGCACCTTTACTTGTGAGTATTGCAGCTGTGTTTGTGAAGTCAAGGGCACGTGTGGTGGCAGCCCCAGCCCTGCTCCGTGGATATCGTTGAGCTGGATGTGGGATTGGCATAGTGCTGCTGCCTGGGGATTGGTGGACACACAGCCCAGCACTGCTGTGCCTGCTCTAGGACCTCATGTCCCAAATTTGGGTGCTTCTCTGAGGCCAGCCTTTCAGTGGGATAAGGAGGCAAGGATTAGGAAGTCATGGAACTATTGAGTTATGGAATGACAGAGAGGTTTGGGGTGGAAGGGACCTTAAAGCTCATCCAGTTCCACCCCTGCCATGGACAGGGACACCTTCCACTAGCCCAGGTTGCTCCAAGCCCTGTCCAACCTGGCCTTGGACACTTCAGGGATCCAGAGGCAGCCACAGCTTCCCTGGGCACCCTGTGCCAGGGCCTCACCACTCTCACAGTGAACAACTCCTTCCCAATATCCCATCCATCCCTGGCCTCTGGCAATGAGAAGCCATTTCCTGTCCCAAGTCCCTCCATCCCTTGTCCCCAGTCCCTCTCCAGCTCTCCTGGAGCCCCTTGAGGCTCTGGCAGGGGCTCTGAGCTCTCCCTGGATCCTTCTGTTCTCCAGGTGAACACCCCCAGCTCTCCCAGCCTGGCTCCAGAGCAGAGGGGCTCCAGCCCTGTCCTACCTGGCCTGGAACATTTCAGGGATGGGGAATCCATAACCTCCCTGGGCAACCTGAGCCAGGTCCTCACCACCCTCTCAGAGAGGGGTGATGCTGTCCTGAGGCTGCAGAGTGGAAATATCCCTTGCTTGATGCTCACACTCTGGGTATTGCTCAGCTTTGAGTAGTCCAGGGATTTTCCCTTGAGGGGAATGACCCTACAAGTGAGAATGTATTCATGGCATGTCTGGACTTCAGAAATACCTGAAGTAATATGCTGAGAGTGAGCTCTTAATGTAATGTCTGTGTGAAGGCCTTTAGCTGCTTCAATGTCAGGATTTGGTTTGACTTCTTTGTTGTTCCTACTCCAAAGTTTTTAAGATGAATCTCTGGAAGATTGGTGGAAAGGAGCTTCCTAAATCCTTCCTGCTGCAGTATCCACGTCCATGGCCAGTGCTTGCTGGCTGACAAGGCTCTGCTGGCTATTTTGAGCTCATTTATCTTTGTAGATAATGCTTGTCCTGGCATCATTCATTGCACTCCTTTAACTTTTAAAGGCTCTAAATGCAAGTTAAACATAGACCATCTACTTGTAAATCCTTTTGTGCTCACGTGAGACATTAGAGACAGCAGCAGTATGGAATCAGGGGACGGTTTGGGCTGGAAGGGACCTTAAAGCTCATCCCATCCTACTCCCTGCCATGGGCAGGGATGCCTTCCACTATCCCAGGTTGCTCCAAGCCCTGTCCAACCTGGCCTTGGACACTTCCAGGGATGGGGCAGCTTCTCTGAGTGTGTCATTTTCCTGACAAAGCAAGGGGACTTTGGCAGGTGGCAAAGCTGTAAAGGTTAAAATTGGAATTAGTGTGTAGAAGAAGAATTTCTTATTCAGAAGTGGTTTAACTGCTGAAGGCAAGGCAGGCAAGTCTCCCTGCAGTCTCTTGAGCAGGAGCTCTGCTTGCAAAAAGAGCATCCTCGACAGATGCAGCTTCTGTGCAGTAGTTAAAAATAAATTGTGAGCAGTTTAACAAGAGAAAAAAAGGTTGGGAAACAAATCTGGGCATCAGTTTATGACAACTCTGGTTTTCTGAGTGCATTGGGGAGTGAATTTTGAAGATCTTGAGGCAGGAAATGTCTGTACACAGCCATAAGAGCAGCTTCTGCTTGCTTTTTGGGATATTAACTTTTCCTGTTCCTTAGGTCTGGGCTGTTTGCTCTCCTGAAGGCAGCTAAGCTCCATCTGCTTTTTAAAAATGGGGAAAATGCTGTATGCTACACACAGGAATTTGAGGTAGGGTTTTTTTGGTGGTTTGTCCAGCAAGGATATTTTGGGTCAGCATAATAATCTAATATTTATAAAGTTTGTTTTTTTTTTTTCAGTGTTGAACAAAAAAGTGCCTTTAATATGATCTGAGTTTAGTCATCTAAAAATGTTGTCATTTCCAATTGCATATTTTACTTGCCAATTATTGATAACTGGATAGATCATAAATACATAGATTTTGATAAAACTTCTTCACTAAAGCATGAAGTATTTGTTTTCATTCTTCCCCTCTTAGTTTGAAGTCAACAGCATAAAGCTGCTTAGGATCGATAGCTTCCTGGTTTTCTTAGGAACAGAATTCTTTTTCCTCCACTGTTTTTTTTTTTGTCCCACATGTGTGTTGGAGATACCATTTAAGCTCTGATCCTGAAAATGCTGAAGTATGCTGGTAATCCTGCTAAATCCACTTTGAATCTCCCAAGTGGAAAAGCTCACTCAGTCAGGGCTGGGCGTTCTCTAACCAAGAACTTTCCAGCGTGGTAACTTTAGATGGAGAAGCTGCAGCACTATTTAATCTTTAAAGTACTGTAATACTTTAAAATGTATTGTAATTGGATCAAAGTGACCAGGATACAGTTATTGGCTTTGTGCTGTTGCGTTAAAATGTTTGCTTTTAAAAAAACTCCGCTCTGTACTTGAGACAGTCATGTTTTTGTGTATGCCAATAAAATAGGTAAAAGCACTCAGTGGTGATTCTTTGTTTTTGAGAGCTGTTATTTGCATAAAACGTTGTATGAGCAGAGCATTGTTTGAATTCTTAGTAGATTTATGTGCTTGAAAATTCACACAATGCCAGAAAGTTTGGGTTGGAAGGGACCTTAAAACTCACCCCGTTCCAACTTCCCTGCCATGGGCAGGGTCACCTTCTACTATCCCAGGCTGGTCCAGCCTGGCTTGGGGCACTTCCAGGGATCCAGGGGCAACCGCAGCTTCTCTGGGAAATCCATTCCAGCCCCTCACCACCCTCACAGGGACTGTTTGACTTCAGTCTGTATCATCCTGCTGTGCTTTGTACTGTCACTTCCTACCAGCTTCTCCTTCCTTGTTGTACCTTGAAGCAGAAGCTTCAAGAGACAAGAACCAAGGAGAAGAGTTGATATTTTAAAGGGTTTGGACAGTGAAAGCATGACTGGGAAATTCAGGTAAAGTGTCTGAGGGTGAAGGAAATGAGACAAAAATGATGGTAGCTGTGAAGGATTGTACAAATAAAGAGTAGCTTTTGTAGAAAAGACCAAAGCAAGCCTGGGAGCACTGGAAGGAAAATCTGGCTTTCACAAGATGAATGGAATCATACGGAATGGTTTGGGTTCGAGGGGCCTTAAAGCTTGTCCAGTTCCACTCCCTGCCATGGACACAGCCACCTTCCGGAATCCCAGATTGCTCCAAGGCCTGTCCAACCTGACCTTGTACACTTCCAGGGATGGAGCAGTTCTGGGTAACCTTTGCAGTGCCTTTGGCAAAGGCAGTTTTCCTGGAGTGAAGGAGCTCCTGCGCTTTGTTAATCCCCGCCTTGCTCCCGTGATCAATGCGGGAAAACAGCCTGCTGTGAAAATTTACCACCATAGATCAATAACCCCTGGCTACCCAACTGTATTAAAGGGAATTGATGGGCTGAGGGATCCTGTAAACACTTGTTTGTCCCATCAGCATGTTTGTGTGCTTGGTGATGGGCAGGATGTCTCCAGAGCCCTGGCAGGGGGATGTGGCTCCGGTTGTACTCGGGATTGCCACGGAATCGCCTCCGTTTATCTTTTAAACCACTTTGGCTGCCCCAAGATGATTAGACATCAGGAATGGAAATGTTAGGGCTGATAGGGAATTTTATAAATTTTTAAATAAGAGCACAAAAGCTTTATTTATGCTGGCTGAATTGAGATTTAGAGAAATACCCAGCTAACTTTGGCCCCTAGATGACATTTTAAGGGATAAACGATCAATGTTATGCAAATGAGTGAATTGATCAAAACTGGTGATTTAAATCACTTTGATTTACATCAGCAAGAAGGAAGCTTTGATTTAAATCATTGATTTTAATCTTGTTTTGGGATTGTACTTTCATTATTTTCCTAAAGATAGGTTGATTTTCATTGGCTGGTAACTATTTGAAGCGTGCTTATTTGCAAACAGGTACAGCTCTTAAGCTAATTCCTTCATTTCTTTCTTTGGGCAGGAACAGGAATGCTTAGCTGGTAGGGGAAATGGGGTAGGAATGTGTCCTGAAGGTACATAATTCAACAAATTCTCATTTAAATTCTATAACTTTTACATTTATAAATGAACAAATTATTCCTTGTATCTGCCAAAGAGGGCAAAAGTGCTTTAACTTCTTGACTCTCCTTCCCAGTGCTTCTGCCATAGTTTTCACCAGGCAGGACTGGGATTTATTTCCCTTCCTTTCTTGCCTCCCAGAACACAGCAGTAGCTATTGCTGCTAAATACTTTCCATATAATTTTAAATGACATTGTACTAAGTTAATATTTTGGAGTAGTTGATCAAGATTACAGTGTAACTTTTTAAAAAATTAAAATACAAAAGTTCAAAACTTTTTTTTACATCTTGCCTTATAAATTCTGATATGAATTCAGGTAGTTTCCTAGTATTCTTTTCATGGTGAATATAATCCTGGTTTGGTAGTCAAGGTGAAAAATGCACTAAGCTATGGCATACATATTGAATTGCTTATTTCCTCTCTGAAGGACTTCAGCAGCAGGTTTTTTTAATTTGAGCGTGGAGTGTGTCTTGCAGATGAGTTCAAGTGGTTTGGTCACTGTTTAAATTCCCCAGGCTAACAAGGCAGGCGGACAATCCTCTGTGTTCTTGTGATTAAAACCAAAACTCTTTCACACTTGTATTCTTTTGTTCCTGGGCCACAAGATTACTGCAGCCTGAGAACAGCTTCAGTGGAGATGGAATAAGCACAAACAAGAGATTCTGGTCTGTTTAGATTTTCTATTACACTGTGTTAACACTGATGGGATGCTGATAGGTTTGTCTCAACTCTAAAGAGCACCTTAAATCCTTTGGTAATTAACTCTTTGCTTATTACTCTGCATCCTGGGCACTGTGTAAATATTTATGTTTAGGAAAAAAAGGCAACAGTTGGAGGTGTTGAGCTGGTAATTCCTATCTTCAGCAATATCAAACCTGTGGTGCAGCTTATAGTGCAGTGCCTCTGCTGAAAGTTGTCAGCATTTGGGTAAAAGGTGCTGCAGAGCCTCCCTTTCCGCCTCCCAGAAAATTAGAATTAATTCTTTTCATTGTACTTTTTGACTTTTGTACCACTTATAGAACAAACACCCCCCCCCCCCACATGCTGATGAACCAGCACTCCGTGGCTGAATGTGCTGGGTTGTAAATCAGGGCAGAAGTGGGGTCCCAAGGTTTTGTCACTCTCAGTTTCACTTGAGTTCTGTATTGTCAGGTCATTCATTTGCTGCTGTTTGTGTTCCTTGGTGATGGGGTGATAAATAGCTGTCCCTGCCATCACTCAAGTGGCTGCTCTGGAAGTGACAAAGCCATGCAGGAACCATCATCTTGCAGATGTTAAGCGTTGCTTAATAACTTAGAAAACACTTATTTTTAATTTTTTTCTGATGAGGACAAAAAGCCTTTATATGAGAGCAAAACACTGTTACTCCTCAGATCTGTAAAACTGGAAGGGGGAGTTAATGGTCCATATGACTTTACACCTCTGAGTGCTTCTGTCCCATATCCTAGATTAGATTGTTAGTTCTGAATCAAAAAATTACGCCTCTATCTGACTACAAATCATATGTTGGTACCTGATGCAATTTACTGAGATGGTTTATATGTTGGAATATCTATTTACAATAAAAACAAGTTGAGATGGAATAGAAATGTCAAACGGTGAAGGGAAATTAGGTGGGAAGAGCTGTTTCCCCATACTGGCAACACAGGGAGTGGTAGATGTAAAATGGAGTAGAAGGATATCCTGCAGGATAGTGTGCTAGTCTGGATAAAAAATGAGGATTTCTTGTCTATTGCTGTGAAACACTTGATTCTTGGTGGGTTTTTTGTGTCTGGTCCCTCAAAGATGTGGATGAGGGAGCTGCAGTCTTTGATCCCTGCTCATGAACCCCTGTAGATCAGCTCCTGGCCAGCTGGAGCACACACTTCCTCTTGCTCAACAAGACAAGCAAACCAGAAGGGGATGGGAATGCGGGGCAGGAACATGACTGGAAACAAGATGTTGTGAAGTTCACGTAGAAGCTGAGAATGTGGCAGGAAAAGGATGGAGAGATGAATTCTGAGAGGATTCCTACAGTGGAAGGAAAGAGGAGGCACCTTTAAAGTGGAGCTTTCAATAACCCACCCCACTTGCCAAGAGTTATGCAAACCCAACGTGGATGTTTCTTGTAGGGAAAGGAGGCATATGATGTTTTCTCATCTTCTGTGGGGAGTCCAAGAAAGAGTCAACCTGATTTTCAGCAAGAAGAGGATATTAGGAAAATAATTTCTGTGCTGGACTTCTGAAATAGCTCACTTGGGGAGTCTTAATATTCTGGTTGCTGTTCCCTGAGTTGCCGTAAGCTTTTCCTGCCAGTAACTTCATCTCAATGCGGCAACAGTTATCTGTAAAGTCTAAGTGATCCTGCAATAAAAAGGCCTTCTTAATCAGAGATGGTAACGTCTGAGACAGTCAGTGCTTTCAGCATTGGCATCCTGTTCTGCTCAGGCAATCCCACGTAGGAGGAAGGCAGACACAAAAAATGATTTGGCTGTAATGCAGCAAAACAAATTCTGGCCAAATTGTGGACTTGGAGTTAATGGGTACACAGTGTTACTCTGCAAGTCTGCAGCGCTGCCTGGAAATCAGGGGCAGTTTTGTAACCTGTTAACTACTTAGGACTGTTTTGTTATTTCCAGTTTGGCTTGAGCCAGTGAAAAATGGGGCACTTTCATGTCTTCTGTTTCAAAAATAAAAACGTTTTAAGAATATTAAGGGCAAGTCTTACTTGATTGCTTTAGAGCGGGCGCTGAGGCTGTGATCTCATCCATTTATATGCCATGTGTGTGTCATCCCCCTTTCTCCCCCAGCCAACTGGATGTTGACTTATGGTGTCAGTTTTCTCCTTGTGGATGTGGAGCGAGCCTTTCCTGCTGTTCCATGTTTTACAGTGCATCCACGCTCCAAATGGCTGCACATAAATTGTGCCCGGGCCATTTAAGAACATCGGATCCTGCAGGGTCAGACTGGGCAGACGAGCCCAGGAACCAGTCTGTGATGGCAGTAAAAACATTCCTTGTAGGAATTCAGTCTTCATCTGGCAGCTGGAGCAAGTGGCAGAAACCACACCCAGGGCTTCAGCTTTTGGGGTTGTTCAGCCTGGAGAAAAAGAGGTTCAGGGGGCACTTTGTGGCTCAGCACAGCTCCCTGACAGGAGGGGACAGCCGGGTGTGAGTTGGGCTCTGCTCCCAGAGAATGGGGACAGGAGAGGAAATGGCCTCAAGCTGAGCAGGGGAGGCTCAGGTTGGACACCAGGAGGAATTTCTCCATGGAAAGGATGGGCAGGCATTGGAGCTCCCCAGGGAGGTTTGGAGTGCCCATCCCTGGAGGTGTCCTGGAGGAAGGCCTGGACATGCCCCTCGGTGTTCTGAGCTGGTGACAAGGTCATGGTGGGTCACAGGTTGTATGTGGTGGTCTTGGAGGTCTTTTCCAATCTAAATGATTTTGTGATTTATACACTGACTGCCAAAATTTGGGCTGTGAGGTGTCCTTTCTCTGGCTCTGCCCAAATCTCTCCATTACCATTTTTCCTGATAATCCTTGGCACTCATTCTGGAGCTCATCTGCTGTGAGCTTTTCTCACCAAGGCCACTTGCTGGTTCTTGTCTGATCAGTCTCAATCACAGCCAAAGTGGCCCCAAACTAATTTTTACAGGTTAAGAGAGTTTTTTAGACCAATCTTGTTTGTTTTTTTGCCCAAATCTTTGTATTGCAAAGTCTTAAGGCTGAGTAGTCCTTTGATATTAACTGTCGCCTGTTATTTACAGCATCACATATACCAAATAAATTCTTACTAAGTCATGGTTTGGCGAAGTGAAGGACACAGGAAAGTATATGATGTATTTATTTACTTCACATCTCCCAGCTTTTATTTTTTCACTTCAGATCATTTGACTCCAGGAGCTGGAGCTGAAATAAGAGCAAATGTGAACTGTGTGAGGACAGTGGGAAGGCTAAGTTGTTTCACTTTCTCCTTTGGATTCTAAAGGTCCTAAAAAAAGAGACTTGTCAGAGTTACCCACTTCTTCTTTTCTTTCTCAAATCCTGAAATGGTGCAAATCCTTGGTGAGAACTGCAGGGCATCAGCCAGCACTGTATAATTATTAACCCTTTCCAGTGATGCAGGTATTTCACTATTTCCATCACCCCTCTCCTGTAGAGCTCATTATGTGTAGTCCAATGCCAGCAGGAGGGGAGAAGCTCAGACAGGTCCAAGGGAGTGTCCAAGGCCAGGTTGGATGGGTCTTGGAGTAACCTGGGGTAGTGGAAGGTGTCCCTGCCCATGGAAGGGGGAGGAGTGGCATGACCTTTAAGGTCCCTTCGAGCCCAAACCATTCCAGGATTCTGTGAGAATCAGATTTTTAAATTTTTTTTTATAAAATCAGTCTAGGAAGACCCATCTATTTTGACTGAGATGAGAGCTCATAGCCAGTGACTTTTGTGCTGTTGTGTTCTCTAGAAGAACTTGCAGCAGTCTTGCTGCTGTAACTTTGGAATGTCTTCCAGAAGTTGTTTAAATTCTAGGACTGACCTCAGGCATGGGAATTTGGCTGTGCTTCCAGTGGTAAGTCATGTTTCAGCAGGGGTTAAACTGGCTTAACAAATTGTCTCCTTGGGTGGATGGTGACAGAAATTTATATAAGAGATAAGTGTGCCAGTGCATTATCAACTGGGTATAAAGAATCATAAAGAACTAAGTAATAAATGAAGTTGAAAGTACCCCTTTATATAAGTCAGTGTTTTGGATAATATTCTTCGAACTAACTAAAAAGATAAAAACTCATCCTTCTGTCTCCTGTGCTTGGCAGCAGAACTGTTGGTCAGCAGGAATGTGCAGAACTTTGTGAAAAATTGTTTTTTAGATAATTGCCTGTTGCAGACTGTCTAGAGGAACTCACATATTATTTTTGGCATTTTGCATTAAACAGTAGCTTTTACATTTTAGGCCTGATGTGTTGATTTATATATCCTCCAGTCCTCTGGTGGACATCCAATTTCCAAACTTGGATACCTCTCTTGAGTGACTGGAGTCAAAATTTTTAGTTCTCAGACAGGAAGAATAACTTTACAAGTCAGTACCTGTCCAGCTCAGAGAAAAACTGTAAGGTGATGATGGGGATGAGTCTAAAGGCTTGCACAGGAAAAGTTTTACACTTGTTCCCACCTGGATTTTGGGGTGTAGACCTTTGAATGGCTTGGCTGTCCTTTTTGATCAATATCCATGCACTTGGAGAAGGTCTGGAAACTTACCTAAAAGTTCAGAATCAAAGTGGAACTTGTGTTTGAATTAAAAATACTGGGCTTTTTCTTTCACAGCCCTTAAAACTGGAAGCTTGTTAACAGCAGCTCGTTCTGTCACTGATACACAGGAGATACTGCACAGATATTTTTGAATTTTACTTGTTAGCAGCCAGTGTTGCAGGGGGAAAATGCAGTTCCTTGATGGCAATATCATGACTCTTGAAATATATTTCGGGGGGATGCTGCTGGTTCATCTTGGTACCCCAGCAGCTGGAACTTGAGGGATGGAAGCATTCACACCACAAAACGATCTTGTACCTATTTTTAATTGACAGTTATTGTAACTTTAATTAATATTTGAATGACACGGTTGTAAATCTGGGTTTGTCTCCAACTGCTGCTTCTCTTGTTTTTAGAGAGCGACTGAATGGGATGAGATTAATGGACACTTCCATTTATTTGGGTTTAAAATAAAATGTATACATAAAAATACATAAACCTATAATCACGAACCTCCCTCCAGGAGTCTGAATAGCCAAATATAAAGAATCTTCCCAGATCTTTGAAACACAGGGTGAGGCATGGAGATGGAAAGATGTGTTTGGAAATGATGGAAGATGGGGCTGGAATAATTCCTCGGATGGTTTCTGGTTATCTCCTTAGACCATTGGGATGCAGTTTTGAGGACTCGGCCTTGCTCTGAGAGGATCCCTTTGTACCTCTGAGCTGGTGCCTGGCCCCTTTGGACAGAAACAAGTGGATACCTTACACTAACTTGGCTCTAGGAAAGGGTGGAGAGCTCCTCTCAGGCAAACAGCAGTGCATTTTCTGCTTGTTTCTGGAAGTGCAAAGACTCCATAATTAATCAGCTTTGAGAATAAACTGATGGCAAGTCTGTCTGTGTTGAGCACAGATGATTTGTTCCTAATTCTTCCCGTCCTTTTACCCTCTCACTGGCTCACAGTTAGCAGGTTTCCTGCAGACGTTGCCTGCATCCACTTGCATTAAATATGGAAAAAAAAAAAAAAAGTTTTCAGAGAAGTTAGCAAGTGAAAATGGAGAATGTAATGGCAGCCGGAACTGTAGCCTTTGCTGCCAGTGAAAGCTATAATTATATATGGGGCACATTATATACATTCTAGCAGATCCTTCCATTTTACCACCCTGGTTTAAGTGCAGACCAAATTTAGGATCTGAGCTTGGTGACCATGGCACACACTAAATCTCTAATTCCATCTTCTGCCATTTACTGTCTTTCTCAAATGCTCAGTGAGACTTTTTTTTCCTAGTTGTTCTGTGGAGCAGCTTTGATTTTTCTCACTTTGTGGTTATTTTAAGCTTCAGAAAACAATAAGAATGTGCTTTCCTTTTTTTTCCCCTCTTTCCTCTGTGCTTTTATGAAAGCAGAATCTGTGTAGATAAAGCACAGTTGATCTGTTAGGGATTACTGTTTCTCAGTTATTCTTTTGCTCTTGCATATCATGCCTTTATGTAGAAGAATATTTAAAGGTGCCGTGTAGAACAGTGAGATGAAAGATTCTTTGTGCATTGAAGAATTCTGGTGTCACAGGAGTCCACCTGTTCTCCCCTAACTTTTTTTTCCTGTTTTTTTTTTTTTTTTCAAACTGAAGTTTATTTAAAGTGGTTTTTAGTGCTTAGAAAAGCTGCTGGCTTTTGACAGCCTTCAAGATTGAAAGGCTGTCCCCACAGGTGGTGGCAGCAGCACTGTGGCCTGGAATTCAGGGCACAGGAGTGGGAATCAGAAGATCCACGTTCTATTCTCATCTTTATCTCAGCTGACCTTGAGCCAAGTAGCAGCAGCTGAGGCTCAGTTTTCTGTGGGGAATTTTACCCTGGCTCACGAGGACATCGTTGTAAAGATTTGCTGCTCGCTTAGGGAAGAAAAGACAAAGGATCAAAACTCCTTGCATGTTCATCAAGCAACAGAGCTTGTGTCCAGTCTGCCAGCCACGAGAATAATTGGCAGTTTTCAGGAGAAGATATTACCAGGAGCCTGTGGAAAACCTTGGGATGAGTAGAGTTCTTTTTGTCTGTGCAAAATTGTCTCAGAGGAGCTAACAAAACCATGCTGGTTTCTTTTGGTGTGTCCTACATGAATGAAATCGTGGTGATTTCTGTGGAGAGTTGAGCTGGATCAGCCCAGAGATCCACTGGATGTAGCTTTGTGTATCACATTGTGGTCAGTGCAGGACAATTAATGCACCCATCCAGCTTGTAAAGCTCTTCCTGTGATTAAGCACCAGAGGAGTTTTCTTTTTGACCCTTTCAGGCCATCAGCTTAATTCCCAGAAGCTTCAGATTTAATTACCCAAATCATTACCACAGTATGCGTAGCTGCAGATTTTATTAATGACCATAAAATTACTGAATCCTCTTTAAAATGAGTGTGGATTCCCAGCCAGAAATTCCCTTCACACCTCAGCTCTAGTACAGGTATTGGGGCAGCACCTTTGCAAGTGCCACCTTTTTGCACCTGATTTCCTCCAGATTTACTGCCACTAGTAGTAATACCCTTCTGCAGTTCTGCCACCAAATTCAGGTGTTCTTTCCTCTCAAATGGTAGTTGAGCTGATGCCTTACAATTCTCAGAGCCCATTCTTATACCTTTAGCAGCAGCCTGACCTTTACACCTGTTCCAGATTCCTTCCACTCACTTTGTGCCTATCCCTAAAATGTCCTTTAATCCATTTCAATTCCTTATCCCTGCACAATACTTTATGACTTTGTAAATCAGCCTGAGTGGTACAAAATCAAATGCTTTCCTGAGATCCTGATAACTTATGTCCACTGTTTCACTCTTGTCTAACCTAACGATTTGGTCGTATAATAAAAAGGATTTCAGCAGATTTGTCAGGCATGACCTTCCTTTTATGAATCTGTACTGAATGTCCTCTACTAAATTATGCATTTCCAAATGTTCTGCAATTTTGGCTTTTATCAACACTTCCAATACGTACCCACAGCTGAAGCTGGATTTCCTGTTCGAAGATTCAGCAGAACTCTGTCACAGCCCAATGAAATTCATCAGTTTTTCAGAAGCCTCCATCATACAACTTCAGCTTCTTGTCCTTGTCTTACTGAATGGTTCTTTCTGAGAGAGAGTAGGTTTAGATTGGATATTAGGGAGAAATTCTTGGCTCTGAGGGTGGGGAGGCCCTGGCACAGGGTGCCCAGAGAAGTTGTGGCTGCCCCTGGATCCCTGGAAGTGTCCAAGGCCAGGCTTGGAGCTTGGAGCAGCCTGGGACAGTGGAAGGTGTCAGGGTTGGAACGAGGTGAGCTTTAAACCACCTTTCTGCCCTATACTATTCTGTGGTTCTATAATCCTTGACATTGGAATCAGCCTTTTGGTTTATAGAGTTCTGACAGTCCTGTGTGCTCAGGAAATACAAAGGATTGGTGTCACACATGGAATGAATTGCTGACTCGCAACCCACTCACAGGTGAGCGGGTTTAGGCCAATAGCTCAGTCTAAATTTGGTCCCAAGCTTCCTGAATAATTTCAGTTGAGACTAGAGGTCAGTTCACCTCTCTGTGCATCCATTCATTTTCCTTGCCTGTTTCCTAAAGAGTATTTTCCATTGCAGACTTGTGCTTTTGGCTGAAAATATATGAAAACATATGAGGGGGGGAGGGAAACTCCAAATCCTCAGAGTGTTCTTGCTTAAAGCCCTTATGTTTGTGCTTATACCTACTTTGAACGTATACCTTGTCACTTGGGCTATGCTTCCAAATCTGGATTTCTCTTGGAGGGATGTTCTGACCCACCTACTTTGCACTGCTGATATATTTAGCAAAGTTCTGCCGTAATAGTTCCTCCGGTGCTGTCCCAAAGCTCTCACCTGCTCTGCTGCCTTCCTCCTTCCCAGGACAAGGGAATGGCTTTAAACTGAGAGTAGGTTTAGATTCTGTGTTGGGGAGAAACTCTTCCCAGTTGTGAGAGTGGTAAGTCCCTGGAATAGAATTCCCAGAGAAGCTGTGGCTGCCCCTGGATCCCTGGAAGTGTCCAAGGCCAGCTTGGATGGGGCTTGGAGCAGCCTGGGATTGTGGAAGGTGTCCCTGCCTGTGACAGGGGAATGGAATGGGATGAGTTTTAAGGTCCCTCCCAACCCATACCATCCTGGGAGTCCATGATTCCTTGTCTCCAAGGCTGGCTCATGCATAGCAAAGGTGCTGCTCAGCCTGGTTAGACTGAGAATAGCACAGAAGGGTCTCAGCTGGATCTGCAAATCCCTGACAGGAGGGTGCAGCCAGGTGGGGATCTGCCTCTTCTCCCAGGTAAAAACAGACAGGACAAGAGGAAATTGCCTCAAGCTGTGCCAGGGAAGGTTTAGATTGGATATTAGGAAAAACCTCTTAAACAAAAGGGTGGTCAGGCATTGGAAGGGGCTGCCAGGGAGGTTTGGAGTCCCCATCCCTGGAGGTGTCCAAGGAATGCCTGGATGTGGCACTCAGAGCTCTGGGATGGGTGACAAGGTGGGGTCAATCACAGGTGGGACTTGATGGTCTTGGAGGTCTTTTCCAACCTCAGCAATTCTGGCTTCTGGGATCCCAATGCTGGTGCAGAACTTCTGGGCATGGAGTATTTAAGACCACAGGGAATGGTCTATTCTTTAGCCTGGACCCAGCCTTTAGAGCACAAGTATCACTAGAACCCTGCTTGGGTCTTTGTCTGCCTTGTATCTGCTTTTTCTTTAAAAAGCCAGGTTCTGCCTCCCTCCTCCAGTCTTCCTGTTAGATGTCATCCAAGATGGATTCCAAGTGCAAAAAAAAAAAAAAAAAAAAAAAAAAGAAATAAAGCAAGCGAACCTGCAGCAAGTGAATCATTCCTACTAAATTTAAACCACTTATTATGGGGAGGGAAAAAAAGAAAAAGAACTCGGATTACAGGTTTAGCAAGCGTGAGCACATACTTCAGCATGTATTGCTGGATTTGCAATTGCCAAACTACTGATTTCTTGGAACTCTGCTATTAGCATTGTTAAGCAGTGTTCCAGACAGTCACTCATATAAATCCTGTTAATATGTTAAGCAGGAGAAGGCCTTTGAAAGAATAATATTTAGCTGGTGAATGATCTCCCTTTAGGTGTGTGGTCTGGGCTAAAGTAGTGGAAGTGGCTGTGCTTGCTCCTGGAATGTTGTGCTGGAGCATCCAGTTGATGTTTGCTTGAATGTTACTGCCCTTTCTAGTAGGTGCTTGGGAATATTTTATTTATTTTTTGGGAAAAAAGTGTTAAATGGGGGTGTACAAAGGGGCCAATGAGAACGCTGGAGAGGGGCTTTGGGCAAGAACCTGAGGGACAGGACACAGGGAATGACTTCCCACTGTCAGAGGGCAGGGATAGATGGAATATGAGAAGGAATTCTTGGCTGTGAGGGTGGTGAGGCCCTGGGATGGAATTCCCAGAGAAGCTGTGGCTGCCCCTGGATCCCTGGAAGTGTCCAAGGCCAGATTGGACAGGACTTGGAGCAACCTGTGGCTAGTGGAAGTTTTCCTTCCCATGACACAGGGTGGCACTGGATGAGCTTTAAGGTCCCTTCCAGAACAAAGCATCCTGTGATTCCATGATTCTTTAGCTCTTGACTTTGGAATTAGTGTTTTGTTTCCTGTAGCTTTGCGAGTACTCTGTGCTCAGATCAGGGTGCCAGCAGGTCCCAGCTGCAGTTCAGCAGGGTGGGTGTCACACATGGAATGAGTGTTTGAGTCAGAGTTCAGTGAGTTCCAACCCCCTGCTCTGGGCAGGGACAAGTCATCTCTGTTCTGCACGAGTCACTGGGTAGAAGCAAGATGAAGTCTCTGGTATAAAGTCACCAGAGTACAGCTTTACCTGGGACTAAAAGCTCATCTTCTCTCTCCCTTGCGTCTGCTGCTCCGTGTTCCTCTGCAGGGGTGGGAGAGGCCCTCAGGCTTTCTGGCAAAGCTGTGAAAAGGGAAACTTTGATCAACCTCTTTGCTTGCCATGGATAATTCCTTTAGAGGGGAAGCTGATCAAAGTCCAGGTCAGCCGGGAGGAAGAAGAGGGGGAAGCAGAAAAGGACGGTGGAGCCACAGATCGATATTTTCAGCACAACAGGTTGACAAGGGCACAGGGTGGAGCGGGGCAAGGGGACGTGTTTGATCTGTGCTGCTGCAGTGGGGACACGTCTGCCACATCCCAGCCCTGTTCCAGCATCCCTGGCAGACTCGGGATTCTCAGATAACTCCTTGTGTTCTGAAGTGAACAACAAATGTGTGCCCTGGGTGCCTTGTGACCTCCAGCAGTTGTGAGCAGAGAGCAGACCCTGGTGACCCTGCCCTGCTCTCAGTCTCCTTTTATGGCACAATTTTTATGTAGACTTTTTTTGGAGGTGAAAAAGAACTGCATTCTCATTTTATTACAAGTAACTGAGAGCTCACAGCATTTTTCAGAACAGCATTTTATATTTTGTTAAGTTCCTACCAAGTTTATTGTTTGCACAGCATTTTATCTCATTCCTTTTTGGGGAAAAAGTAATGATGATCTTAAATCCAAAACTTGTTTTAAAACAGATAATACTTAAATTTTTATGCAGTGAATTTGCTCTTGTCAAGTGATGCCACTTTCCTCCTGTTGCGTTTTCTTGTGCCATACAGCAGCGCAAAAATAAAGGATTGTAAGGCATGACTTATTTATCTTGCTTGTTCCTGGTACAAGTGATGGCAGATACAATTCTGGTTTCTTTTTTTGGGTCAGCAGCTGTGTGTAGGTTCTTGAACTCTTGAATTCACCTGAATGTGCTTCTTGTATTGGGCATCTTCATTGGACTGTGTAGTTGCAGTTCTCTGTGCCTGCCAAGGGTTTTGCATCCATGCAAATGCAAATTCCAAGCATGATGGACCACTCCATGAAAAAATGCAGCTTTTGGAAGTGTTCCCTGATGTGGCACGGGAAAAGTTAAAATCAAGTCAAATAAAAAGGAAATTAAGTTTGATTCAATCAACACATTTCAAAGCCCTGGTCTTGCAATGAATCTCCCTCTGTCAAGGACCCAATGCCAAGTGCAGTTTCTGGAATTCCACTAAAGACAGTTTGGGGCATCTACTGACATGCTTGTTCCCTGGGGAGTCACGGATGAAGGAAAGTCCTTTCCTGTCCAGCTGGATGAACACTCTGATTTCCTGGAGCTGCTGTATCTTCTGCAGTGCCCATTGCTGATCCTACCCTTTCCCAACCACAACCTCTACAGAATCTGAGAGTTCCTCTTCCTAGTGGGCTCCTGAATCCCCTTTGGGGCAAGCAGTCTGCAGTGGAGGTGGATTCGTGGCATGCGGATGTTGTGCTTGGCAATAGAGCACCTCATTTCACTATGTATGTCCAGGGCTCCTGTGTCTTTGTATCCCTCACAGAAAATTGTCAAGGTAATTTGTGTTAATTGGGATGGCTTTTGAAGAAGCCTCTCATTTATTGTATGGATTGGACTCAAGGACTTGGCAGTTTCCCATCCATCAGTTTCATCAAGATGTCACCACTTTTGTCACCAGGCTCTACTGCTGTCATGTAGGGACTTTAAATCTCAGTTCTACTCCAGGGCCTGTCTTGCCTCTTGCAGCTGTGCAGGAGTCAGGTGGCTCCTAATTCACTCTTTCTCCCCCATTTCAGTGGTCAAACTGATCTGAGATGACTGAGAACCTTTTTGATCCCTAAGGAAATGGAGTTGTAGCAGTCATTGGCTGTCCCTACTAGTCAGGAGTTTGTGCCTCGCTGCCATTCTTCTGCTGGTGACGTTCACATGTCACCATTTTATTCAATTTTAGCTGGAAAAGCCAATTCAAGTCTGGCCTTTGATTCCAGGCAAATTTTTAGCCATGATTGGAGGAGTCAACATGCAGCAATCTGGGAGGTACATGAGTAGAGGTGGTCAGGAAGCTCATCTGAAAGCAGTAACCAAAGTACAACCTGGGTGCTCTGCTCAAATGGGTCTGCAGAGGTGGCTTGGTGACAGCATTTCATTTCCAGCTGTCATTAAGGACAAAGCAGTACTAAATTGCATCCTTTTACTGGGATTGCACTGCCTTTGATGGATCCCTGGGACTTCTGGAGTCATTTCTGCCTTTCTGGAAGCCTTAGAGTTTGGGAAACTTCATGGTTTTGTGACTTCATTTTTTTCTGTAGTGGGATCTGTTGCCAGTCTGCCTCAAAATGGAGCCTGGCCTCTGCCTTGTGCTTTAGGAAATTCCAGTAAATCTGGGCAAGGAGGTTTCTTCTGCATGGGAGTGGGGAGGGAGAAGAAGGGAGATGCAGTTTTGACTGTGATCTGTGGCTGATTGTCCTGTGCAAATGTGCTGCAGGAGAAATAATTTATTTGTTTTTTTTTTTACATTTACGTATAATACATGATAAGCTGTGGCTGTGTCATAAGATTGAGGTGTTTGTTTTCTAAAGGGGAGAGGCTCCTGCTGATGTTTTCCCCTCAGAGTTCATAGAAAAAAACAAGATCCCATAAAAAAACTGAGATCCCATAAAAAACTTGTAAACTTGTTAACTTGACAAGGAGTTGTTGCATTCCCTCATCATAATCCCAAAATATGGCCTGCTCCAGGGTTGTACTGAGAAAAGTTTGGTAAACAGCACAGTCACAGTAAGAATGAGAACAGCAATGACTGGAGGTGACTTCTGAGTGTTTTTTCCAAGGATTTTTGTGTTTATAAAAGTAATCTTTTGCTACTTTCCACTCACTGGCACGGATTGCTCAGAGAAAATGAAGTCTTAAATTTCGAAGATCCTCAGCACATGGTCCTGAACAACAGGCTTTGGTGGTCCTGCTTGAGTAGGGAGCTTGGATAAAAGGATTTCCACTGGAAAATGGAAAGTGGGACTGTATCCTGCACATCACCAAGCCGTGGGGTGTGCTCTGGAGGTGGCAGTGCCTGGAGAAGGTTCCTAGCCTTGCTTCCCAGGGCACAAATAAAACACATCCTCGAGTCATATGGCAGAGCTTTTTTAATTTTTTTCCCCCTAATAAACCTATTTTGGGAAAATGGGCTAGAGAGTCCCAAATTAGCTCCAGTATTTTGGACACTAGTCCTACTTTTGTGCGTGTACCCAGATGAATTTAAGTGTTGATACAAATGCAGTACCTGGACTTTTAAAAGCACTGGGTAAATAAGAGCCTGTCTGAACATCTCCCAGGAATAAAGGACTTGGAGCTGGCAGAGGAAGGCTGCTGTCTGGAATGTGAATCCAGGCACATTCAAAGTAGAAATCAAGTACAGATTTGTAGTGGAGAGGGTGATTAATCACCAGAATGAACAGGAGTGGATAGATCCTTGCTCTCTTGCTGGTTTTGAGGCAAGATGTCCTGGGACAGAAGTTGAACCAGGTAACAGCTTTACTTCACACTGTCCTCAGTGTACAGAAGCCAGTTTAATCCAGAATCAATTAGGTGGGGAATACCTCCAAAACCATCCAGCTGGAATGAGTCCCACCTTTGACAGATGCTTGTCACCCAGACTGGAGCATTGAGTCACACATCCAGTTGTGCCTTGGGCACCTCCAGGGATGGGGACTTCACCACCTCCCTGGATCTACTCCAGTGTTCAACAACCCTTTCCATGAAGAAACTCCTACTGATGTCCAGCCTGAACCTTCCCAACACAGGTTCATGGACATGTGTGCACACAAGTGCACAGAGTCCACCCAGAAGACCTGACAATTCCTGCTGACCTTATGCTGTACATGGAGTAAAAGACCTTAATTTTTAACTTTTTGCTGCTTCTAGGAGAGTATTGGCATGTAGTTATGCATGGGGTTGGGGATCTGCCTTTACTGTGAGTTCAGCAGTGCTAGAACTTCGTTCTTGGGGCTGAATTTCTTCACCAGGCTGGACCTTGGTGGTTCTGCATTTCAGGAGTGGTGTGACAATTGTAGTGCTGGGGACTCTGCTGTGTTCAGCTGCTGATACTGCCCTGGGTGGCTTTAAGCCAAGAATTTGGTCCCTCTGTTCATGTTTTACTTATGTCAAAATGGTGATGTTTGTCTTCCCCAAGGACAAAAGCTTTTAGTTTGTTATTTGTAAAGCCCATTTGAAGAATTCACTGAGGAAGGTATTAGTGAAATACAAAGTGATGGCATTTTTTTTATTTTTATGCTATGTGAGTCACTCAGAAATTAAAAGAGAAAATGAGTTTCTCTTCCAAATAAGTGATATCAGCATCATCTTTACCAAGTGACTTTCTCCTTGTTTCTGCAGGGTGTTGTGGATCAGGGTGAACTCTACTTCAAAACATTTAATTGCACACAGTGAGAAATGAAGAAAACTGAAGGGGATCCCAAGAATGTATTAAAAATCAGAACTAAACTGAGAATGATTTCATGTCAAGTGAGACAAATGCAGAGTTGATACTCCAGTGCTTCACACTTCCACTTGTCCTTGGCACCGAGAAAATGAGATTTTTAATATCTGAAAAACAGATTGCCATGAAGACTCATCCATTGTAAATTTAAGCTGCCTTTATAGCAACTTAAGCTGGGGACAAGATTGTTCATTACATCTGATTCTACAACTGCAGCCATGATTTCCATATTAATAGTGGCTTCTTTTTTTTTTTTTAATTGTCTCTACCAGAAATAGGAAGGGGAGCTAGTTGTGTTTTTCCTGGGTTAGCAGATAATTTATTTAATGAATAATGCGAAAAGGGCAAAGGTTTGTGAGTTCTTACTTCCATATCACCACAAAGAGTGGTGACACCTGCCTTGGCTGCTGTGCTCAGTCTGCTTTGGTGCTTTAGTTTGTGCTAAAAGGAGACTGAGGGAAAGAGGGATATTGAGTCATGATTCAGAGGCAGCATTTGTTGCTGATGCAATTTATATTGGTCAGGATTGAATTGTTTTGACTCAGATTTTAGGTGAAGGGTTTGCTTGTTCGCTGCCTGATGTGCCCTTAAGTGACAAAAGCATTGAAGCAGCTTCTCACATGTGTCTGGGGGTGGGGAAGGTATTTCTGTGCCACTGAACTTTAGACCAAGGTGGAGTCAAAGACTGTTTGTGCCCCTTTTCTCTAGTGGCTGCTCGGGGCTGGCAGTGGCCGGAGGAAGCACCAGCTTCCTTTCCTTTCTCTGGAGCTGGGTTTTCCTTCCACCAGTCCTGCACCCAAGGCAGATCTGAGCATTCCCTCTCCTTCCTTACTTACTCTGGGATGGTTTGTGGTTGCATTCTGGGTGTAATAAACCTGCCTGACACTTTAATGTAGCAAAACTGGAGAATTATCCCAGTTTTCTCTTGGATTTGCTGCTGTTTATTTCTGAAATCCTGTCATCCTCTGTCTGTACTCACAGATCTGGAGTCTCTTGG
Organism: Cinclus cinclus; assembly: GCF_963662255.1. Lineage (NCBI taxonomy): Eukaryota > Metazoa > Chordata > Aves > Passeriformes > Cinclidae > Cinclus > Cinclus cinclus. Next base: position 2,092,489 of record NC_085048.1, read on the forward strand.
AAAAGCTTGTCTTCCTCCTCTAATCATGTCTCAAATTTGGTCTAGATCCTAGTGGCTCTTCTCTTAAAACATCTGAGGTCCATACCAGTTTTTTCTTCTTTCATTGCTATCACTAATATCCTCCTGCCTTTGTCATCTCAAAACCTGAGTTACAGCAGCCTTTTCTTTGCTTCTCTTATCTCATCTCCTTGTGTTCTACTTTTAATCCTGAATTTCATGATGGTGGAAGGTGATTTTTTTTCTTTCCTTTCTGGGTTTTCTCTTTGCTGCATCCACACTCCTCACTCTGGAAGCAGATCTTTCTCTGAGGAATCCAGTTCTTTATCAGTAGCCCCTCTGACCTTCAGAAAGTTTGTATATATTTAAGTCTAATTTGTTCCTCTTTGGAAAACAAAACAGCTCTCTGTATTAAAATTTGGCAAGAAGTCAACAGCATGATCTCATATTTTTTGTGTCTGCCTCAGGGAATATATTTAAAATGCAGTTAAGAGATTTGACAGAGGAGGAGTTTGGTGGGGGAGTCTCTCTAAAAGGTTTGGGGTGGCTGAAAGGGAGAAACCTGGGTGTTTGGCTGTTCTATCCATCAGTGGTTTGGTGTCACTGATTCCCTCCCAGCTTATAGAACGTGGCCTGTGAGGGTCTTCTGGGACCATTTGTCTTGGTGACCTCTTTTCCTGGAGAGAAAGAGGCAGCTGAGGACCTCAGTGTGGACCAAATGAGTTGTTGTGGAAGAGCTGCAGCCACCTCTCAGCACCTCCCCTCCCTGGAAACACCCAGAGTTTTCCCTGGCCACAGCTGGCTGGGAGAAGGCTCTTATGGACAGGCTTAAACCTCCCAGGAAATCTGGTGGCCAAAAGCTCAGTGCTGCCACTTCTGGGAAAGCTCATTCAGCCCAGCCTTTGGTGCTGAAAGCTCATGAGTTTTTTTATGGAGGAAAAAAATACAGACATGTAGAGATCATATCATCATCCCCTGGAGGGATTTAAGAGCAGTGTGCATGTGGCACTTGGGGACATGGGCCAGTAGTGGCTTTGGCAGTGCTGGGGTGACAGTTTGACTTGATGGAGGTGATTTTCCTCTGTTGTGAGACCTCGTGTGGAATTCTGTGCTCTGGGGTCCTCAGCACAGGGAAGACGTGGAGCTGTTGGAGTGAAATCAGAGAAGGTCACAGAGCTGCTCTAGGGACTGGAGTCCCTCTGCTCTGGAGCCAGACTGGGAGAGCTGGGAATGCTCAGCCTGGAAAGGGATCCAGGGAGAGCTCAGAGCTCTTTCCAGAGCCTGAAGGGGCTCCAGGAGAGCTGGAGAGGGACTGGGGACAAGGGATGGAGGGACAGGACACAGGGAATGGCTTCCCACTGCCAGAGGGCAGGGATGGATGGGATATTGGGAAGGAATTGTTCCCTGGGAGGGTGGGGAGGCCCTGGCACAGGGTGCCCAGAGAAGCTGTGGCTGCCCCTGGATCCCTGAAATGTCCAAGGCCAGGTTGGACAGGGCTTGGAGCAACCTGGGCTAGTGGAAGGTGTCCCTGCCCATGGCAGGGTGTGGGACAGGATGAGCTTTAGGGTCCCTTCCAGACCAAACCATTCTGTGATTCTGTGATCTTGGAGGGCTTTTCCAGCCTAACCAGCTCTGTGCTTCTGCATCACTGCGTGCCCAGCGGGTTCCATCTGGGAGAGGTGCAGTTCTTCCCCAACATCTTCAGCAGGTGCTGAGGGAGGAAGAGTTCTTCTCTATTACCTGGAGCACTTTTAACTGCTGAGAGGAGCCAAGATGTGTCTATCCATGACTGCTCTCCATAGATTAGCAGTCCACCATTGCTGATGTTACAGATGGAACAGAGGAAATTATCCCTTGCAACTCCCTGTGCTACTGTATCCACTCATTTTCTGTCCCAGCTCTGCCTGGATATAACATCCTGCTTTTCTCTTTCCTCTTGGTTAATAGTTTGATTTTTGGAGCACTTGCAGTCCGTGTTAGTTTGTGGAGAAAGACATCAGCAGTGATAGCTGAGGAAAATTCTGTTAGGTCATTCCTCCTCAGAACACAGTACCTGTCTCCTGAGCTCTTTGCGGATGTTGGCCAAATAATCCTTTTAATAGCTTTTGTGAGTTAAAAGGGTAGGTAACTGTCATAAGGCTAAATGATTGCATAGATTAATTTACTTGTGGCCGAAAGAAATCAATTGTAATTTAAATTTTTGTCTCTGGACTGATTACAACGCCAGACATCAACTTTTTTCGTAAGAATCTGCCGTGTGCATTGAAGTCTGTGAGTCTGGATTAGTGACAGATTATCCAGAATGATGTGATTGGATCTCTTTGCCTCTCCCAGACGTCTCTAATGTTCTTGGCTCTTTTCCTTGTGTCTTACAGAATGGTGAATAACACTGAAGACCCTCAAGAGGCTTTGTAGCGTCCCATCCTCATGTAAAGTATGCTCAGAACTTTTCCAGTAGTGTAAGTACAAGCTGAAGAAACTCATAACAAGAGTAATTTTGTGGTGTTCTTCTGTTAAATTGTCTAAAAAGAGTAGAGAAATGGTTACAATGATTGTGAGCAGTTGGCTGAGTTGGAGAGTTCCCCTGGTTTAGTGGAAGATTTAAACCAGGGAAGACATTTAAACCAGGAGTAGGAAAATAACTGAACATTTATATCAGGGAGTAGTAACAGTGAATTCCTCACTGGGTCGCACTCATGTACTGTTTGTGCTTCTACATTTCTGTCACTGAAACAGAAGGAAAATTATGCAGTTCTTAGAAAATCAGTCTTGATCAGAGAAAAATTGGTGTTCAGGGAGAGATCTCCATACAGCAGCTGAACAAATGAGAGGGATAAAGAGTTGAACACCACTCTAGATTTGCTGCAAGGGATGAGCCACCTTCAGTTTATTGGCCTCTGGCAGAAACAGCCTGGGGCACCTCACCTAACCCTGGTGCTGGATGTGTTGGTCCAAGCAACTCGAGTATCTTGAACCCCAGTGCCAGCTGAGATTGTCCAAATCTCGTTGTGCAATTTGAAATCAGTTTGTTCCTTTTAATTACTTCTGTCATATATCTTCAATGTAATTGGTTTCCATGCTGTTTCTTCAATAAATAAGCAAATGGATTCAAATTTTGGAGCTTGTCAGGCTGAAAGGAAGGGCTTGACCTGCAGTGTGCTGTCACTTATCTCCCACTGGCCAGTCCTGCACTGTTGTTCTCAATATCCCTGTTACAGGCACAACCAAATATGCTTGTCCTCTGCAGTCAGATTCCTGAGATACTTTGACCTCTTGACTTCAGATTGTTCCTTCTGTCAGACCGAGCTGGAAAGAGAAACCTTTTCTGGTGGATAGGAGCATGCAAGGAGCCATGCTGCTGTGAGTGCATCACATTTTCCCAGATGGATTATTTCAAGGATGAAGATCTATCCTTGGACAGTGATAGTGCAAGTGGCAGTGCTGTCACAGCCTTCTGTAGAAGGAGTCCCAACCAGAAATAGTGACTGACAGTGATACAGTGTTGGAAACAACACTCCAGTGGATTTCAAAAAGCCATTAATTAGTGATTTTCTATTGCCAATGGCTTAGTGTTCTGTTCAAAACTGGTGGTTTCCTACTTTGCTGCCAGTCCTTGGAGCCACCTCCTCTTCTTCCTTTTAGCTGAAATTGTGTTGCATTTCAGTATTAAAATCACCACTTGAAATTGTGAAGCTCTGGTTCACTGCAGGAGAGAAGTCTGGAGGTAAGGCCACATCACCCTGGGCATCTTTGTTATCCCAGTAATTCCGAGTTTGCTCGGAACCTCAGAGCTCCTCTGTGCTTTGAGTGAGCACAAGGACATCTCACAGCTTTGTGTCTTTTGCCAGAAATTTCCAGACTGGGAATTGCATTGCTTGAATTTCCTGTGTTTTAACTCGATTTTGATCAAGTTCTCCCCCTGTGCAATTTTCTGCTGCCACCTCCCAGCAGAGCAGTAGCAGCTTCCTGGATTTGTTCCAGTGTATGTGCAGCTAATATGGCCATGAAGATGCTGTAGAAGGAGAGGTGAATAATTTTTGACTGAGGGAAAACTGGGGGGAACCTATTCGGAGGAGATTAGAGAGTATTAAATTAGAGGAAATGGGCCAAGATGACCCATTTAGATAGAAAGTTTCCAGATTAAACCACAGATATTTTTTAAAAAGTGTAAATGGAATTGTGAAAGGGAAAGAAGAAAATGGAGCCTTAAGAAATTTTATAAGTTTGCATTTAAATAGTGATTAAGGTGAATATTAAGATTGAAGAATTGCAAAACTGCCATGGTAAGAGAACAGTTGGGTTACTCATAAGAGTAGGAGTCACCTGGGTGCAGTTACCATTTCGCTGCCTCATTTTTACTCTTAGTAGGATGAGAGTCAGTGCTGGAGAGGAGTTTGGGGCATGATGTGAACACAGAACTCTTGATCTTGGCCTCACAGGAATTAAGAATTTATCTAAAACGAAGTCCCGTAGCCAGCACAGCTTTATCTTTATTGGGCTCCCCATAAATACGGGAGTAATTACTTGAGATTTGTAGTCCATATTGATGAATTAATATGTGTTAATAGTGAGCTATGACCATCAGTATGTTTTACATCCCTCAAAGTACGATTTCTGATAGAACCAGACAGTTTCACTCTCATCACTTCAAATTTACCTGAATTATCAAGCCAGTGCTTATGAATCTAACTGCCAGCAATGGCAGGGGTGTCTGGGGTGTGGGTGAAAGAAAACCAGGGTGAATAATGCAGATGGAGAAGGACTGGGTTGAAGCCTTGTCATCATTTAGGAAAAACAGCAGGAGGAAATGAAGGAGAATGTGAACACTACCAAGTCAGCACAGATTGAAGAGCAGGCACTGGATTTACAGGGGCTTAGAAAATCACCACAGGCTGAGCTGTACCTGTCCAGTGTCCTTGAAATGTGACACAAAACAGGTTAATTAAACTCAGGTAACAAAAAACTCAGCTGATTTTCTCCTTTTGTCTTTGGTGGCAAGGTATTGTGGAAATAGTGGGTGACTCTGGGAACTTTCATTTGGCTTTTTTAGCTTTAACTGAAACGATGTCCTACCTGAGCCTTGGTTTTACTTTAAGATAAACAAGATGAGTTAATTCATGATTTCACAGCAAAAGTGACCTAAATTTAAAAAAATCTTGTTGAATGGTAAAGTTTTTTTCCTCAAAAGGGTTTGGCACAGCTGTCCAGGGAAGTGTTGGATTCCCATCCCTGGGGGGATTTAAAAGCTGTGTGGATGTGACACTTGGGGACATGGGTTAGTGGTGGCCTTGGTAGTGTGGAGTGTAGACTGGGTCTTGTCTGTCATGCAGGAAATTTCCCTGCTTTGGGTCTGGGTTACACAAAGAAATGATTGTTACTTTAAGAGCATTAATTAGGATATTCATTTCTCTCTGAAATGCTTTTAACTAAAATAAAACTCCAGTATGGAAGCAGCAGTGGCCAGAAGCCCATAGCTTTTGCTGTTATGATTTATTTTCTTCAAGGAGACACTGTTATCTATTCTTGAGTTCTCCAAGTGTAATCTCTGTCTTCACTAAGGCTGTGCCAATAATTCTGCACTTGCAAACTATTTTTCTAGTGGAAAATAATTTGCTTTGCTGTTGAGCACAAAAACAGTGGTAGGTGAGGTTCAGCTGTTGGCTGGGTTTGGATTTTGGTTTTCTGAACTAATTAATTTCTCTTTTAAGGAAGTGTTTTAGTTGATAGTGCTAGTGGTAGAACCTGAAAGAAAAAGAAAGTGCCTGAAAAACTTCAGAATGTCTCTTTTTCTTCATGTGTGGAAGAGATGGTGGAAATCCTGGTGATGGCTTTGCTTTAAAGTTGTCCTACACCTTGTCATGTGTGATGCTATAGATGGACCCTGTATGTGTGGTGAGAAAATGCTCAGAGTTCAGCCAGGCTCTTGTTCTGTCTTCTTGCAGAATTCCTGTGTGACTTTGAACAAGTTGTTTGGACTTGTCCAAAGTCCAACCCCTCTCCGAGAGCTCTTGGTCACAAAAATTAGGGCAGTATTACTTCCCTGCCTCACAGGGATCTTGTGATTGGAGTATTTAGATACCCCTGGTGGCAGCATTAATGGAGAAGAGTTCTGAGATTGTGCCTGCATTTTAATAAAGGATTGGTCAAGTTTTGAAATTACATGGAGGAGGTAGAAGACAGCAGTGTAATCTTGATGGCTAGAAATTACAAATTATCATAGAATCCCAGAGTAGTTCGGGTTGGAATCCAGAATGGTTTGGGCTGGAAAGGACCTTAAAGCTCATCCAGTCTCACCCCCTGCCATGGACAGGGACACCTTCCACTAGCCCAGGTTGATCCAAGCCCTGTCCAACCTGGCCTTGGACACTTCCAGGGATCCAGGTCAGTCTGGTGTCTAGGGCAGGCCCATGTCTCAGTTTTATTGATGACTGTTTCTTCACATGGATTACACTATTTCAGTGTGTTCATGATATTTACTGTAACTAAAGCACACAAGTCCTGCTTTCAGAGCTATGAGAGGGCTTATGTATCCAAAGTTTAGTCTTTGGCTGCTAAATCCGAGGGCTCCTAAATCCGAGAGCTCCTCCTTGCTCTTGGCAGAGGTTTGGGCTTTGGGCCCTGGTTCAGCACTCAGCTGCCACTACAGTTTTTCTGTGTGTTTGTTAGTCCTGCTGATCCCTCGTTCTGCCCTTGAATCCAGGCTCAGAGTTTGAATTTCTGTCTTGTTGCTGTAGAATTGCAACAATAGCAGGAAACCCAGATTTTGGAAGTAGGGAAGGTTAGGGTTAGACAGATAAGGTGTCAGTGTGAATCAGTGTGTGCCTTGAGTAGAATTCAGAAGTATCTGGCTGCCAGCCCTATGCTTAGTCAGAGGTCAGTCCCTTTTGTAAGACTTGGATTATGACAATAATTGCCATTTATATTATATTTTTGCCTTGTAAGATCAATCTCGAGTTCTCTCTCTCTTTCCCAGAGATGTAAAGCAGAGTAAGTTACTCACCCAAGTGGCAAAACGACTGGGTTTGCTCACTGCCAGCATCCATTAAAAATTATTTTATCAGCAGAGAATTTCAGAGAGTAAGTGGAAGAATAGCTTGTGTAGAGCAGCGAGTCGGGGTTTGGGGCTCTTTAACCAGCTGAGCAACTTGAAGCCTCCTGAAGAAACGATGTGTTGATATTCTGCTCTCAGCTTGCCTCCTCTAATTTGTGTAGCGGTGAGTATTTGATTACGCCGGATTTATTTTCAGAAGTTTCAGGCTGCTCTTATTAATTGTCCCCGTTTTGATCGAAGGCGTGTGGCAGAGCTCTGCATTCCGGAGCCGCTGTTTTGCATCCCTAAGCAGAGCTGGTGACGCTGAAGCTCCGTGGCTCAGCTCGGAGCCTGATTTCCCTCCTTGCTGCAGCACGAGGCTCTCGTTTCCCTGGGATAAGAGCAGTCATTACAAGAATTGCATTTTGTTTGTGAATCAGGATGAATGGGAGTAGAGGCCTTTTTTTTTTTTTTTTTTTTTTTTTCTGAAAATCAGAACCCAGAGATGCAACTGCAGGAGATAATTATGCAAACGTATGGATGAGGATGGCTCTGTGTTCGTTGACATGATGAGCACTTCAGGCCTGAGTTTTTTTTTTTTCTCTCTCTCTCTTGAAAACTGGTACAACTCCTCTGAAAATACCGGAGTTGCAACTGATGAGCATAAGTGATGAGTCAGATCCTTAATCCTCTGTTACGCCCCAGAATTCACAGCATCAGCTCCTGGTTTTGAAGGCAGCTTTGCTTAATATGGTACAAAGTTTTAGGTGGCTCTGAAAAATTTATATTGCTGTGAATCATCGGATCACACAATGGTTTGGGTTGCAAGGAACCTTAAAGATCATCTCATTCCAATGGCAGAGATGCCACTCACTGTCCCAGGTTGATCCAAGCCCTGTCCAGCCTGGCCTTGGACACTTCCAGGGATGGAGAAACCTGTGCCAGGACCTCACCACCGTCTGAACTGAAGGAGATTAGTTTGTTCAGTAAGAACAGAAAAGCTTGAATTTCAGAGGACTGGACACTGTTGTCCCCTAAATGCTCCAGTTCTCTTCCAGCAGTGCCTTACAGCTGCCTTGGAAGGGTCACAGTCTTTGCCTCTGGGCTTGATGATCCTTGTGTGTGTCCCTTCCAGTTCAGAATATTCTGGGATTCTGGGACTTTTTTGGTGATATATGTCAGTGCTGTTTGTGGAACAGCTGTAGCTCAATGAAAGCCCTTCCTTTTGAGTGTCTTGTAGGAACCAGCTGCATCCTCTGGCACGGGGTGAAGGGTTGGATGGGGCCCTGATCAACCTCATCTCTCAGCGCCACCCCTGCGCACCAGGGCATCGTGTGCTTGGTCCTCAGATCTCATAAATAGGATAAATATGCCAAACCCTCAGTGTTGTACCAGCTACTAGGGAGAAACTGGGGATTTGTCTTTGCTGCACTTTTACTGAGAGTAAAAAAAACCTCAGAACATCCACCTAAGTTTGAACAGTTCCTCCAATTCATGGAATCGCCAACATTTTCCTCCCTCTATTTTGACACAAAAGATATGTTTGCAAAGGATCCTTTTTAGTCAAAGGACTTAACTACTATATTGAAGCTGTTATTTTAGTAATCTTTGTATTCTTCTTCTTGATCTTGAATATAAGTCTCCTTTTGCCCAGAGAGGCCATGAATTTAATTTCTTTTCTTAATTCAAATGGTGAGTCTCAAAAGAAAAAAAAACAAACAAACCTAAAAGAATCCCAATCTCCCAAAAAATTTGCCATCCTTAATGCCCATTTTTAATATCAGGAGAACTTCCACTTCCAGAGCTGTAAAGGCTGCAGTTCTCCCCAGTAGTGGATGCACAGAAACACAGGAAAAATATGGCAGGTTAAGTAGTTCAACTTTCAACTGTGGTGGTAGTTAAAACTCTGGCTTAATTAACAAGTTCTGGAAAGTGATTTTTTAGCTTTGTACTTTGGAAGAATCTATTTCAGCTGGAAAGCCACAATTTGTGTCATGATTTTGCTCTTCCATTTAAGTGGTGAGATGGTATTGAGTGACACCAAGGAGGTGCCTGTGATGCTGTGGAAAGTGCTGGTGCTGTAATAAATGAGGTGAGAAATCCTGAGTGTCCCTGTGAGCAGGACAGTGCAGTGCAGGGGGGTGCTGCCCTGTGCTGTGTGTCAGAGAAGGGTAAATGTTGGCATCTCTCCCCATCCTGCTCTCCTCAGTTGATAGGACTTGATCAGAATCATTCTTAAACCAATTACCAGACTTAGGATCCTGTTCTGAACACTTTGGCTCTTGCCCACATCCATATTATGCAGATTATATCAAATATAGGTCTTATAGCAAAAAGCACAACTGGTTTTGTAAGTCCTGAGCTTTGCTTATTAGATAAAGCAGTGCATTTTAATGGGAATTGGAGAAGGACCTCTGCAGAAGAGCATCTCCTCAGTGATGCTAGAGTGCTTCCTACTCATCTACAGTGAGTAGAAGAGTGGAAAAAAATGATTTCTTGTGATCATTAAAGAGTCCAGAGCCATTTTCTCAAGTGTTAGAGGTGTTAAGGCTGCTGTCTGGCCTTATTCCCAAACGGGTAATTGAATTGCTTTGAACTTCTGCGAGTTCAATTGGACACGGACTTAGCTTGTAGCTGTTTTTATGGGATTATTCTGCTGTGCTCCATCACCTAGAAAGTTAAGTGTTGGGTAAATGATTCTTGTATCAGCGTGGGCTTGGGCTGTGAGAGTAGGTGAGAAACCCAGTGCAGGAAAATAAGGGAAGAGAGCACTCTGGCCACGTATCCCCACTGGAGATCAGAACAGGAAAAAATTTGGGGAGAGAACCCCACATCCAAAGGGTGAAATTAATTTAAAAAAAGAGGTTAAATAAATCTCGATGGAATGAGAAGGAAAGGCAGTGCTGGTCAGAGCAGGCCCTGAGCAGCCTCCATTCCACAAAGTCCCCTTAGAAGGGGAGGGATGGTGCAGCACTGGGCTGGTTGGGACCTGCTGGATATTTTATATCTGCAGCTTTGGGAGAGAAAACAAATGCATTTTTATTTACCTCCTTCAGAGTTCTCCCTTCAGTCTGATATTCAGGTACCTCACGTTGCTTTTGGATGAGCCATGAAAGATGAGCATGAAGTTTTAGTGCTTTAGAATGGTACAATTGGACTGACTTTTTTGGGGGGGGGTGATGGCCAACTTAGTGTTAGGAATGTAAATAAGTTTGGTACTTTAGGCTACTTCCTTTTTTTTTCTGGCAGAACCTAAAGAAACTTTGTTTTAAAGGGCAAGATACAGTTGTTTAAAAATCTGTCGCTTTTAGTTTTGAGCTTAATTAGAAATTTGCAGAGGTTTTGCTTGCAAAATTGAAGGGAGAAAAATGCACAGCTGTTCTCCCTTGGTTATCTCTCTTTGGGTGTCTCCCCAAGGAAATTTGACAGCCCATTGTCAGTGATGAGAGTATTGATAGAAGATAAAGATGGGATGTAGAGGATATTTTGCTACACAGGCAGCAGAGTTTGCCTACAGCGAAGTCAGTCCACAGTCTGTGTTCTCAGGAAAAGTATTTTCCATCTTGATTTTCTCCTATAGCCCCCAATCATTCTGCTTGTCTCTATGTTATTTTATTCCTTGCTACTTTTGCAGTTGATTATATTTCACAAGGAAAAAGAGGGGGAAGTAAATTGAATTACAGGTGGCCAGAGGAGTGCAGGAGGATAAGAGCCTCTTACTGCAATGTGGGGGGATGAAGTGGTGGAGAATAACCACTCATAAATGAGGTGAATGAAATTAAGGTGATGCTAAAATGGCTGATTTAATTAACTACTTTGTAAATTGATCTTTAAACAGGGTAAGTTTATTAAAATATTTTAAAAAGGGAAAAAAATCTGAAGCCCTGCTCAAGTAATAGTTTGAAATAATGCTTACTGTAGTTATTCATTAAAAAGTTGTGGATAGTTGGCAATGTTGGAACATGTTCAATAATACCACGTTTTGCAATATTTGTTTTAGGGTTTTAATGGAAAATTCCAAGTTTCTGCAGTTGCTTTTAATACATAAAAGTCCCTCAGGAGCATTATTTCTAGATCTCTCATGGCTGTGTAGAAAAGCATGTGAAGATGGGGACAGGAATTCCAGATCAAGAAGACCAATGAGATGTGTCAGTGCAATATATGCTGAGTGTGCAAATATAAACAAGGCACTTTGGACATCTCTGTGTGACATGAGTGGCACCAGCAGGGAGATACTCTACTTTTGGTGTTCTTACCTCTTAAGTGTTGAAAAATTACCCACAAGTCACCTTAAGAGTGTGGGAGGGCTGAAAGAATTCTTTGCATGGACAGACAAGCAGATCATTGATTTTAGTTTGTCTGTTTTTTTCAAGTTGTCCACATTTTTCCAGTGGTTGTGTTAAACACAGTATCACGGGGTTAATTTAACAGTAGGCTTGCTAATCTTGCGTTACTTTCTGCAAGGCTTTAAAGTCCACTGATGAACAGAACTCCAGAATACAAGTTGGAAGTCATTGAATATCTAATTCCTAGGGCAGAGGGTGGCCTTGCCTAGCAGTCTTTCCATCCCTGTGAATTGAAATTCCTGCACGAGCTCAGTTGCATCAAATTGAGACCAGAGCTCTTGCCCTTGTACGGCCACGAGCGATGGGAGGTCAGCCCTTGCCCCAGCATCTTCATTAGCTGGAATTCACTAAAGGACACTTAGCATTCACCAAATCATTATGTGTAATTCACTAAAGGAAATTAATTTGGCCTGGGCACCCAGATCCAAGAGCTGAGCCCTGGCACTTCAGACAAATTAGGAATGACACCCAGATTTTAGAGAGAATCGCTGGCTGTGGCCACCGACTGCTGCAGGAGGTGGGGAGGCCCTGGCACAGGGTGCCCAGAGAAGCTGTGGCTACCCCTGGATCCCTGGAAGTGTCCAAGGCCAAGCTGGACAAGGTTTGGAGCAACCTGGGATAATGGAAAGTGTCCCTGCCTTAAGTCCACCTTTAGCTCCTTAGGTGGAACTAAATTATTTTACAGCCCCTTTCAATCAAACCGTTCTGTAGTTCAATGATTCTGTGTTGCTTGACATTCTTGAAGCCATCTGGAAAGTCTTGCTTTTGTCAGATGGAAGATTTTTAATTTCACGGGGCTACAAGGACAAAAGTTCTGGGTTTATGTGTCTGATAAATGGATGACTAAATAATTTAGAGTATGTTTTAGTATTAAATGTTGAAGAGTCTGTAAAGTAGGAATTCTGAGTGGAGGTAACTCTGGCTCATTAAATTTTCCAGTTCAAACAAAGAACTTGGTATTGACAGATAAATGATCCAGGAAGTAGTGACATTAGAAATACAGGTAAGAAATGCCCAAACCATCATATCCAGCGCAACCCACCTCAAGGCCAGCTGGTTAGAGAGATTTTCTGTTTGAAAACTGTGCTGTCAGAGCTGTGATGAGTCAGTAAGTCTGTGTGACACTTCTCCCAAAGCTGGGAGAGGAGGATGGAGCAGCCCTGCCTCCCCCAGAGGCCAGACCTAGAACACAACATCTGTTTCCAAATGCTCCCTGTCGAGCTCCGAAGGTCTCAGGCTGGGATGCCACTTCCAGATTGTGGTTGTTACAATTCCAGTCAGTTGCAGGTCGGCTGCTGCGTTGCCTGCCGTGCCCTCCTGTGGTTCAACAGTCTGGGTGCTTGTCTTGGAAAATTGAAAATGGCCTGGATGTTTCCAGTAATCAGTTTTCTGAGGGCAGCGCATTCCCGTTGGGCTGAAGAGCTGATGTGGCTGTGGAACGTCTGTCTTCTCACACAGGCATTTTCTTGGATGGGAGTCATCCCCTTGCCTTGTCCTCCTGCTTCCTTCTCCCACAAAACAATGGAAGGAGCTCAGTAGTTGCTGGATGAGGGCAAAGTTGGAATTTTCTTCTCATTTTTGTATTTCCCAGGCTGCAAGTGCAGTTTGTGTGGATTTGTGCATCCTGGCTTTGTCTTTACAGCTCTACTCCAAGGAGCCAGTCCCCAGTGTTGTTCTTCAGCCCCAGCTGTGGATCTCGAGTCGTTCTGTGACTCCTGTTGGGAGCTTCTCTGTGTCAGGGCAGAAATGGACATGAGGAGCCATCCTCAAAATCTGTGGGGAGGAATAGGCAGCCCTGTCCCTGGAAGGTCTCTCAGCCTGACAGCCATCGTCCCTCTCCTGGCTTTCACAGGGTCCTTGGAATTTTTCCCTGACTTTCCTCAGCTGTGATTTGCTCTGGCTCACAGGGACTGTACATCAGCTCTGTCACATCTCCTGGAGTTTGAGTGATCTCTTCACCCTGCTTTCCTGCAGGAATGGTAATAAACCCTTGACTCATGAGAAGATTCCTGAGAAAGATGGAAAATGCCATATTCTTCTTGCCAAGTTCTGCCTGCCCTCCATCTGCCATCCCTTCTTCTCAAGATCTAGAGTTCTGAAGGAGGAGATCTTGTTGTTTATGTGACATTTGGATCTGTAGCCAGGAGACTTAGGAAAAAAGAGCGATTAAGGGAGCATGCTGTGATTTTTTTCAGTTCCATTTCTGGGCTTCACAGCAAATAATGTTAATTATTGTGGCACCTTGGGAAGTTTAGTAGTTAAAAATGATTTTGTTGAGCCACCAGGATGGTCAAGTTACCTGAGAAGCCGGTCTTTGGAGAGGAAAATGCTGAAGACTTATTTCTTTAAATGAAAGCTCAGGAGTAATTGGATGTGCTGCACTTTCCTTGTCAGGGCAGGCAATCTGTGACAACATTCCAGGTTCAAAAGTTCCTAACTTCAGAAATCCAGCTTCAGTCAAATCAGCTTGGGTCCTACAGGCCGCTAGAATTTCCGCTGGGTTTGTTTTTATCTTCTTTTTTTTCTCTAAGGTAGCAACAAAAGTTAGGGCAACTCAAACTCTTTGTAGTTAAGATTTGAAAGAGTTGAGATTCAGGAATTTCATGTCACAACTGGTTAAAACTTGTCCAGAAAATCTTAGATCTGTGGCCACCACAGATATCTGAGATTGCTGTCTGGTGGGTACTTAACACTGGGCAAAATTTTGTCTGGAATCAAGTTGCAGCCTTAATTTACTGAGTGGCCACAGTCTCTGTAGCAGCGGTTTATCAAAAGCAAAAGGGCATGAACTGCAGGGCTGGTGCAGGTGTGGGGGATGTCAGGAGTGGTCCAAAATGCTGTTGGAGCACTCCAAGGAAAATAAACCCTTCTGCTGTGTGCTGAGATTGGCATTCATGGCTGGTGTCTGGCTAAGGTTATTTGGAGGTGGATTTTTGGAGCCGTCGTGTGTGCGTCTTAAAGTTTTGCACCAAAATTTATAAAGTATTTTCCACGTGCCACGTAAAACTATCAAACTGAACTACTTTGTATTTTACCTCATTTCCAGCCTGCTGGAAACCATGTCTCACTACACAGACGAGCCAAGATTCACCATAGAGCAGATCGACCTCCTGCAGCGCCTGAGACGCACGGGAATGACCAGGCATGAGATCCTGCACGCCCTGGAAACCTTGGACCGTCTGGACCAAGAGCATAGCGACAAATTCGGGAGGAGGTCTGGCTACGGAGGCGGCTCCTACAGCAACAGCACCAACAACGTCGCGGCGTCGTCCTCGACGGCCACGGCTTCCACGCAGACCCAGCACTCCGGGATGTCCCCGTCCCCGAGCAACAGTTATGACACCTCCCCACAGCCTTGCACTACGAATCAGAACGGGAGGGAGAGTAACGAGAGGTTGTCTGCCTTCAATGGGAAGATGTCGCCCACCCGCTACCCCCTGGCCAACAGCCTGGCCCAGAGGTCCTACAGCTTTGAGGCTTCCGAGGAGGATCTGGACATTGATGACAAAGTGGAGGAGCTGATGAGGTGAGTGAAGGTTTCTGTAAAAAGTTTGGAGGTGAGAAGTGGCTCAGCAGGAACGCTGGAATAGGGGTTGTGGGGTGGTAAGATGCTGGCGTGGGTTGTGCAGGGAGGTGGTGGATGCCCCATCCCAGGAAACATTCAGGGTCAGGTGGGACAGGGCTCTGAGCAGCCTGATCTAGTTGAAGATACCCTTGCTTATCGCAGCAGGTTTGGACTCAATGACCTGAAATGTTTCTTCCAACCCACACTATTCCATGAGGATTCAGTGATGGTGAGCAGGAGCTGCTTCAGGCAGTTGTTCCTGCCAGTGCTCCAAGGGTCACCATCCCAGAATCTCTCACCTGCCTTGTGGAGGCAGCTCCTGGCCCTTTGTGGGTGTCCCACAGTCTGATTGTTGAAATAATCTTTCTGGTGCTGTACCAAAAATTGGTATTGATGTTAGAGCACTCATTTTCCACCCGACTTTCATTCAGGATTCTGATCATGTATCAATTCACATGACTCTTCCTCCACTATTTCACACCCGTTGTAGTTCCTTCCATATACAGGGAGAGTAGGGAATCCATCTTGGAATGGTCAGTGCTTTCCAGTGGGATCTGGAGAGGATGCATGTTTTTTTGTTTATAGTCTGTGGCAGGGATTTGCAGAGTGGTGCAGGAAAATACAAATAATAAAGAAGAAGCGGAAGTTTTCTCTGAGAGCCATTTGGGTTTTTTCAGGGCTGACCTTCCTTTACTTGGATTATGGCAAAGATGAAAGAAGGGGATTATCCTTGTGAGGATGAAAGTCCAAGTCAGTGGGCTTTGATAGCAGAAAGAAATGAGGAAAGGCCAAATGTCTCAAAAAAAATTGGTCATAATGTTGGAATTTATTCTGTTTTCCGCCCAAAACTGCACCATTCCTGAAGTACCTATGGGGGAACTGGGGTCCATGAGCTCCAGAGTGGAAATGTGTTGGAAGCAGTTTGGAGATTTCAGGGAAAGATGTGGCTTTTGGGGGAGAGGATCAGAGATGAGCAGTAATAAAAGCCGATCAACCTCGTTTGCTGTCGGCTGCAGGATGATGGAATCATGCAGGAAGGGGGTGAGTACAGCAGAGTGCCAAGTTCCCATGGCTGAGGTTTGGGTTCCTGTGCAGTGAGTCTCAGGTAATGCTTTTAGTGCTTATTTAAACTGAAATTACTTGTGTTTGCAGGCATATGGAAGATGACTGTTGGGTACATAAATAAAAATGAACCCACAGCACAACATTCATTTTGCATTTTACATTTGCAAGCTTGAGTCTGCCTTCAGTGTAGCTGGGGCAGGAGGGGATAAGGGGAAGGGAAATGTCTCATAAATGCCCTTCTCAGGAAGGGAGAGAGGAATAAGAGGGGAAAAGCATGTGTTTATTGCAGTTCAAATTTGCTGTGTGTCACAGTACATGTGCACCTCCAATTTATTTGCTTTTTAGCACAGTTTCAGCCCCTTTTGAACTACCTGTGCAGACCTTGTAAAAATCATACAAAGACCTCAGTTCACTCAGTGCAAGCTCTGGACTAGGTAGGGGACTAAAGAAGGGGTGTGAGGACAGAGGTTGCAAAATTTTGGATCTTTTCCTTGGGGTGCTGGAGGAGGTTGATGTATGCACATTCATTTGGGTAACTAACCATGCAGCCTCTGCTATCCTTTATTTTTTATTTTTCTCCCTCATTTTTATGAGTGAGGTTTTTATGCTGGTATGAGAGATTTATTCATCCCTGTGTAATGAAACTTTGTACATTCCATATGGCAGTGCTGCACCTAATATGAATTATATGGGACATGAGTCATCCATTCTCCTGCTATGGTACTTTGATCAAACGTGACACTTGTTAATAGAAGTGTCCAGCACTGAGGCACTGTTTTAATGCCAGTCTTCCCCACTCCTTGTCCCCTAAATAAAGGAAATGAAGGCATTTTGCATCTTGCAGGTGCACTTTGGTCCGTCCCTCTTTTTGTGTGTCCTGTTGTTTTGTTTTGGTAGGAGGGACAGCAGTGTGATAAAGGAGGAAATCAAAGCCTTCCTCGCCAACCGGAGAATTTCCCAAGCAGTTGTTGCACAGGTAACAGGTAAGAGCTCGGGGAGTCCTTTCCTCATTTTGGGAATCTCTGTGTCTGAGCTGCCTGAGCATGGTGCAGATGTTGGAATATCACTTGGCTTTCTGCATTGCAGTGCAGATCTGTCAGCTTAGTCATGATAATGTATGCCTTTGATTTAAGACCCATTGTCCTGCACATCATGGAACTTCCCCAGTGAATCACTTTTTTTTTTTTTACTTTTTTTTTCCCTGTGGCTTGTGCTGGCAGATTTTATTTTACAGCATTATAATAAAGCCTGAAGTTCTTATCTTAAAATGAAAATGGTTTTCCTTAATTCTTAAATTGTTGTTGAGTGCGTCAAATAGATACGTATCTGCATCTCTGGGTATGGGGGGAGAGAGAGAGAGAGAGAGAGAGAGAGAGAGATAATGTGTATTTATGTATTAAAAAGTATATGAATAGTCAGGAGACACAGCTATAGCTGGTGCCACTGTAGCCATGAGTTGGAGGATGAGAGTTGGAAGTTTTATCCAACCTTTTAAAGTCACAATTAATGAAAATCCTAAGGGAGGTTGAAGGATGACCAGACCAGCTCAGTTTTACCTGGAAGGAGCAGGGTTCTGGGTGCCCTGTGTCCTGAGCCTTCTCTCTCACATCCAGACAGGTGAACTCACTTCAGTGGTGTCAATTCTTCCCTGGGTGTGTTCCTAGAGATTTACAGAGAGGTTAACAAGGTCCTCTATGGGGTGTTATTATTTCTCTCTTCCAGGCACACAGCCTGGAACAGCCTCAGAATCATTTTAGTTGGAAAACCCCTCTAAGACCATTGAGTCTGACCACTCCTCCAGCACTGCCAAGGCCACCACTCATCCATGTCCCCAAGTGCCACATCCACATGGCTTTTAAATCCCTCCAGGGATGGGGGCTCCAGGTGCCAGGGGTGGACAGCCCTTTCCAGGCAGGAATTGTTCCCAGTATCCAACCTGAACCTGTCCTGGCACAGCTTGAGGCTGTTCCCTCTCATCCTGTCCCTTGTTCCCTGTCAGGGAGTTGTGCAGAGCCACAAGGTCCCCCCTGAGCCTCCTTTTCTCCAGGCTGAGCCCCTTTCCCAGCTCCCTCAGCCTCTCCTGGTGCTCCAGCCCCTTCCCCAGCTCTGTTCCCTTCCCTGGATTCACTCCAGTCCTTCTTTTAGGATGAAGACTTGATCATAAAATTCTGAAAGCTCAGTCCCGTGTTACACCTCTACGATTTGTTAACTTTTTAACCCAAGCTTGGATAAAGATCTTGAAATAGATAATTTTAAGGTTCCCTGATGTCTGGGAATGCCAAAGCAGTAGGAGGGAAGTTGTTCTTTTATATTTCCAGGATTTGAAATGTCATAGGAACCCACCTACGTCTGGGAACTGTGGGTTTGCAGACGTGGCAGCAGTTGAGGTGGGCAAGCACAAACTGGGGCTTGAGCCACAGAGCCAGGAGTTCCTTCCATGTCTCCAACTCTTCTGTGATCCTGGGTAAAATGACTTATCCTTCCCTGGTCTTAGTTTCATCTGAAAAATCATGAGATTAACAATTTGTGTAAATGTAAGGCCTGTTACTGGCCTTACCAGATGTTAGCACTAATGCTTCAACAATTAATGTGTAAGTTGAATCACTTAAATTGTACCTGAACTCTAAAATTTTAGTAGTTAGTGGGTCACTCTCCTGCTTTTGTTTATTCCTTGCCTGAATATAGTTCTGGAAGAACTCATCTCTGAATTAACCTCTGTATAGCACCCAGCAAGTCAGGTTGGCTTCCCCTGCAAGAGAAGTAGTGCAAAGAGAGGAAAACTGCAGAAAAGGAGACTTTCCAAAAGAAGCCAATGTTTCTTTTTTTGGTCAGTGGGACTGCCACAGGTGGGATCATTGAATCAGAATCACCACACCAGATCCAAGTCTGTATCAGTGAAAGGAATGGATCTAATTATAATTGAGTGTTTTGGTGCACGTGTTTGATACCCTGCAAGAAACTGTAGGAAAGGCAAGAGCAATCTCTCTTCACACCTGATCTTTCCCTCCTTCCACTCTGAGCCTGTTCTTTTGGATTTCAGTGGGCATTAAGTTGGCATTTAACCTTTGGGAGCTTTCATTGTCTCCTCCTGTTAGTAAATGACACCAACCATCCATTTCAGACGTGGCTGACTGGATTTCACACCCTTCCCACTCAGCCGTCCTTTGTGACACGAAGGAGATCTCAGAGAGGGACCAGAGAAATACTGCAGGGTGTCAGTGGCACAGAATGAGGGCTGAGCTGAAGGCACTGTGTTATTATCTTTTTCTCAAGCCAAATCCACGGGAAAAGTGTACATCTTTGCATCTCAGTCAGTCCTCCCTTTGCTTGGTGGGAGCTGATTCATTTTAAATTAAACCCCCAGCCTTGTGTAAGCAGATGTGTAGCACTTCGTGCCACTCTCAAGTACATAGTAATGGCTTATCTGAGAGAAAAGGTAAATCTCAAAGAGATGTTTGGAAGGACCAGATTAAAGAGTGTGCTCAGCTGTAGCAGGGAGAAACATCAGCTTCCTCTCAAAAGCAGGGAGTGGTGAGGAGTGACTGAAATAGTTCGGGACAGAGATCCGGAGCAGAGCGTCCCAGGGCTCTCCTTCCAGAGCTGTCTCAGGCCTGATGAGTGCTGGATGACTTTGTGTATTCTTCAGATGCCTCCAGCATCCCTTTCAGCTGGGGAAGAGACTCCCAAGGAATGTCTGGAAACCACTTCTAGTTCAGTAAAAAACCAGTTTGTACAAGCAGAGGCTTTGCAGAGTGTATGATCCCAAATGGCATCACCTCAGGATTTACAGCCTTAGTCTTACTGATGAAGATTTTCTGTAAAAAGTTACTCGTACAAGAGGAACATAGAAAAATTACCTTTTAGTCTTCATCCTGTTGGCCCTGGGAAGATGCAAGAAAGAAATGAAAAATTTATGGCTGGATCTGTCCAGGAGAGTGGCTTGGCTTGGCTACCTCTGCTGGCAACTTTTCCTTTCAGCCTTTACCAATTCTCTGTTTTCCCAGTCCTTGTGACCTTATTTATCCCCATTCTGTGACTTGCCATCTTCTGTCCTTGGTGCAGAAACCTCAGCTGCAACTGTGACCCCCTCGCAATCTCCCTTTAACCTTATTTTGCTAATTCTTCAAACTACACTTTCATTCAGAAACATATTTTCCCTTTTTTCCCCATCTTAATTCTAACATTGCAAAGCACTTACAGGATCCATAGTCCTACAGAGCAGGTCTGCATCAGTAAACAGCTTTTGCTCTTGTTTTTCCTGCTGTGGCACAAGGCGAGTGATGGAGAGGGAGGATGCAGGAGAGAGGAGCACAGAGCTGAAGGTTAAAGTCAGCTGTTGCAGTAGAAAAATGTTGAGGCTCTCTTAATCTTTGTAAAATTACCAGAAACTTTAAAAGTCATTTAGATAATGAATCTGACAGGAAAAATTAAACCTGGAAGACATTCTACAGAGCTGCCTGGTGTATGGAGAGGAGAGGGCAGGTTGGAAAATAGTAACAGGGTATTAAAAAGTGACTTGAAAATAAAGGGATGATTGATAAGAAGCAAAAACTTAGCATAACACTTACTAGTGCTGGTCCTAAAAACAGGAGCTGCTTTTTATAGAAACTTTTTTTAATGGTGTCTGTAATAAGATAAACAAGAAGCACTTGGGTTGGGCTCTGTATAAATAATCTCCTGCTGATAAGAAAAATGACAGTATAAACAGGAGCTAATAATAGTTCCTGTGGAATTTCCTATCCTGGTGTTTGGAGCTCCTTTTAACATCACTGCAGCCTGCTCAGGGCTGGGGGTTCAGCCCTACGTGGGGCAGGTGAGCTGCCAAATTTTTATCAAATACAATTTGAAGTTGTGTGTTGCAATTTGCTTAAATTGCCAAAAGAGTTGTGCTTGGGGACCAGGTTATGGTCAGAAGTCAAAGGGTGAAGAGAGAAATGTAAACTTCTCTCAGAGATGCTGTCTGAGCTTCCAAAGTTAGATGCAGGGTGGGGAAATGTTTGCAGGAACTGATGTCTTTCTGTTCTACAGTAAAGGAGAGAGGGAGGAGAGCACAGGGATGAGCCCTCTGCAGATGGGCTAAAGTGGTGTGATGGATGATGCCTCTGCAAGGTTTGGAAATCTTACCCTTCCTGTTTTTTTACACATACGGAGTGAAGGAATAATAAAAAAAAACCACCCTTATTTTCCTGAGGTTACAAAGCAGAAATTTCAGTTCAGTTTTCTCAGTTTTTAAAAGCATAAAAGCTAAACCACCATTAAAAAAAACCAAAAATCCCAAACCATCAGCAGTAAAATGCAGAAGTCATTTTTTGGGTTGTTTTTAAATACACATAGAGCTTTCCAGGATGCAGTTCTGGTACCCTTCCCAATTACTCTGCTTGTACAACCCAGCCCTGTCCTCCTGTCTTAATTGATAGGAGATCTCCAGGACTTGGCTTTACATTATGCTAAACACACGTGCAGTGGAGGGCAGCCTTGGAGCACTGCTGGAACAAATAAAATCCCCACAGGTTTGGAACCCACACACAGAGATGCTGAGCAAGTGCCAGTACACAGGGAAACTTAACTAGTTGATTGTGAGGAGAATTCAGAAAATTCCTGAATTGCTGATCCTCTCAAATGGCATGAAACTGCATTTTGAGAAACATTTTCCTTCCTGGTGTTTTTTTTTTTTGTTTTTTTTTTTTTTTAATACTCCTGACAGCACAGAGATTTGTTTTTCTATGATTTTGATCTTTTCAGGTTTTCTGTAAACAAGCTTTGCTAATCTCTTGAATTGATAGATGTCCTTTGCAAGCACTTGTTCTCTGAATCTGGGACTTTGCTTACAAAGTGAAGAATTAAAACACAGGCAGTTAACTTTCTTCTCCAGGTCTGACGTATTCCAGGTGCTTCTGAAAACCTCTCCTGAAAGAAACATGAAAGAAATGCAAAGCAGAGCTGCTGAACAAATCTATCTGTGAAGGTGAAAACCAGTTCTCAAAGACTTGATGAATAGCAGAGTTGAGGGTTATGAGCAGATTGAAGCTGCACTTAGCAGTGGCCTTTTCTTGATGATGTATTTTGCTATTTATTTTATGTATTTGGAAGGGAAACTCTCCCCAGATCAGTTGTGTAGGAGACAGCAGGGCTGGAGTGAGCACAGACTGTTTTGTTTATCACTGGGAAGTGTGACCTGCTGTGGGAAGGAGTGAGTGTGACACAAGCAGTCAGCATCTGAACTGCAGTAATCCTTTGTGGATGCCACTTTCCTTCAGTATTTTCTGTGAGAAAACTGCTGGTGTCCATAACCAGATGTGTTCCTGGCCCTGCTGATGCTGAGCCCAGAGCACCACAGCTCTCCTTGATGTCCCTGCTTCACTTGGAGAGTGAATTTCTTCAGCACAGCTGGGTTTTCACTACTCTGGAGAAGTTATTTCATTAATTGCTTCTGGCAGCAGAACAATTTCTTTTTTCCTGCCAGTGCAATTCCCTGAAGCAGAGTGTGATTAGAGACAATGTGACAGGAGGGTCCTGGTGGTCACTGTTGTCCTGTGAGTCAACTGTGTGAGACCCACTTGAGATGCAAGAAACTCTGACATGATAATTGGGGGGTTTGTTTTTCACATTGGAAGGAGTTAAGGATGGGTTTGGATCCCACAGCCCTGGGATTTGGGAGAGCCTGGGTAAGTTTTTCTGAAAGACTTTGCATGTGACCTTGGGTTGGTCAAGCTGTTGGGATATGGTTTTGGGGCCTCTAAACCTTGCTGAGGTATAGATAAATTTTATGCCTTAAACACATCTTGCAGAAGCAGCTTTATGAGCTGTGAGGACTCACAGTTAGTCAGAGGCTCAGCTGCTGTGGCTATATGAAAGCTGCAAAAGGATCCCAGCACAGATCTAGCTCTGTTTGGGAGAACTTTGATGCAGTTCAGGACATTGGGACAGTGCATAATTTGTGAAAATAAGCTTTTTATAATGAAGATGGCACAGGTTGGTCAGGAAGTTGGTGTCTGCTCCATCCCTGGAAACATTCAAGGTCGGGTTGGACAGGGCTCTGAACAGCGTGATCCAGTTGAAGGTGTCCCAGCTCCTTGCAGGGGGTTTTGGATTAGGTGACCTTTAAAGGTCTGTCCAACTCAAATTTTTCTGTGATTCCATGAAAGTGGACATAGCAAGACCCAGCTTGAGTTTTTTGGCTCCCGCTGCTGTGCCTTGCCCTCAAGCACATTGTGTGGAGTGGTGACATCTGTGCCACATGTGACAGTGTCAGGCAGCCTCTTGAGCAGAATTTGGATTTTCCACTCATGGCAGACATTTAATCTCTATTTATAATTTTATCTACCAGTGCTTTGTGTTTGTATCTTAGGTTGTTATCCAAACACTCAACACACACTAATTCACTGCAATAAATGTAAGTGGACTGTAGTAAACAAGTAAATGACTGGAGCTGTTACCCAGTGATTAATTAATTGGGAGCAGGGCAGCCAAAAGCAGTGAGACACAAACCTTTGTGTCTCACAGCCCAGGACAAGAAATGGCTTTTATAAATCATAATAGGTCAAAAGAGCTGCAAATTTTGAAAACTTGGACTTTCCACTGGTGATCAGGCATGCAGATGGCAGGGTTTCAACTAGGCTGGAGTCTTGTTTTGGGCCAGAGAATGTTATCAACTTACATGGCCTTCTTTTGGTATTAACTTGTGTGCTTCCACAGTTACTTGATGTAAACTTGGCAGAATCTGAGGGTTGTGTTTGGTTGGATAATTCCACTGCCCCAATAGTATAAACTCAGTTTTAGATCCCACTGTGGGCCCTGGGGGTAGGCAGTTCTTGGCTGCCCCAGCTGTTCCTGAACTCTGTCAGTTGAGGGCAAGGCAATCTCTGGGAGTGGGTTCTGGGAAAATCAGGGTCTGTTTTGTGAGCACAGCTCTGCTGAGCAGCAGTGAGAAACAAAACACACCCATCCCTTTCCCCCAGGACAATTAAAACTTCATAACCTCCAGAATTCTGTTTGAGGAAGAACAATTAAGAGTACAAACCCAATGATTTTAAAAATCTGGTTGGTGTAAACCCCCCTGAATATGATACCTGAGAGTCAAGTTGAGACATTCTGAAGTTAACTACTTTCAACACACACAAAAAAAAGCATAATAAACCCCCACGTTAGAAGTGGTAAAACTACAGAGAGTTGTTTTTCATTAGTTAAATATGATTATGAGAGCTTTTAAAACCTGGATGCATCTCTAGAGGTGGGGAGGCAGTTTGGGTTCTGTGTGCAAACCAGCCTCTACCTGCCCGGGTGGTATCACCAAGCAGGTGGTGGCACAGGTGGTGTTGGCAGTATATTGGTGCTTGGAGTACCTCCTAAAACTTCACTTCTCAGGAGAGTTTGGATGTTGTTAACCTGTTCTGATGGCTGAAGGGCTTTGTGGAAGGCACAGGGAGTTCTGAAGTAGTGCTTCAGTTACTCTGCAAGCTCTGCATTTTTTACATTTTCAGATGAACCTATTGCTGACCTCTTCAGGCACTTCTTCTTTTATTTAGTTCCTCTGCTGATCACTTTTTGCCCTTCCTGCATTGATCCTTCATTCCCTGTCACACTTTGGAAATAACTGTATTAACTTCTAGGAATTTTTCCCCCTTCTTACTATTTTCTTAGAACTCTTGCTTTAAAAAAATGCATTTTTTTGTCCCTGATCATGCCTAGGTACCTCAAGCTTGGCTCCTGCTTTGCTGACAGACAGCTGCTCTTTCTGGTTTGCTTTCTGGCTGTTGTTACAGCTGCTGACAGTTGGTTTGCTCCATTTCTGGGCTGATGTGATCTATATCACATAAACTGTTTTCTGTGTTTATCTCCCTTCTTATTCAAGCATTGAACGGTAAGGATTTCCTAACAATCATTATTTATATGTAATGGTGGGGAAGGGACTTGTTCCCATTTCACAGATGAAGTTTAGGAATCAGGGAAGGTGTGGACAATTCAAGTCTGTGATAGCTTTGGCTTCCCAGGTTTTATCCTCTTTGCTTTTGGGCTGATTATGCAGATTCCCTGAGTGTTCCTTGAATGAGGTTGAGCAGGAGAAATTCAGGCAGCTTGGGACAGAGCAGGGAAGCTTCAACTCTTGCTTTTTCTGGGACTGAAACATCACAAGTTCCTGGGCTTTGTAAGACACCACCTGTTATCAGTAGATAAACCACTTAAAATGTTTGGTAAAGAACTTTTCTCTCTCTTTTTGTTCTCTTCTGGTTTTTGGCAGGTATCAGTCAGAGCCGGATCTCCCATTGGCTGTTGCAGCAGGGGTCGGACCTGAGTGAACAGAAGAAAAGGGCATTTTACAGATGGTACCAGCTTGAGAAGACAAATCCTGGTAAACAAATGCAGCCTAAACATCTCCTGCTGTTTATTTACAGAATGGAAGCCTTTTGTTTATTAGCATGGATAATTCACTTCTCGGCCTGGGGTACTCCAGAGGTTCTCCCTCTGACCAGGTTAATTTTTAGGAGGGTGAGAACAAATCTGGTTTTGCTTTGCAACGAATGATGCAGAGCTGCTTCATCCAGAGCTGCCTCATCCAGAGCTGTCTGTCCAGCTCTGCCCTCTCACCACTCACTAAATCTGGAAATCAGAACCAGCCAGTGAAGTTGTAATCAATTAATGTGAAATATAAGCTGAAGGTCTTCAGAGTGGACAAATAGAAACCATTTATAATGGCTGCATAATACAAAGTTGCAGCAAAAAGCCCCACAGAGTTTGTCAGCGTGGATCTTCAGAGGGTTTTGGGTTGGATCTCAAGCTCATGGATGAGATGTTGATAGTTACAGTGATAAGCTGGAGATGTGTCTTTCAAATCCCACCTGCTTCTCCAAATCTCAAAATGGATCTTGAATACAAAAAGAGAAGTAAAGCTCCTCATTATCTTTAACTAACCAGCAATCTTCAAAATCACAGTTGAATTAATTTCCTTGTATTGTTCTTCTCCATAGATTTTGTTTGACCACAGTACTTATTTTTCCCTTCTAACAGTTTTATTGTAAAGATCAAAATATTTATGTTTAATTTCCTTTAAACATTGGTTTGATTAAATTAACTGGGTAATTGTTTTAAGGAATTTAAAACGCAGGCTCTCTAATGTGATCTCAGCTTCAATATCCAGAATTCTATTAAGAAAAATTTCAGTGGAAACAGATCCTGAGCACTTCTGCTTTGTGTGTCAACTGAAAATCAAGAGGCTCCAGCTGACAGTTGGCCTGAGAATAATTCAGATTTAAGTTGGGTGGGTTCAGAGGGACAGCTGAGCCTGCTTTTTCCATTAAGCATCATAAGATGCTTGTGCTTCTTTTTCTTAAAGTTGTTTTAAAGAGTCAAAGTGCCAAGAAGCCTTGATTTTTGCATTGGCTGGAATTGTGATACTGAGGATCAGCAGAATTCCTGGATACAACCATCCAGCTGCTTGGAAAGGCTCAGGTTTTACCCTAAAAGTAACTCCCAGACATTTCCCTTTGATGAAAGGTGTTACCTCCAAAGTAATGGAGAAAACTTGAGAGATTTTGGAACGTTTAAAAACCACCAAAACCCTCTCCAGATTAAAACTGTTGTGTGGATTTTTCCCAGTCTTGCATCCTTTATTTGCTGTATCACATGAAGCTGTTTAGGAAATAGTATTTTGTGCTAATAACATCAAGTAGCTCTAAAATCTTTTAATTTTCCTTCTTTACCTTCTTTTTCCCCATATCCATGAGCTCACATCTTGTTTGTCCTTTTGCTCTTGAGAGGTGTCTAAGGAAGGAAGGAAGACTTTCCACACTGAAGGTTATGGCTGAAATTAAAATGAATCAACGTTAACTCTGCTTCACTTTAGACATGGAAAAACTCCTTGAAGAGTGGTTGAGTGTAACCTTTTTCCCAATAAGAGATCTTAAAAAGCATTTTCAAGGAATGTAAAAGGCAAATTGTTTCCTCTGCCTAAGCTAAGGGACTATTTGGATGCACTTAAATTCCTTTTAGAACCAGAGAGCACTTGGTTTCTTTTTAGAGGCTGAGGTAGAGGGAGGAGCCTTCAGTTTTCCTGTTGCTGTTGGGAAAATTTACCTGAGGAAACCGGGGTTGTATTTATTTATTCATTGTAGGATAATCCATTGCTTTGAGTTATTGCCATCTATTATATTGCAGGTCAGACCAGGTAGCCAAGGATAATTAACATGAATATGAACAAGTGTGTAAAGGGAGTTAACCAAGCTTGTCCAGAGAATCCTGGATTTAAATCACTGTTAAAAAGCCAATCTGGAGCTGAAGTTTTGGGTATGCACTTAAGAGTATCCTGTGATTAATAGACAGAGTAGCTGGTCTGGTGTCCTCCTTAGAGCCAGAAATCAGTGGAGCTTCATGTCATGTTCCCAAAAAAGTGATGCCATCACCACATTCTCTGTAGGGTGTAAAAGATTGTCCTCCTTGAAAGAAACTGGAGAGATGAAATGACTGCCATGTGGTTTTTTCCTAGTTGCTCACTTACTTACAGGTGGCATTTGGTTTTCTGTTCTCATACATCCCATCTTTTCCAATTCAAGCTGCTGGGAGGGAAATCTCAGTCCTTTGAGAGGAAAGTCAGGTCTGTGTGCAGAAGGATCTGCAGGTTTGAATTATCAGAGGGCAAAGCAAGGCTTTTGGGAGCTATTGGTTCCCCCATTTCTGTAATTTCTTATCATGAAAAACTGGGTCTTCAGAGTAAATCCATTTTTTGAATGAATTTGTGTAGTAATGGAAAGAAAACTTAAAATTGAGGCAGTTGTGAAGGACTAGAGAGCAGATATAATCAGTTTCTAAACTGTGAAGGGGGAATAGTTTGTTTGGAAAGGACTGGGGTCTCTTGGCAGACTTTCCCTTGGCTCTGCCAATTTTTCTGTGCAACTTGTGGAATTCATCTTTTATCTCCCTTTCCCATCTCCTGGATACAGGTGAGACCTTTCCCTGTGAGTGACACCCCTGCCTTGCCTTCAGCTCCTCACAGCGGGACCTGTCTTTTACTGTGCTCATACAAGTAAATTATGACTTAAAAATATATCAAAAGATATTTTCTTTTTTTTCTTTTTTTTTTTTAATGTCCTATGTGATGCTTTAAATCATCCACAAGCAGTGCTGCATCTGCCAACCAAAGGACTTGGTGCTGGGGAGCCTTAGGGCAATTTTAGGGCATTGCTGCTGTTCAGATGCTGGTCCTATATGGACAAGACTCAGCAATTCCATCCCTTCCATTATTTTCCAGCTGGCTTTGAGCTCTTGAATGTGCTGTTTATTTGCCTTGGTTTGATTGCTGGTTTGCATGGGCAGTTTCTGCATTTCTCCTGTCCTTGGTGGTGGGTGTTCAGACAGCACCAGACTGGAATGTTGCAAAGGAGACTTGAAGTCTCATGGAACAAGAGAAAAACACCCACTCGTCCCACTGTATGCAATAATCTTGCACAAAAAAATGTCTTAATCAATGTTTTCTTGGTAAGAGTGATGTCAGAGTTAATGGTAATGCTGTGAATTCCAGTGTGCTACTGATGGTAAAGTTTTCTGGAAAGAGTTGCCAGTTAGGGTGAAAGGCAGGTTTGTTTGTTTTGTTTTGTTGTTGGTTTTTTTTGTGGGAAGGAAGAAGTCAATACTAAATGCTGGCGTTTAAAAGGTCTTTATTCCAATTAATAGGGTTGCTTTTCATTTAGATGGAGCTTTTTTCACACAGGCACCACTTGTCCGTCCTGTGTTTTGTGGAGAACTGAGAGCATTTTGGCAATTGAAAAATTTTATATATTTCAGAAGCCAGTAGTGTCCTGCTGTGTTCTCAAGTACTTTTTTCAGGGCCCATAGGTTTTAAATATTTTATATATTTTTTAGATTGGTAGTTGTTAGCCTGATTAGTTTCCCTGGCACTGAGGTGTTGGGCAGTGTGGGAAGTTTGTTATGGAATAACTTCAGCTTGTCTCTTGCCTCTGCGTAGTGCAAACCAAAGCTGGCACCTCGAAGTGATGTGTTAAAGTTACAGATGGATACAGACTGCTTCCATTTAGGCTGGGTATTTATTTCTGCCACTCTAATAGGAAGGCAGCTGTGGTCACCTTGGAGAGAACCATGGGCTCTTCCTCCTTGAACAAAAGGGAAAATGAAAGGGAGTTATTATCAGGACGTAGCATCTCTTTTGTTATTTTCATAGCAGTTCTTGTTCAGCTATGAAAGAAAAGCCAACCCAAAAGCAGGGGCTGGCTGTCCCACGAGGTTTGCCCTGGGAAGGGAGGGGATGGTTGGTGATGTGCTGTTCCACAGAGCTGCAGAGCAAACAGTCCCTGCTCTGCTCCTTTTCTTCCCCACCATGGGCTCTGTAGAGAACCTTGTGCTGCTGCTGATTTCGGTCCAGCGTGGCTCTCTCTGACCGAAAGGTGTTTATTGTGGGATCTGGGGTCAGCTGGCTAAAAATACAGTGAGGCATCTGTTCTTACCAGGATAATGTACAGTAGGTACTTGCTGCAAATGAAAACTTGCCAGGAAATGGTTTCTTGGAGCTGGGAGACGCCTGAGGTTTTCTGTGACTGTTCCGTGGCAGGGCCTGCCTGAGCCCTGGGATGGGAAGCAGTGAGTGCATGGGATGCTCTTAGAGCTACTCCCTTCCTTCAGGATGGGGTCTGGGATGTGCAGGCCTTGGCCAGGAGGAATTTTGAACGTGGAGAGAGCTGCATTCCAGTTGGAGAGCACTTCTCCTGCCTTCTCTCCCCCAAACCTGCCTGCAGCATCCTCAGTCACACAAAAAATTCACCGAGAAAACCAAGTGCTGCAGGAGAAGGTGCTGAGCTCTGGCAGGGAGTGAGAGCTGTCTCCTTTCATTTCTGTGTGTGAAAGGAGCTCTTCCCAGGCACTTCACCTCTGCACCCCTCAGAGGTGTCTTGCTGTTTGATGCGTACACTGAAAACCCTGTGCTGCGTTTTCTCCGCTCTGCCTGCTCAGGAGAGAAGTTTCACTTCTCCTTAAAAGCTGTTTGAGGGGTTTAAAAAAAGAATCTGAACTGGTGACTAGGATGTGACTTGTTAAGTTATAAAGAAGTGGAGCTGAGTGGTGAGAATATTGTGATGGAGTGTTGGAGCAGCAGAATAAACGGGAGCTCGTTGAAGAGAGGGGGATGAGGAAAAGCTCCATAGGTTCCTTATCAAATGTGCGTATCATAAATGATAAATTTGGCATCAAAGTCATCTCATTCCACCTCCCTCTGCCATGGGCAGGGACACCTTCCACTATCCACAAGTTGCTCCAAGCCCTGTCCAGCCTGGCCTTGGACACTTCCAGGGATCCAGGGGCAGCCACAACTTCTCTGGGAATTCTGTTCCAGGGCCTCCCCACCCTCCCAGGGAACAATTCCTTCCCAAAATCCCATCCATCCCTGCCCTCTGGCAGAGAGAAGCCATTCCCTGTGTCCTGTCCCTCCATCCCTTGTCTCCAGTCCCTCTCCAGCTCTCCTGGAACCCTTTTAGGCTCTGGAAGGAGCCCAGAGCATCCCATGTTACCTTTTTTCCACACATTCATCCAAGCCCATTTTGGGCCTCTTTATGCATTCAGATCCTCCTCTCTTGCTGTGTGGGGGTACTTGCTTGTAATTCTCAGCATATTCTTCTCTTATCTGCTGCTGATATTGATGTTACCCCATAGAAAAGAGAAATGGCTGAATTGATCTAGGAAGGCTACTAAAACAAAAAAACTGTATTATATTCAGTACGTGAACATACCTGTAGCAGCAGCAGAAAATTTATGCTTTCGATGCAGATTTTTTTTTTTTCAACCTTTGTCTGAAAAATCTCAGGCAAATTTAATGGAAGGACTCTGCATCTCTTGCCTCGATGTGAGGCATCACTGATACTCCTGTACTCTCCCTGTGAATTCAAATCTTCAGGTCGGGAAAGTAAATTGCTAGCACAATGCAGGGAAAGCTAATTTCTTTTCCTGTTCTCCTCTTTCTCTTTTAATTTTTTTTTTTAATTTTTTTTTTTTTTTTAAGTTTTTGAAGTGTATCTAAAGTCTGGCAACTTGATAGCCACCCAGCCCCCTAAACTGTGCAAGTGGCAGAAAGACTAGATAAGGAGCTCTCCTTGAAATGGCCTCCCAGTAAATTGGCACTATAGGAAATATTTCATGTTTCAATGAAACCTAGTAATCTGTGTAGGCTCGTTAGCTGGGAATTAGGGAGAGGCACCGTGCCTTGTGTGTGCAAGGCAGAGATTGTGGGCTTCACTTCCTGCTGACTCCTCCTGGGGAGCATTTATAAATTATTTTGGGCTCCACTACCTAGCACAGATGCAAGCCCCCTGGCAGGAAGGGAAAGACTTCGTGTGCATTTCTGGAAAGGAGCACGGCCAAGTGCCTGAACAGCTCATTTCTTGCTTTTTTAGCTGTAGTAATTTGTTTATTGGTTAAACTCTTAGGTTCCCTTGACCCTTTCACTCCTCTGTGTATTAGAGGAGCAGTGTTGTTGCACTAACATTGTGTGTTTTGATGATTAAATCCCAACAATTCTGAGTAAGCCTGAGCACTCAGAGGGGTTTGCTGTCACTGCCCTGCTCTTGAGTGTGCCCAACACTGTGAGCAGGACTGCTGTTCCTTCTCCTGGATCTGTGCAGGCTGGCTCAGTGCAGGAATTCCACTGGAGCTCAGGATGTTTATGGGGTGTAGGTGGTGATTTATCTTTTCATAAACATTTTTTTTCTTTTTTTTTCTTTTTTTTTCTTTTTTTTTTTTTTTCTTTTTGTTGCACTCTAGAACAGCTCTCTCTTCCCTGCAGGGGAAGTCACTGAGCACAAAGCTGTCCTTCAGAACATACCTTGGTTTCTGTCCTCATGTCCTATCTCAGCTTCCCATCCTCACCAAGGGATGTAGGAAAGATCGATCTCCCCAGAGTGTCTTGATTTATCTTGATTTATTAACTGAGAGGCTGTTGTGGAAAGGATCAGGGGTAAGTTTCAAAGGGGCCTTTCCTGAAGGCATCTTGCCAAATCCTGTCTCGTGCCTGATGCTTTCCAGCTCAGACTCACAGAAAGGAGAAATACATCCACAGAAGGGGAGCAGGAGAGGAAGGTTGTGATGTTAATGTGCTTTCAGTGACTTTTTCAGGCACCCTGGCACTTGTGAGCCCATGTTTGCCCAGGCCACAGGGTGTATTTCTATTGGTAGAGATGCTTCAGGTATCTCCTCAGCTCTTCAGACGTGTTGAAATACCTTTGATATAAATTTCCATTTTGCTTCCTGAGACTACTGTATAATTGAATAGAAACTATTTCCTATTTTGTGACAGCTGAGGTGGCAGCACAACCTAAATGAATCCCAGCTGGGGCACAGCTCACCCTTTCTGTGTGATCCTTTTGATGAAGACAGGACAGATTTTCCTCCCGTCAGTGCCCATCAGCTCCTTGGATTTCCATGGTCATGCCCTTCTGCCTTGGAGGTTGGGAAATGGGAATTCTAGCTGGCTTTGTGTATCTTTAAGGCATCTTTGATAACACTTTTTAATTTTTTTTTCCAGTTTGAATGGTTTCATCACCTGTCTTGTCTTCTTTTTTTTTTCCACAAGCAGGAGTGAGAGGCTGAGCCTGACTTTTTAACCCTCTGGGAAACACAGTGTTTATTGTCCCTAGGGGCTACACTAAGCATGAGACCCGCTCCCATCCCAATAGAAGAGCCAGAATGGAGACAGACACCTCCCCCAGTCACAGCTACCTCTGGGACCTTCAGACTACGGCGAGGCAGTCGGTTCACGTGGAGAAAGGAGTGCCTGGCTGTTATGGAGAGGTATGTGCTGGCTCTCTGAGGGGGTTTGGAGATGGCGCTTCTAAAGCCAAGACAAGGGTCCTTTTCCCTTCTCCGCCGTTGTTTCCGTGGATGTGTTGTAGCCTCGTGCAAGACTAAGAATTTGATTTGTGATGATGGAGTAGGAGGAGTTGTTTTGCCTCTTGTGTTGTTTAAAAAATTGTAACACTGCTCTGGACAGTATCTCTCTCCTTTTTTTTAGTATATCGTGTCCTTAGCTCAGTCCGAGCATGTTGGTGCTCAGCTCTTCCTTTGCTTTTGTAGAAACTTTTCCACTTATCCTGATCCAGGCTCTCTTGGGAGAGTCTTGCAAGCTCTTTCCGTTCTGCATTTCTCCTTTCCACTTTCCTGACTTGTCCTCCTGATGCCTCGTGGTGCTTTAAAGTGGGTCCCGGTATTTCGGCAGCGCTGTAATTGTTAAGGACACAGAACTTTGCCTAACAAGTAGCAGATTCCTGGTCCAAAAAGGCTCTTAGAACCCTTTTACAGCAGCTGGGAGCAGCACAGAGCAAAGTGGATCTTTCAAATCCATATGCAGAGGTGATCATTAGAGCTCCCAGCTCTCCTCTCTGAGCCCAGGCATGCTTTGCCTTTCTCTCTGCTTACAGGAATGTCTCTTTTATGGATAATGTTGTACAGTAGAAAGGGGCTGGGGAACTTGGATGTAGTTTAGGGATGAATGCTTATTTCTGTCCAGGGCTAAATGGCTGGGTGGAGTTTTTTCCCCTCTGAGAGCATGAGGAGCCTCATTCCCATGGAAGGAGTGGATGACTGTGTGTGCTACACTCCTCCTGGGTACCCCAGTGAGGATCTCAGCCAGCAGATTTGTAGGATGTGCTTTTACCATTTATTTAATGTTTCCCTTTCCTCTTGCTTGCATGGGGGTCTTGGGAACTGATTAGGAGCAGGAAAGCATCTTTTGCCTGAGGTAAGACTGAAATCCTGAGCTCCCCCAGGAACAGGCTGGACACACTTTTGTGTCTTTGCAGGACTGGAACCAGTAACTTAAATGTTTGTTTCCCTATTCTGGCCTGGCACTGATATTTTATCTGGCATTGATATTTTTGGCTTTGCCTGGATATTTCCCCAAAGGAAATAACATAAATGTTTAAAATCTATTCTGCTTTGTTAGACCCAACTAATGCAAAGTCCTGTGATCTGATAGTGTGTTTTTCTAGTGTCCCCCTCCACAGAGGCAAAACAAGGGACAGGACAGGATCTTTAGCACTTTGAAATGCTTGTCTGACTGTCCTGATTGTGTGTGCAGAAGGACAGAACCACCACAGCTCTGTGTGTGAAATGATTGCTGGGAGTAGAATTAGAGCTCTTTGGGCATGGCTGTTTTTCTTCCTGCTTTCTGTCTGACCCAAAGTGCAGTAACTGCTGGTGTTTGCTGTTTGAACTCTGATTGTGCCTCAGAGTCCTTTGCTGGGGAGACTGCTGATAGAGAGCTGAGCAAGCCACCCTTTCCTCATCCACCTCTTTGCTCAAGCCAGTCTCTGCTGGGACATTCTAGAAATGAAAACTGTGGTGGTTTAGTGCATCTGTTAGAAAGGTGTGATTTTTGGGTTTGGGTATTGAAAGAATCAAGTTAGTCTTGACACTGGAAATCATCCAGTTGTGAATGAAGACACATAATCACCCAATCTAATTTTTCATTAAGTTACTCTTTGTTGTTCTGGGTTTTGTTCTCTGTGTCTTGTGCTCTGTAAGGTCTTTGCTGCCATGATTTTCTCCTTATTCTGCTGCTGCCACATTGCTTTAATCCTGGCTTTTAATACTCATTTGCCAAGCCCTTGGCTGGGTCACTGTGGGTGCTGAGTTTCACAGAAAGCAAAGCTGAGGAGTTTTACTTGAGGCAAGAACACAGTAAAAGTGTTGTGTGACAATAAAGCTACACCATAAAGCAATGGGAGTATGGTTGTTTAACTGCTGTGCTTTAATAGGCCTCATTGAGCTGTAAGGATGAGCTGTTTTATGTGACAAGTTTTGAAAGACTGGGAGAAAAACGCTCTTCTGGGAGCACTTAGGAAAAAGTCACTAATTTCACTTACAGGTCACTGGAGTTTTCTAGGCTTGGCCATGATATGACTCCTAGCAGCAGCAGGATGAAGATAACCAGACCCCTCTGACCCAAGCAGATCAGGTTCCCTTGAATGCCCAGGGTCAGAAATAAGCATTTGGCCACTAAAATGGTGTTTGGCATTTGCCTATTGGCTGTTGCCATTTGTCTGGTAGTTTGCATTTTCCTCTGCAGGATTAAGTTTTGACTCTTGAGTGGGGGCATCTCAGTTTAATGGACTGAGAATGAAATGAAATGCAACTCCTGGTGCGCTGTGTTTGTGTGTCCTGCAGCTTCTGGCTCTGATGCTGGTACACTCAAGGATTTAGGCACCTGGTTTGGAGCTGCTGCTCTGAGAACCTCAGGAAATGCTCGTTCATTTGGGCTAATACCTGTCCAGGAAGGAGAAACAGAGATCCAGGAGACAATTCCATCCCACTAATGCACTCAGAGGAGGGCTCTGTGCACCTTCCTCTCTGCAATTAGAACTATGATGGTTTAGTTTAATGCCTGAAGATTAGAGGATGAAATCCAGGGTTTAGTGGAATCTCTGCAAAACTCCTCCTTCCCTGGGAAATCCTGCTGTGATGCTGTGTAAACATTTTTTGGCTGAAGATGAGGGTGTTGACCTGCTCCATCACTTAATTGTGCCCCCTGCTTTTGCTTTTGCCTTGGATTCAGTTGGTAAAAGTTGGAGTTGCTAGAAGTCCATGTGTCAAACCATCTGAGAGCACTTCAAGGGAAGAATCTGAATGTGGTTGCAAAATTCTGAGGAATTTGTTTCTTAGGACCAGACTCTCCAATTGAAAATACACAGCACTGGTCAGGATTTGATCCATGAAATGAATGAGAAAGGTGAGGGTTGAAGGGGTAGTTTCTCTTTAAAAAAAAAAAAAAAAGCAGCTTTAAATCAACAACAAAAAAAAAAAAAATCCAGTTCAATTAATTACTATGTTGGTGCCAACCTGGTAGAATGAAGATTAGAGTTAGGGCCATATCATGAAATATGTCTGATGTACCTGAGGGTCTGAGTACAGGGTATGTGTATTAAAGGAACTAATTGGTTTATACTGGATTTCCAGGATGCTGCTTGTGGTTTCTGTAATTCAATTCTCCAGCCTTCACTGCTTTTTTGGAATCTTCCCAGGGTAGTTTATTAATCCTTGGTCTTAGATTTTTTTTGGACAATAGATTTGGTTCTCTTTATCCCTTTACTTTTTATTTTTCTGTAGATATCTCCCTGAATATTTATGCTCTGAAGGTTAAGAGGAGCAGTGGTTCCAGAAAGTAAAGTCCTATATTTAACTGCAGACTAGGTGTGGTTCAGACAACTGCAGTGCTACTGATGCCAACCTTGACCTGTTCTCTTCTGGAGTCTCCTGCTCATGGAATATGCTGAGTTTTGAGTGTGTGGATGTTGTTGTGTGGCTTTGCCCTCCTTTGGGAGCAGAACTAAGACTGCAAGAGTCCTTTCTGTGCAAACCCGAGGTTAAACTTGAAAGCCTCG
The DNA here is from genome assembly GCF_963662255.1 of Cinclus cinclus. Lineage (NCBI taxonomy): Eukaryota > Metazoa > Chordata > Aves > Passeriformes > Cinclidae > Cinclus > Cinclus cinclus. The sequence goes on from NC_085048.1 coordinate 2,128,858, forward strand.
TTCTGGTTCACTTTTGTGTTCCTTTTTTGTTACGTCTTGTCCCATAGATAATGTTGTGGGTTCTTTGGTTTTTTTTTTTTGGTTTTTTTTTTTCTTTTCTCTGCTTTGCTTCTTCTTTTCAACCCTTCTCATCAGAAGTATGAAATTGAAAATTCCCTTAGGGCTTTCTCTTTTTCTAATGAAGCTGTGTTGTCTTGTCAGTCTGTTTTTTTATTATTATTATTATTATTTCCCCCCCCCCCCCCCCATGATTTATGCTTCTCTTCTAATCATATGTTGGAGTAGAGGTTTATCTTGTTTTCCAGGCAAAAAAAATAACTAAGATTGGCAGCAGAATCAGTGATTTTAGACCCATTTAAGGCACTTTTCATGAGTGCTGTTAAAGACTGAGATGGGGAGTTGAGTGTTGTTTTTTAAGTATATACTTTATCCAAAGATTAAATTAAAATAACTGTAAATTCTGCCCTAAACAAGGTGAATAATTCATCAGTAGAATGTATTTCAGTTTGTCTAGGGAGCAGGGACTTTGCTTTCTGGTTGAGGATTATTTGGTTTGATTTTATGGCTCTGGGTTTTTATTTTAACACTTGTTTGTGCTCCTGAAGCTCCTTTTGTAAAGGTGTACTTAGATTAATAAGACTGAGATGCTATAGATCCCCATTATCCCCATTTCCTAGGTGGCAAAACAGAGTCAGATGTTTCACTTGGCTTTATTCAGAAGAGAAGTGGGTTTAGATTTCCCAAGATAGAGGGGGTACAGTTTCGTGCTGTAGCTGAGCTGAATTAACAGTTTGTCACCAGCTCATCCTTAGGTGTTACCCTGCCTCCCCACCCTTCTCAATTCCTCCTCCTCAGTTTCCCTGCTCCTGCCACCCTGCTTTGTGCCAGAGATGTTTCTTGTCTGATGGAAATAGCAGCCAATTCAGCCTGCTTCAGGAAAAATAAATCCTTTTTATTTCCCTCTGCATTTTCCTGAATTGTTTTGGCTTGCTGTGCCAGGGCTGTGCTGGGGCAAAGGACAGGAATGCACAGCTGGGGCACCAGGAAATTCAGGAAGTTTAACAAAAAGGTGGTGGTTCCATGGAGATGTTTGGTCTGCTTGGTTTTGTTCTGATTTTGTTTGGCTTGAGTTGGGTGAATTCCTGATTCCTTTACAGGCATGGTTGTACTGGCATCGTGCAAAAGGGGTCCTTTGATTTTTTCCAAGGTACAGGAGAGCATTAGGTCCATGAGGATTAGAGGGATGGAGCATCTGTCCTCTGAGAGAATTAGCGGTTTCTTCTGGAGAAGAGAAGAATTTAGGGAAAGCTTGGAGCCCCTTCCAGAGCCTAAAGCAGCTCCAGGAGAGCTGGAGGGGAACTTGGGACAAGGGATAGAGGGACAGGACTCAGGGAATGGCTTCCCACTGCCAGAGGGCAGGGTTAAGTGGGATTTTGGGAAGGAATTGTTCCCTGGGAGGGTGGGGAGGCCCTGGAATAGAATTCCCAGAGAAGCTGTGGCTGCCCCTGGATCCCTGGCAATGCCCAAGGCCAGGTTGGACAGGACTTGGAGCAACCTGGGATAGTAGGGCTGTCAGAATTGTAACAAGATGAGATTTAGGGTCCCTTCCAAGTCAGACCATTCCACAATTCCATGATTACTGTGGCATCACTGCCTAACTCTGTCCGATTTAACCAGCTGTGCTTTTGTTTCCCCTCCAAATCGGACCCAAGCTGAGGAAGGTCATCTCCATGCCGAGACCAGTCACTGCAGCATTCCCATCATGATGCTGGGAGATTCAGCATCATTTCCCCTGCTGGAAGAGGCACATCCCACCCTGCTCTTGAGGCAGTGCCCTGGGGATGGAGGCGGCCCCGAGTGAGATGAGGCCTGACGTGCCTCGTTAGAAATCCTTCCGACTGTGAGAGCGCTCTCACTGCAGCTCTCCTGAGCGCCGGGGCTTCCACGGCTTCCCTGGGGAGCACGAGAGCTCTATTAGCTCCTGAAATTCAGTTAGGAAATTTTCTTACTTAATTTCATCCCATTACTCTTAGTTATGTCTTCCAGCAGAACCTTAATACCGGCCCCATAGGGGATCTAAGTTTCCTGTGCAAGGCTTTGGAGGAGATTTAAGTTTGGGATTCATTGCGTTTCTCTCTTTCCAAGCTGACAGCAGAGCAGGAAGTAATGTCCTTTGGCCCCTTCCATTAGGCTGCTGCATTGTTAGAAACAGAACAGCAGCTTCTCATCAATATAACAATGGCCACGGGTTGGCTTGGGAATGCTGCTTGTCTTTCCTGCGTTTGCTGGGAGGTGAGGAGGGCTGGGAATTATGTCTGCTATCCTTGTGACCCTCGGGTGTCCTTGAACCTTTTGGTGACACGCTGTTCTCAGCTGTAAAATATCCACTACCAGCTTGGGAGATGAGTCAAGCCAAGGGAAAAGTGCCAAAAGCCTCTAATTCTTGGGTTACCAAGGAATATTGGCATTAAGAAAAACTTACTGACTTCAGGAATGGCACAGCAGTAAGCAGGTTACCTATAGGAGCTACAGAACATTTCTCAGGAGCAAATGAACTGAAATCTCTCAGGAAGGTTCTGAGCTACTTGATCTTAATGCAGAGAGAAACATCAGGTGATTTCTTTATATTTTTTCCAGCTCTTTCAATCCTGTCATAAGGTGTTTGTTAGTCAGCAACTTCCAGGGAGAGATTCAACTTCATTAAGTCCTTTGAGACACAGGGAATGGGGTTTTTTTTTTTTTAGGATCTTTGCTGTTTGTGCTCCTGAAATGCTTCGAGATCTGAGCGAAGGCACTTTGCAAAGGCACCCAGCAAAGTTCTCTTTACCATTCAGACACAGGCAAGAATCATCTGCCTGTGTGAAGGTTCAAGTGGTTTGGCTCAGGGTCATTGCTCTGTGTCTTTATAAAATGCAAGAGCAGCCATTTTCTGCTTGGCACACAGGATCTGCCTTATTTTGCATTAGATCAAGCTCTCTTTCCCTCTCAGACATGCATAATATACAAGCTTCCTATTCTCTAATCAGCTGTAAGCAAATCCCAGTTGTTTGGCAGATTGCAGGCAGTAAAATAGAATGCAAGGATGTCTGTCCAGAGCCTCACCAGACTCTGGTTTCTTCAAGGATCCAGCACTTGATGAGTTATTTTGCTTTCTAGAGAGCTCATGTGCCTTTTGTATCCTTGTGTTCTCTCTCTCTCTCTTTTTAAAAATAATAAAAGGATGATCTGCAGGAGGAGCAGCTCCTTGAGCAGGCTTCAGATAAAATTCTTTAATCTGCCAAGGTCAGAATAACTGAAATCAACGTTTAGAAGAAGCAGCTTTGTCAGTCTGATCTGTAACAACACTGGCTCGTGCAGCAAACCCACATTTTAGGAATGGGAATGCTCCTTTAGTCCAGATACTCTGCAGCTTGGATCCTCAGTGTTCTGCCCCCCTGCTCATGAAGGTGACAAGCAAGATCTCATCCCGGGTGATGATGGTTGTGGTGTTTATCATTCTTCCTACCTGCCCTCTCCATCCTGTGCCTGTTTCACACCTGGCCAGCAGCCATGTGGCTGTGGACAAAAGCTCTTATCTCCCATCCTGTATTTTTAATCCTGCTATTGCAGCTCTGGGTGTTCTTATTATTCACATAAATATGTAATTCCTTCTAAGTCTTGCTAAGGTCTTCAGGGTACTTCCGGAGAACTAATTATACCTAGTTTCATTTTATATGCTAAAATGTGTTTAAAAAGTCAAAGGTCCCTCTGGCATGAGTATCATGAGAAAGAATAAGGCAGAATATTGCATTTATCCAGGATCATTCTCTGTACATGCTGCTATCAATGTGCTGCTCATTTATCTCCTCTCTGAACTTAACAGTCACTCTCTTATCTCTTCTCAGACACCAAGGCTTCCCTTGCCTCTAATAATACTAATTGTCACTCTTCTCTGGACCTTTTCTATTCTTACATTCAATTTTTAGTGACCTAGGGCAGGTGAGTGGGGACCCACGCAGAGCTGATTTCCATATTTCCAGGGTGAATATTCCAGCTTGCACAAGCAGCTAAATCCAAGTCCTGTTGTTCTCTGACCTCCAGCCTAACATGTAGTTTTTGCTGATCACTTTTGTGTATTGATTGAGAATGTCTCTTCTTGGAGTAGTCTTTCCTGAAGAGCTGCTACTGTTTTAGACCTGGTCATGTATACATGAGGAGTTGGAATTTGTTCTTTTCTACATGCAGTGCTTTGCTTAATGCCAAGATAACAAATGAAGTTCAGTTGTGGGATTGTTAATTACTGTGAATTTCAAAAATGCCATCTTTATTTTTATCCAGCATAAATAATTTGCCTTGCAGAATGGTTTTTAATGTAACTGTTAGTTGTTCTAGGGCACAACTTGGGTGAGTCAAGGGCTTGTGCTGAGTTCATAGGCAGAACTTCTTGCACTTTGCAGGCATGTTGAGACCTCTAGATGCTGCCTTCTGTAAGAGCACTGTAAAAATATAAGTCTGGTGCTGTGGTTTCTCTCTCTTTGGGCTTTCTTGATTTGCCTCAGTCCTTCACGGCAGTGTGACTGTCCTGTTTAAAGGACACAGAAGGAATTAGGAACAAAAAGCTTGTATTAATCAGCTAAATTGCTATTTCTCAGCTATTTTAATGTGGATGCAGGATGCAGGGAAAACCGTGACAAACTTGTCACACAAACTGTGTGAAGTGGCCCCTGGCATGTTCAGGCTGCATTTTATTTGGTTGTTCATAATATCTGGGCTGTCCAGAACCAGCTCCAAGCTGGGGGAAGAGTTACCCCTCCCAGCAGCATTCACCCAACCCGTGTGTAATGTTATCCCTGGAACAAACCCACTGAGGTGAATTACAGAATTAACTTCCTGAGTGATCTGGGGGGAATTCAGGACCAGGCTGGCATCTTTGTCACCTCTGGCTTTGCTGGAGCCAGGGCTTGGCTGCTCCTGTCAACAAGGAGGATCCAGGAGTACCATCCAGCCCAGAGTGTGGTTGGATCTTCCCATTCCTGCTTTGCAGAACTGTGCAGAGCCTTCCTGCTGACTCTGACTGCAGCTCAGCACTGAACAGAGTCCAACCCTACCTCAGCCAGAGGAAACTCTCTGCCATGGAGTAACAGATGTGAGGTCTTTGCACAAGTAATAAAGAGAGTCATTACGAGGAGAAGTGAGCGAGGAAAATTCCAAGTCAAACTCTTAAGCTGTTGCATCATGTATTTATGGGCTCTTGGTCAGACTGTGGAGCACTTTAAACAGCCTGAAAGAATGTTCTGTCAGAGAACCATATGGGCTTTAGCCACAGAAGTCACTACCACATCCTAGATTATTTTTAAATTCTTTTTTGGGTTTTTGGTTTTTTGTGTTTTTTTTCTGGTGATGCAGGATAGCACAACTTTCTTATTCGTTTGATTTTCCTTTGGAGGACATGTAAGTTTTAATTTGTTTTGAATACTTTGCTGTATGTGAGGAACTCTGCCAGCTGCATAGAAGTGCCTTTTAGAATGCCTTTCTCTCTGGACTGGGAGTAGCAGCATCCTCAGCTATGTCAGGCTTGGCCTTTCTGGTGCTTTTGTTGCATCGTATCTTTTGGTCACGGTGACTTCACAAAAACTGATCTTCCCAGCTGATGATCTTTTTGTGCCTCTGAAGTTGTTGTTCCCAAAGTGGGTAACCTTGGATGCTGCACCGTTAAATTTCTGTTTAGTTCTTGCCCTTAGGATTCTCTGTTACTTTTTATGGTGCTTCAGTTCACTGTGTTGATGTGGCTTCTGACTTTGGTCTCAGCAGATTCATCACCACGTGCAGACTTTCTGTCAGGATCATTAATTGTTTTTAAGATGCTCCAAAGATGATACATCAGGAGTATCCCTGATTGTTGTCTTCCATGCCATTAGTTTAAATTTTCAGCCTCCTCTTAGTTAGATATTTCCTTTCTACCCTATCTCGTAATTATACTAATCTTTGTCTTTTCTAAAATCATGAATAATTTCCCCTTTGTTACTTTATTGAATACGTCAGTAAAGTCCAGAAATGATAAGAATAATCAGTTTTTCTGGTCAACAATTCCTCACTTGTTTTTGGGGCTTTACTACCAGGAGTGTTTAAGCCATGTCTCCTAAAAGGATTGTCCTCAGGAAACTCAGCTGATCTGAGCAAGGGTGACAATGACCTTCAAACACATGGCAAAAACCATGGCTCAGGGCAGGGAGCACAAATCTTGGAGTAAAGAGCTGTGGATTGATTTAATCTGGTTTCTTGGCTCTGTATCTTTTAACTTTGCTGTTCTACCTGTAAATTCTTGTAATAATATTAAAGAGTAAGATGAAAACCAATTTCAAAATGCTTTTAAAGGAGTTGATGATCTGGGTATAAAAAGTGCTCTTAAAATACAAGACATGATGGGTGTTGGTAAATGAAATAATCTTTTGAGTCTTTGGACCTTATTATTTCCAAGATAACTATTCACAATCCTGTAGGCAAAAAAACCCCCCTGTAAAATAGTAGGATAATAAATTCAACTATTTCCTCTCCCTACTGATGGTGAATGGTCACTGAGCAATGCTTAGCAAATAAAAAGATGTTGCTGCTGCCAGGTTTGAGAAATAATCTTTAAAGATCTCAAAGTTTCCTGATGGCTTAAAACTTCCCTTAAATCTCCATCTGTGCTGTGTTGTGTACAAAGAACCTCCTGAAGTTGGTCTTGGCACTTTAGTAGTTTAATCCACTGGCATTGCAGAATTCATTATTTCTCATTTTCCTTTGCTTCTGTCCATCCTTTGTGCTGTATTTAGGTTTAAAGGTACAGAATAGATTGACACTAAAAAATTAAATACGTTTTCTGTTACCTGGCTGTGCAGCACTTAATGGGATAAGGATTTTGGCCCAGATCTTGCAGATACTGGATGTTAGGAAATTGAGCCCAAAGTCATATTTCATCTTGACTTTAGGTGCTGGGTATCCAGGGGCTGGATAACTTAAGGTGCTGCAGGAATTGGCCTTGGCTGTGGAATGCTGTAGGATCCTTTCATTTGGCGGGATTAATTTTTATTTTCTGAAAATGCAGCAGCAGCCGGGGGCTCTGCTGAGTTGAAACAAGTCTGGTCCAAGATTGGAAACTGAAAACAAAAACTTGTGGATTTTTGAGGGAAAATTTTGATGTGATGTTGGGAGCTGTCAGTTTTATACTAAGATTAATCCCAAATTTCATGACTGGAGGCTTGGGACAAAGGGAGGCTCCAAGATTCCCATCCAGAAGAGGTAAAACCTTACTGAGGCTAAAGTGGGGACAACCTGAGGGACCTTGGTGCTCACACTGACATTATTTACACACATCCAGGGCTCAGCTTCCCACTGAAGCAGCTTTGAGGCAGGGATAGGCCATTCTAGGAGTACCCAGCCAGATGAGCTGAGAACTCATGCTGGCTCTGCTGAGTAGAATATTTTGTTCCAGAGAGCAAATAAAGATGTTCTGCACTGAGCAATGTAAAAACCAAGTTTTGCTGTTTATTTATGTTGCAGTATAAAGCCTTGGAACCCACTGTTGTCTTGTGAGTGGTGTCTGTAATACCTTCAGTGCTGATTAAGAGTTTGTCTGGTTGGAATTTTGGGTCACCAGCAGCAGAACAGCCCATTCCTAGTGGGTGGGCCAGGGCTGATCCCTGCAGTGCCTCATCCCTCTTTGGAGATCTTTCACCCATGGGCTGACCCTGCCTTGGCTTTGCTTTTGTGGACCAGATAATCCAAAATACAACTGAAATAACTCTTGCCTTGTACCACGTTAAAAAATGAAGATGAGATGTTTGTTTCACAGTTGTTTGCAGAAAAGTTTTGTTTATCACTCACGAAGTCCAGCGGATTTAATGCACATAAATATCCCTGCAGCATAGAGGTCTCAGTTGAAATATTTCAAGTAAATAAAAAGGGAAAAAGAGATTCTATTATTCATTCTTAGATGCCTTGTTAGGAAGAGCTTTGAAGATGCTGTTTTCTCACAGCAACCTCGTTGAAATATCACAGGACAGTTCTCATTTTATCTTGTCTCGATGTGTTGGTCACATGCTGGCTTCAAAAAATGCCCACTTACATTTTATGAACAATGTAGTGAACTCTCTTGGCTTTGAAATTCTGGTCGTGCCAGTAAATTTAAGGATATTCAAAACTTGAGCTGTCATTGTCTTCAAGGTGCCTTAAGCTGAAGGTACCTGTGTGTTTCAAATTGCTGCAAACTTCAGATCTTGCCATTCAGAAGAGGCCTGTTGTGTAATTTCAAAAATGCTCTTATCACCAAATCCAATTACGAGGAAGAGTAAATCACCACCTCCGATGTCTTAACTATTCTTTTTTTAATTGTTAATTATCTCTACAGTAGGGTGCTTGTGATTAGGAGGCACAGATTATCTTTTGCAAATACGAGGCTTTCAGAGCTATTATCAATTAATTCTATTTCTAAACAAATTTTAGGATAATATTAATAGCTTGATAGGATTGTGGTCCTGGAGACCACTGTCAGAATTCTGAGAAAGTGATGTTGAAAAAATGAAAACCTCGTTGTTCTATTAGCTTTGAAGGTCATTCTGCTTTACCACTCCCATGCAAGGCATATTTATGGCATTTTAATCTACATGGCAGAGAAGGTTCCTGCTAAGAAACATCAGTGAAACAACTCTCTTGGAGTTTAGACACAACTTGTAAAACCAGAATTGAGGGTCAGCTCTGTTGTGTGAGGGTTTTTAATGTGTACTGTCATGGCTCTGGAATTTATATATGCAGACACATCCTGAGGTGTGAGATATTTCAGTTTCTCTCTGTCTGGTGCTCTAAGTAATCTAGTGCTGGTGAGATCTCTATTCCAGATTTGCACTTGCAATGAAAAGAAATCCAAGAATGGAACATTTCTTAGAGTGAGAGGCTTAAAAACTCTGCTGTCCCTGGACAGAGTGTGGCAATACCCTGGACCTGAAAGCCCAGGCTGGGAATGAGAGAGATTTTTCAACAATGAGGATTTTTAACATTTGTTTCCAAAGGGGATTTAAAGTTACAGTAGATTCTGCATTGGATAAACCCCCAGTTTTTAATGTTGTGACTGGATGTCTCTGCAGGTTAGACAGAAGATCTGGGCTTAATTCCAGAATTGCTGAGGGACCTCTTGCTAGTGCTGTAGAAGAGGTCAGGCTGCAGTCCTGCAGTGGTTTCTCCATTCCTGTAAAGACTTGGACCTGTGGAATCCATTGGCTAAATGATGGTGCTGTGGAAAAAACAGCAGAGAGCTGCAGCCATCATATTTATCAGTAATTTTTTTGGGGTTAGGGATTTTTTTTCTTAGATTTGTTTTGCTACTTAGAAGGTCTGGTTGAGCTGATGCCTCAGCTGAAGTTCATCTAGAGAGCTGCACTTCCCATCCTTGCCTGGTTATATTTTGCAGTCCTGGGGGGGAGTTCTCAGCTCCATCAGAGTTTATCTGTGGAGGGGTTATCTTTGAGCTTTAATTTTGCTGTCAGAAATAAAAATGACTTTGTATCATGTGTTTAGTTGACACCCTTGTCGTTACTAGGGAATCTGTAGAAATATCAGCAGATAAAACTGGTGGTGTCATCTGCTGACCTTGCTGAGAATGGCATTAGTGATATTCTTGGCCAGTATTTACTGGGAAATAAACCAGTCATTACACTTTCTGATGAGATTATGCTCTGAATGTCACTTCTTTGACAGTCTGTCTCATGCCACGCCGAGATAAGATCTCAGGCACAGATGACAGACTAACTTCAGAAATATTTCCATTGATTTGACAGCCTGAATAATAGTTCTGCTAAAAGCCACAAAGACTGGAACAGTGACCTCTGGCTGCTGGGTGATACTGGGGTGATAAATGCACTAATGAGAGATAAATAGGTAACTACATTTGAGTGTTTTCTGTACCTTGTCAGTGGAAAGCAGAGGAGCTCTTGGGAGGGAAACCAGATAGAGAGCTGAAATTACAGGCATCTTATCAGAGCCAGAGGAGCAGCTTTCACCTCATGTATTTTGAGACACCAGAGGGTTTGGCAGGGAGCTCCATCCCTGGGGACAGCACAAGCTTCTGTTCTTCCACAGGGGTGGGAGCTGGACAGTTCTGCTTTTCCATCCCTCTCTGGGCTGGTGGCCGAGCCTGTGACTCTGCCTTTGCTTTCATCATCCCTTGGAGAGGATCTTTGGGATGTGCTGAAGAAGGAGCTGAGCCCAGCTGCTTTTCCAGCCGTGTCTTCCCGCCTCCCTTGGCTGCACATCCACTGCTCTTGGCACGTGTGGGGAGCTGGACCAGGGAGGCAGCCAGGCACAAAACATTCCTGCAAAAAGAGAATGAATGAAGGAGAGGATGGGATCATTCCCTTTGCTCTGTGATTAAATTGTGTTAAGCTGGATTGCAGCCTGAGTTTCAGGGAAGGTGAATCTCCCATTCCTGGAAGTGTCCAAGGCCAGGTTGGACAGGGCTTGGAGCAACCTGGGATGGTGGGAGATGTCCCTGCCCATGGCAGGAGGTGGGAACTAGAGGGTCTTCAAGGTCCTTCCAGCCCAAACCATTCTGTGACTCTTTGTTCTCCAGCTGGGGCCCCAACAAGAGTTCCAGGATATTTCACTCGCAGGTGAAGCTCCCACAGGGTTGGAAGTGGGAGCCCATGGATGCAAACACCAAGTGAAGTGAGGGACTGAGCTTGCAGCACATCTGCTGTTCTTCAGTCAATATCCATCTGTGTATTCTTGCTTCCCATTAATTGCAAGGTCACTTATCCTTCCTCCAGTGAGGCTGATCTGTGTCCCCATACCTGAGTGACCTCACCTGAGTGATTCAGCTGCAGCAGCACTGTGAATTGTTACCCTGCAACACATTTGAGCCTCTCCACTTTGACCCCCTGCCACACCTGGATGTTTTAACCATTAGGTCCTGCTGTAAACTAAGCGTTTCCTCAACTTGGGATCTTTGGATCAGTTTGGGGGAGCTTTATCTCTTTCCTTATCTGGAAAAGCACCGACCCCACCCGTCCTTCTGCCACTCCGTGTTTGTACTTTCAGACAGTTCCCTGGCAGCTGCAAAGCTGATAGGAAGCAACAAAACTTCCAGTGTGGATTATCAGGAACACTACTGAGGCATTGCTTAATGCATCTGATATCTCAGCCCCGAGAATTGAAGGGGAAAAAAAAAAAAAGATTGGCAGCTATTGCAGGAATTCAGAGAGGGGCACCTTGGTGAAGAGTCGGGGGAAGGCTTCTCCTTCCATTACAGAGCCCTGGGCTGAGATGGATTCCCTCTCCATCATTGTCCTAAGCACATTATCCCTGAAAGAAAGAGGGTTTCTCTGAATCTGCAATTTTTCTAGGCTTCAGTGTTATTGAAATGAAACGGCTTCAAGGATATCTACATTCTTTACCATCATATGGATTCTCATCTCATGTAAATTATTTGGCCACTTTTCATTTTAATCCTCCACTGTCATTTTCTACAAAAGAGATCATTTGGTTTCTTCATGGAAGGTATTGAGCTGACAGCTGCCCTTTGTCTAGAAAGCAGTGTGCCTTTGCAGGAGTTACTTGTGCCTGCTCCTTTTCTTTTTTTCTTTCCTTTTAAGTTCATATTTCTTCATATTTTTCATCTGTAGCTTTCAGAAACTTTTCAGATTGTGAACAGGTTTGTGGCTGTGAAGGGAATTTCAGACATCCTGCATTCTTTCCCTGTGTACCTGGCTGATAAGAAACAGAACTAGAGGCAGAATAATTAATTTACTGCAAGAAGAACTGTAGTCCAAAAAAATCACAGTGTTTTCACAACTTCTGCATGAGCAAACAAAATAGTCACTGATGAAGTCTGGAATTTTTTTCTATGGCTTCCCTGTCTTGAAAACTTAATTATTCTATCTATCCATCTAAATATCTACTTTCCAGGAATCATAGAAACATAAAACCATAGAGTCATTAGGGGTGAAAAACACCTTTCAGATCATCAACCAGCACTATGTTCACCACTAAGCCACATCCTCGAGTGCCACGTGGTGGGAGGTTTTAAAAGTTGTGCTTTGTGTCATGGCACGTCAGCCACAAGACCTTGAAATGTGGTGTGTTGGTAGAGTTTATGCACAGGGAATTTGGAGGCTGAGGAGGAAAATCAGCAATTAGAGTTGGCTATTTTGGGTTACCTGGAGCTGTGAGACCTTTTCCTTTCAGTTTATGAGCTCCGATAAAAGCAGCTTGCACTCCTTCAAACACTAAAAGCACAACATGGTCATGGAGAGGAGCTGTATGGCCTCAAGAATGGTGTTAGGCTGAAGGGGGGTAGATTCAGGTTGGATTTTGGGGAGAAATTCTTCTCTGGGAGGGTGGTGAGGCCCTGGCACAGGTTGCCCAGAGAAGCTGTGGCTGCCCCTGGATCCTTGGAAGTGTCCAGGATTGGGTTGGAACAACCTGGGATAGTGGAAGATGCCCCTGCCCATAGCATGATGTTGGAACTGAATTATCTTTAAGGTCCCTTCCACCCCACACCATCCTGGGACTCAGTTCTGAGATGAAGATTCAGTTTTGGGGAGCACAAGTCGAGGGCTGGCCGAGTTTATAGGGAGGCTGAATGTGTGGGGGAAGGAGAGGTCACATCATTAATGAGGATAAGGAATAATCCAGCAGGAGGAAGGAGAGACAGGTTCTAAAATTATGGTCAGCTGCAGAAACAGTTTTAACTGCTCCAGTAGTTCTCCTTTCACTTGGCTTTGTGATCCCCACTAAAAATGACCAGGACACCTGTGTGACAGCTCACTGAGATTTTTGATGCTTTTTCATAAATCAGAGATTTAGGATGAGAAGAATTTCACGTTTTCTAGTGAGAATCACTTTTCTTGTAGAAATTTTTAGACATTTTACATGAGATAAGAAATTCCTGTTTGAGTTTAAAGAAAACATTTCAGAATGATGAAAAATGTCAGTCAGATGAATTTTTTATAACTCAATTGTAAAATGTTTAGAGATAAGAATTACTGTTTCAGCAGTTTCTGAATCACAGAAATTATTGGAATACACAAAACTCCCTCACTTCCTAGAAGAGGTGTCTCATTCATTGTCCAGTTCTGGAAGTTTTCTCCATCACAGGGTTATTTCCTGTTATCCCAGAGAACTGTAAGCATGGCCTGAGGTTTCATTGTTGATAGCAAATATTTTTGTTATTTGTTGGAGGCATCAAAAGCCTGGATGTGGCTTGGTAAAGGGACAGTGTTGAGTTAGGTGACAAGAAGAGGCTCCAGTGTTGTCTTTGATGCTTTAATTAGTGTCTCAGTTTCTTGCATCAACAAGAATGGGCAGTACAAGGACACCCTGATTGATAATTTTATGTATTTTGTAATTTCTTCCATAAATGTTGCTTTTTGTACGTGTGGTGCTGACCTGGATTCCTGGTTAGGACTCCAGGGCAGGCAGTATGTTCATGTAAATAACAGAGCAGCAGTTCTCAGCTGTGATCTCTTGATGTTCCTTTAGCTCGGGGTGCTTAAAAGAGGAAATGATTCTTAGCTCTGGGCAGAGGGCAGTGCTCTGTAGGTGGGAGAGCTGAAATATTGTCGTGGGGCTTTTGAACTGGGATCCTGAGCTTCTGCTTCCATCACTAGCTACTGGAAAAAGCATTTTTCTGCTCTGTTTTCCAAGCTCTCCATTCCTCAAAAATGCACTTTTGTGCAGAACGTGACCCCTTTGAACAGAGATTTTCAAGCTGAGATAGACACATACTTCACCTCAAAGGCTGGAATCACAGAAAGGGGATAGACTTGGAAAAGGAGATAATACACTTTAAAAATTACCATGTCCAGAGAGTGTGATGTTCATCCTGAATTCTCATAAAGCTGAACAAAGACACCAATCCTGTGTCAGGGAACTCCTCCTTTGATTCCTCACTCACCTTAATTTCAGCCATTATTTCACTCTAACAGTGGAAATGTTGGCTGACAAACTCCCAGCTTTTCCAGCACTTGAACTAAAGTTTAAGGCAGAGCTGCCCTCCATTTAGAGAAGATTGAGCTGTTCCTGTGGTTCCATTTGCTCTCTTCCAGCAGATCACCTGGAAGTTCATGAGTGGTGCAGCTCTCTGAGCTGATGTGTGATTTCTCTTACTTGCTGAGCAGAAACTTGGAAATAGGAGCCCATTTTGGGCATAGCTGAGACTGTAAATGTCTCTGTGAACAGGGGGATGAAGTAGTGGGACTTGAAATTCAATCTGAGTGTTCAAAGTTTGGACAGAAACAGTTCCTGTATGGAACAGAATCTGGATTTCCATAGAAAGTAATTGGGGCCAATCCACTGGATGAATAGTGGAAAATAATAATTGCCTCAATATGCCTGAATCTCCTACTTCCAAATGTTCTACAGTTAAGGAAATAAATATCTTATTTTCAAATCCAGAGCAGCTGTCCAACAGCCGGACCTGCTGCTGATCAAAGTTGATAAAAGAAATCCAAGGATTATATAATATGGATAATCTACAGAAAAAACAGTGGTAGTCCCTTGTGCTCGTGGTGTGATTAACAAAGTCCATTGAAGTAAACAGGACATTTTGTTGGTTTTAATGCAGATCTGATAAGCTCTGTGGAATGTAAATCAGTTCATTAAAATTTGCAGAGCGATTCAATGAGGTAAAACAGGAAACAGTTTTAACTTTTATAGGATGTTTACTGCATATAAAGTACAGTAAAATCCCAATTATTCCAGAAAAAATACTGTTAGAAACGTGCTGTACTCAATGTGTCTGTTGTTCTGAGGAAGTCTGAAAAATTTTTAATTGTGGTTTTAAAAAAATAATCTGGCCGTAGAAATGGTCCTGTGCAATCTCATAGCATCTCCACACCATATCTGTCTCTGCTTTATTTGTGGGGTTTTGCATAATGGAGAGATTAAAAGTATGTATGGATGTGTACATATTAACAAATATATATGAACAGGGATCAAAATAAATGTTAAACAGCTCCTTCTCCCTAACCTGGGGGGTCTGACAAGGGATAGATAATAAATAAATGATAATAAATTCAGGAATCAGGCCTGTGGTATTTTGGAGATGATGCTTCACTTGTCAATCTTAACTCTGATATCCATGGAATTGCCTGCATTTTTGGTGTCCTATTATTGGCTATTATTATTATTATTATTATTAGGGTCCTGTAATATTCCAAATGTTAAGATAATACTCATTTATCTGAGGGATTTGGGAAGTTTCCTTCATTCCATGTGGACATAAGTGCAGGCTGATGTTACTTTATCCATAAAATCCACTGTGTCTGGTACCTCTGGAGGAGTGATGCTTAAATAGGCAGCTGACACCTTTTAGTGGAACTGCTTTGGTACCTTCATGCTCTGATTTCTGAAGAAAAAAAACCTAGGTTTTTTTCCTCTTTTGCAGTTACTTCAATGAGAACCAATATCCTGATGAGGCAAAGAGAGAAGAAATTGCCAATGCCTGTAATGCAGTTATACAAAAACCAGGTGAGGAGCTGCTGGGGGGTCCTTCCCAAGAACAAAGGGCTTTCAGCACCTTGAGTTCTCAGACTGATGTTTGTAGAATCACAAAATCATTTGGGTTGGAAAAGACCTACAAAGTCGTCAGCCTTTGACTGATAAATCAGGTTTTTGGAGGAGGATGGAGCTCAGCTCTCCTGTTTTTCAATATTTTACAGCTTCCAGTCAGGGATCTCATATTAGAACCTGGGTGTTAATGGAGTACCTTATCTTTAGGTCAACAGGTTGCATTTTCCCTATTTCTGGAGAAGTTATACTTGGGAGAGGAGAATGAATATTCAGTGTAGTGTTAGTGGATGCACCTACCTTTGCTTAGTTTTGCTAACCAAACATTTACATAGATTTCAAAACTTGTGTTTTGGATATATTTAGATTTCATACAACCAGAATAAAAATTAATGAGAAGGCAACTGAGGCGTGAGTCATGCACATGGAATCACAGAATTATTTAGGATGGAAAAGCCTCTGGGATCATCGAGTCCAACCATTCCCCAGCACTCCCAAGGCTACCACTGCTCTGTGTCCCCAGGTGCCGGGGGATGTGGTCCCACATCCACAGGGCTTTTAAATCCCTCCAGGGATGGGGACTCCACCATCTCCCTGGGCAGCTGTGCCAGGGATGGACAGCCCTTTCCAGGCAGGAATTGTTCCCAATATCCAACCTGAACCTCTCCTGATGCAGCTTGAGGCTGTTCCCTCTCATCCTGTCCCTGTTTTCGTGGGAGAAAAGATGGATCCCCACCTTGTTGCCCTTTCAGGGAGTTGTGGAGAGCTGGGGCTGTCACAGGATGGCACAGGATCAGACCAGTTTAGAATGGAAGTGACCACTGGAGTTCATCTGGTGAGGCAGGACCAGCTTAGATGAGATTGTTCAGGTTTCAGTATCTCCAAGACCTGGAGGTTTTCCCACCTGCAGGCCCCTGTTCCACAATACCGAGCACTCTAATACCTGCTGAAATTTTCCCTGAAAAATTCATCAGGTAGAGGACCAGAGAGCTGAGGATTTGATTCCTGTTCTGCTGCTTTGTGGAGCAACTTGGAACAAAGTGCTGCAAGAAGGCCATGTTAGGGAGCAGTAAAATACTGCCAGTGGTGCTGATGCAAAGCATTAGGCAGCAGCCAAGCCATCAATTTCCAGAGTTTTCTTTCTTTCACTTGTCTCATCTCTTCTAACTTACTTAAGTGTGCAGATTGCTGCAATTACATGGGTGTTTTGTATGCTGAATAAATAAACTTTGAGAAAGAGTGAGAAGCAGGGGGGGGTCTCAACCCTGTGTAGCCTGCAGAGGTCTGAGGATGCACATATGGGAAATATTTTATATAGGGTCAAGAACAACTCAAGAGGTTTCCAGGGTGTCCTTGGAATACTGAATCCCTCCAGTCTTCCCTTATTTATACTGATGACCAGATAAAGGCATAATTTTCTGTAGCTGCCTTCTGGGTGTTGGGATTTTTTTTTTCTTGATTTAAGTGTAAAAATCCAGTGATCTGGTTTCCAGCATCCACCTCCATTCTCCCAAAAGATCCCGAGTGTCCTGGCACAGTTGAGAGGGTGTAATGGGTGCTGGGGGCTGAGAGAAAGGAAAGCAGATTGCAAGGGTCATACAAAACCTCTTCATTCATTTTGCTGCTGTATAAAACAATGAACTGTACCCTCGTGACACACAGTAAGAGGAGGAGCCCCAGGGATGGGATTTGTGGCAGAAATTTCAGTTTTTGGAATCTCAGTTTTGTGCTTGAATTGGCAAAGCAGCCCTTCATTCTCCCATGGGTCTGGATTGACTTGGTTGAAGCTGCAAAGAAATTCCTGTATTTCTGATTTTTAAAAAACAGAAGAAAAGAAGACATTCAGCAGTTACTGCCACAGCACCTGGACACAGGAATTTGATCCACATGAAGTTCACTTTTTTCTGAGTTACAATAACTTGCCAGTACTGTCTGTGTTTCAGGGGTTTATTCCATAGAATCCCAGAATTGTTTGAATGAGCAGATCCAAGGGCAGGGACAGGGACACCTTCCACTATCCCAGGTTGCTCCGAGCCTTGTCCAGCCTATTCTTGGGACACTTCCCAGGGATGTGGCAGCCACATCTTCTCTGGAACGCCGTGAGTAACACCACAGAACAATTTTTTTTTTCCTTCTGTTGATTTCCTAGGAAAAAAGTTGTCGGATTTGGAGCGAGTTACCTCCCTCAAGGTGTACAACTGGTTTGCCAACAGGAGGAAGGAGATCAAGAGAAGAGCCAATATCGGTAATGTATCACAGAGCCTGCCTGCAAGGCTTGGGGTTTGCTCAGGAGAGGTGGCAATTACGTAAGAATAAATTAGTGAAAACACCAGAGGTGCTGACAGCCACGGGAGAAATGTGGAGGAATTATGAAAATGAGTCCCTCGCTGTTGCAGATTTTTTGTGAAATACATGTAATTTGTAGAATTCTGTCATCAGTGCGGGAGAAGTGATGCAGTTACGAAGTTTTACTGGAAGATCAGCTTTAAAAAGCAAAATGAGAATTTTATAGGTGGAAGGAGAGTTGCGTTTCTTTTCCTCAAATCTAAAATAAAACCTCAAAATTGTAAATAAAGGAGATAGAGATGTTAGCAGGTTCACAAACTTAGTGTGGTGTTTATCCTGGTTATACCTCTGCCCCTGACAGCTTTCCAAGGTTTTGCCCAGGGACAAGTGACTGGAAAAAAGCCATCTTTTTTGTTGATGATCAGGAAAAAACAAAAGTCACTTCAGAGTTAACCCTGTGGGTTCTGAGCTGATTGTAAGGAAATCAAAAGTGACTCTGAACTTGTAGGAAGGAGACCCTCTGATGTGGATAAGGAGAATAAATCACCTCAGTGGTTTGGATTCAACAAACTCCTGCCGTTCATAAAAAGTTTGATGCCCTTACTTAGATATAATGCAGAATTACTTTTGCAACACATGGGTGAGCAGACATCCATATCTGCTTATTTCCAGTATTTTTGATTATTTCAAATGTTCTGCTATTTTGCCTTATTTCTGAATAAGAAAAAAACTCTTTACTGCACCATTTAACACGTTACTGAAGCTTAACTAAATCTATTTTTCTACAAGTAAAACTGTCTTCTCAAAGGGATGGGGAAATAAAGCAAACTCTGTCCATGGTGGGTGGAGTTTAGTGTTTGGGGAGGAGGTTTGACAAAAGATTGAAAAGAGCCAAAGGGGGTTTTAGATATATGGATCCTACTGGAAGATGGATTTTTGTGTTTTCAAATCCCTGAAGTGCTTTCAGAAATTTCTCCCATCTGTTTTTAGACACTCCCTACCCCCTTGAGTCCTGCCAGTTCAAACTATGGGGGAGGATTTACAGGGAATGCCTTTGCCACTCCAGTACCTTAGAAATTCTGTTAGGACTGGCTGGAAGACAGGGATTTTTACTCCCAGACAAGTGTGGTAGTTGGCAGGGAAAGATTTCAGGCAAACCAGTGTTTGTACCTGTGCTACCTTCCCAAAATTCGGAGAGTGAAGAGGAAGGTGCTAAGAACTAAACTTGTTCCTCCAGTTATTCTAACTTCTGAAAAAGGGAGAAAAAAAAAAACCTACTTACTTTAACTACTCCAATGCATCAGATAAATGAGGGATCCATTTGCTTTTTTCGAAGAAGCAGCAATCCTGGAGAGCCATGGAATAGATGTACAGAGTCCAGGAGGTCATTCCAACAGCGACGACGTGGACGGCAACGACTACTCGGAGCAGGTGAGCACTGGAGCCTTGTGGCCCAAACAGGGAGAACTCAAAAACACCTAAAAAGGCCTTTTTGCCCTCTTGAAAAATCCTGTTTTATGTGGCTTTTGTGATGGGGAAAGGGTGAGAATGCAGTATTCACCCACGTGGATTTGTTGCCTCACAACAGGACACTTGGCAAGTACGCAACGGGGAGGAGGAGGGACGATGTTCCGAGGGAGGCAGAGAAGCAGAGAAGGTAGAAGAAGACAGGAGGATCTGCTCCAAACAAGCAAGTTACACCCCTCACACCACACACAATGTCTGAGACAAGGCAGGAGAGCCTCACCTCAGCCAGAGCTCTGCCATACCACGCTCTCCTTCCCCAGCACTCTTGAGTTCCCCTTCCTCAGGAAGGGATGGACAGGTCTTTCACAGTCCTGTGTGTCAGGCACCAGCAATTATCCCCAAAAAACTGGGCACCTCTTGCACCTCTGATTTCTTCCTGCAAAAAAAGCCCTGTTCTAGCCAGGGCCACACATGCTGTGAGCTGCTGACCCAGCCCCAGACATGAGCAGGAGGGAGCCCTGTCCAGGACCCTTCAGAATTTCTTGTGCCAGCCCTTCCCAGCAGGATTCTGAGCACTGGGCACCCTCCTGGAAGGTCCTGAGCTCCCTGTGTTCTGTGGGAGAAGCTTTCAGAGGCTTCTCAAGATCATCCCTCAGACACTGACAGACAAAGGGTGAAGGGTGGGGGGGAAAGGATTTGATTTACTAAACTCTGACCTTTATTTGGCCTATTCCATATTGTTCTGCAAGTGTGTGCCACTATTTTGATTGTTTACATGTTACCTGTCTTTTTGTTTTGTTTTTGCATTTTAATTCTTGCCTGTTCTCTTTTTCTTGGTTATTTTTAACCCTTGACAGCAACTTCTTTTTTAAATTCTCTAGCAAAAGAATACCCCTTCCCGCACTCTGAGCCCTCACCTACCCTAAAGTTGGTGACCCTTCCTTCACACACCTTCCTGACAGGTATTGCATCCCCTTCCCAATTTTCCCAGTGTTGGCCAAACCCCCAGGGCTGTGTGTGCTTGGCACCAGACACTCGAACAGTTCGCTCAGCTGCTTTGGAGAGATGTTTCAGGAGATGTTTCAGATGATCCAGCTGGGCTGGATCACTTTTCACTGCCTCTTTTGGGAGAAGCTGGGAGTTCTCCCTCTCCAAAGGCTGCTGGTGGAGGGGAACAGCAGCTGAGTGTCCCGAAATGAGTCCCTGGCACACTTGGCTCTGGCTCAGTTCAGCAGATCCCTGGCAGAGGCATCCCCAGCTGCTCTGCTCCTGATGGGGATTGAGACCCTTTTTATAGGTCAGCACCAGCAGATTTGGTGGGACCAACTTTTCTGGCTCTCAGTGATGAGAAGCTACTCTGTGACTGCCATATAAAATACTTAGAAGCCACTGCCAAGCCTAGAAAATTCCCTGTGAGACAGATGCAGGACTAGAATACTGAGGTGGAGCATGATGCAGACTCCCAAATTATGTTTTTCCTCTGTGCATTAACCAGTATACTTTGAAAAGAGAAATAAATTGGTTATTAAAATTTTAAAGATCTTTGTTTAGAGTCCTTAGAAATGGCATTTCTCAGTAATCTGTCCTCCTCTGCGAGGTTTAATTAGTTATTAGCAGCAAAGCAGATTGAATGGCAAGTTCTCCTGATGACCATTTAACATCCCTTAGCTGTGAAACCCAGAAATTCTGTTTTCCACAGCACTACTTAAACTGTGATAAACTTTTAAAACACAAAGTTCATCTGAATACTAACAAAGTGCCTAAAACCCCAGATTTTGTATTTGTACTATGGTAAAGATTTTTGAAGGGCCCTAAAATTTACCAGACCCTTGTTATAAATGAATGAATCCTTCTAAATAACATCAGGATTTTACCAAATCCTGGCTTTTTTTTTTTTTTGTCCTCCTCAACATTTGCCACCCATCATCTTAATTTAAAAATGCTCTATGCACATTTTAAATTTCAGATCACACAAGTTCATCACTTGAAGGCTGTTGGGAGACTGATAAATGTTTACATTTCCTTTCTGTAAATGATAATAATTAAAAAATCTAATACCATGGGTGGATAACTATTAGTGCCCTGTTTTAAAGAAGGGAAAACACCACGATTTTTCCTAAAATTCCATATTTCATTTATGGTGGTTCCAGTCCCCTTCAGTCACAGATTTTCTTAGCATTCAGTTTTCCAGCATCCTTTCCCCTATATCTGTGTGAACTCAATGTTTTCACTGGATGCTGACTTGGACCAAGGGTTAGGCTCAGTTTGTGTCATGGTTCTGGTCACTAGTAGCAGAAAGTAAAGACAAAGTACTACTCTAATACATATAGAATTATTTCATTCTAGTACCTTCCAGCTTCTGGACAGCAGTAGTTTTAAGCGGCTTCCTGAGTTTCCATAATTTCTAGCAGACTAATTTTCCCTGGATTTGTCTAACCCCCCACCTTTTAAAGCCATTTTTACTTTTGTCTGATGTAAAAATCAGTGAATCCTGACCTGAACTGTGCTAAATGAGCAGTGCTTCCCACTGCTGCCTTGGATCACATTATCATTCCAGCCAGTGTCTGTGATTATTAGATCATAAAAAAACATGGACAATTGTCCTCTTATTTTCCAATTATTTGTAATAAACATTTATCATATCAACCATCTGCCATTTCTTCCCCAAACTGGAGGACTTGACTCTGTTTAGCTTCTTCTCCTGAGGAAGCCTCTTCCCTGGGGGTGTTTTTTTTTTTTTTTCTCTCTGCCTTTTTGATTTCTGTTGTAGAATCAGGTAGAATCAGAGAACCACAGAATGGTTTGGGTTGGAAGGGACCTTAAAGTTCATCTCATTCCACATCCCGTGGCCAGGGATGACCTAAACAGGGTGACCAGAACTGGATATTCCAACTATAAGTGTGAACCTATGCCATGCCCAGTGTTTCCTGTCTTAATTTGCTTTCCTGACTTAACCACGTGTTAATAACTTCTGTCTTTATAATTCAATATTTTCCTCCAGAGCTGTGTCCCCCACTCCCTGCCTTGCTCCCCTTTGTCTGCCCAGTGAGGGAAATCAGTCCTAAACCCACGTTGTGAACTTGCTCTGTCCCCCCACAATCACTCGGCGCATTTCTTTTCTCCGCTGCCGTTCTGGACTTGTGGAATAACCCTGCTTCTCTCTGCTCCTTCCCACATGATTCCCAGGATGACAGCACTAGCCATAGTGACCACCAAGACCCCATTTCCTTAGCTGTGGAGATGGCAGCAGTCAACCACACCATCCTGGCGCTGGCCCGGCAAGGAGCCAACGAGATCAAGACAGAGGCTCTGGACGACGACTGATGCCAAGAAAGGGGAGGGTCAAAGCAAGAAGTAACTTAGTTTTAGACGTAGCACCTTAGCAGACTTTCCTCGGTCCTTAATATGTGTTCTTACAGTATAACTTTGCAGTTTCTTGTACGTCAGTTAGCTGTTAGGGTCTTGTTCTGTGAAGATGGCATGGTGCCCTCAGCCTTTGCATATACTCTCTCAGTATTAATTCCCAATAAATAATCAATCAACCAACCAACCTCCCTTCTCCCGGCCCCCAGTGGCTAGAAAGGTAAAATCACAAAAAAAAAAAAAGAAAAAAAAAAAAAAGAAAAAAGAAAAAAAAAAATCTTGCTGCTCTGTCTTAGCATTCAAAGTGCTTCCAGGTATTTTAGACAGCCCTCAATTACAAGTCTTAGGCTACACTTAAAATCTTGGGTAACCTTAGAGATGGTGTTGAAACCGATAGTCCGTACGCTTTCCCTGCCCTGAGACTGAAAGGATGCAAGCTGAGGTAGTGGCACAGGGTCGATGGACACCAGACTGGGAGTATCAACAGAGAGTAAAAAGAACACTTAGAAACCCCACTCCAGCATGGGAATAAATGATTTCCAGCTGCAATAAGCTGTGCCTCACTGGCCATACAGTGACTTTACTTTCGGGTGCTGTGCTGAGAATGTCCATTGGAAACACATTCCCACATTTTGGTCAATGCTCACATATTCAACACAGACATCCTCTACTCTCACAAGCTGCGTGGCTTAGTGGAGAAGTGCTGCCTTCTGCCTCTGGGACCATGGTTGAAGCCCAGCCTGGGATCTGAAAAAAAATGAGCTGAATGTCTAATGGACAACAGTCCACTTCTCAGAACCACTGCTCGTTCTTGGCATGGCTGGCAGTGCCTGCTCAGAAGAGGTCTAGACTCTTTATCCATCTGTCATTAACAATTTCACCTTTAATTCCTCCTCTCTCACCTTTTCTGTCCCCACTCTACTCCCCTCTCCACTTTGCCACTTTCAAAAGCAATGTTTTCCAGGAAGGTTGTTAAGGTCCTAAAGTGGGCGAGTGGATTTTTACACGCCCGTGTAAGTAATGCCTACGTCCTGACTAGCCTGAAAGGTTACTGGAGAATTCGACATCTGACCTTTGCTAGATAACTATCAGAGCATAAATACTCTCCTAAATATGAACTTTTTTGTTTGTTTGAAAGCAGGAGGATCTCTTACCTGAGAAATGGGGTGTGAATGTTTTGTGTTCTCTTTACTCTGTCTTTGTTAAGGTGTGAGAAAGCTATACTGCTACGAGCAATTTAATTAATAATTGGAAGCCATACTGATAATGGATGTGGTAATATTTGTAAAGCAAACCTACTCTTAAGTAGCAGGAACTAATGGAATTTTTTTCCTTGATCATATGTAGCACTTTTGTTACTTTTTTCTTAAAGATATTTATATTTGATAAGTCTTTTTTTTATCATTTGAGAATTCCAAATACCAAACGGCAAACTTGCATTACAGAGTCACCCTGCGATCACCTTGTCATCTAGTATCTAAATGATGAACTGTGTGTGCATCTAAGAAAATTACATCTGCTAGCATTGTGTGGAAATGATCTCCTGGCATCCTGATAAAATGATATGTTGCTGCCGGTAAGAGGAAACATTTTGATGGAAACAGCACGAGGAGTGTTAGAGACGGGCAGGGCTGTGTTACATTAACAGAGAACAAATTAAAAACTTATGGAAATTTTTGTATAGAGACACGTAGATAAAAGTTTGCATAGCGTTTCCGCCACATTCCGCTTTCTCTTCCCAGTTTGTGTGGGAATAAAAGAAGGGGAAACAGCTCAGTCTGAAGGATGGGTTCCCTTTGCTCCCCTCCACTTTGGAGGTGAAGGGAAGTTCCTGTTACTCGCCTTGTTCTCATCCCTTCCTCCCTCTTAACTCTCAGAGAGCTTCGTGACCCCTCCAGTGTGGCTCCTCAGCAGGCTTTGAGCCAGGCTGAGCCTTCCAGATCAGCTTTCCCTGTGTCCATGTGGAGCAAATTGCTCCCCATAGTGGCCCCAAGAGGAGATCCTGTGCTCTCAAAGGGCACCACCGTGCCACCTCTTTGTCCCTTGGAAGATCTATAGGTAGGGCTTGGCCTCGACTTCCACTTACGGATTTCATTGGAAAATTGATGTGCTTTCCTTAGATCTAGATCACTGGAGCAGAATGAAGCCATCTCTTTTTTGGTGTTTTATTGCATTTCTCGAGTAGGCAAATTCATGAGTAGTGTCAGGGTGGACTCAGGAAAGGCAGGACTTGGATCAGTGACCGTTGCACCACTGCAGTTATTTTCTTACTGCCTGTATGAATGTTTTGGTACTAAGGAGTGAAAGGATGGGGAGAGCTTTTATTTCTATTTTTGCACAGCAGAATGATCGAGCAAACTCGAGCCTTAGTGGAGTTTTACCTACTTATTCATTCCACAGTCACACACTGAGCTGACAAGCAACATCCACGATTTATAGTAAAGAGATTTTAATAATCGATGACCTCTTTACGTTGGGCTTGCCACCACCATTTGTTCTGGCTGTTTCATTTTAAAAAGAACAGACTCAAACTGTTGGACAGCTGCAATTTTAAAAGAAATATTGCTTATTGCTTACTATAGTATCTGTAAAAAAAAAAAAAAGGCATTGTTTGAGGCTTTGCCTTTTTAAAGCAATGGGGAAGAATAAAAATAGCATTAGAACTTCTGTATCCTGATTACAGGTTCATGTGATGCAGGATCAAAGTAACACCACTGAAATTGTGTGTCTGTACCATCTAATGTAGAATAATCTGGTCTTAATTCTGTTTGTCACTCTCAGGAAGCTGCTGACATCCCACACCAGTATCTTCCCTGAAGGTTAAACAGGTGAAAAACCCCCTTATGATCAGCTGGAGATCAGCAGATCTTCCTGGGCTGTACATATCAGTTTTTTACCTTCCCACATCACCACCTTACCAGAGAAAAACTCAAAATACCTGGGGAAACAGCCCCTTGGTTCTGTTGGACCAGTGGTTGGGTTGTGTCTGTTCTGGTTTCTCTTTGAGCATCGGGAGGGGTGCGAGGAACGAGTGGCACCTCAGCTGTCCCCAGGGTGCTCCTGGCAGGTCTTTCCCTTCATGCTGGAAGTTCATAAGGAGCCATTTGCAGTTGGTCAATCCCTTTCTGGTTTGAGGTGAATGATCTGTAATGGGACAGGTGCTGATGTGATGGTACCAGAGGAGCGAATGTGATCCCCAGTAAGTGAAAGAATCGGTGGAGGGCGTGTCCTGGAATTCAGGAATCCTGGAATTCTTTCTTTTGGGCTCTTTTCCACAGTATGGGAGTTGTCTTTGTCTTTCTGTCTGTGGGTTTCCTTGGAAATGAAGCCTCATTTTGGTGGCACTGCAGTGGAGTGGCAGTTTGTTGCAGCCAGGCTGGAGTCACTGCGGGTTGTTCCCTTGAAGTGGCTCTGGTGGAAGATCCGAGCTACCTTTTTGTTCTGTGAACAGGGAAAAAGTTAATTTAAGAAGCTTCTCATCTGTGATGGTCACAGATGGCTTTTATGTTCGTAGAGTGAGTTCTGGCTGATATTTTGTCCCACATAAAGTCCTTTTACTTGAGTTGTTCTCTGACCGTCTTCTTAAAACAACAATTTCTACCTCCACTTCTTTTCTGGATTGTTTTGGTGTTGGGTTTATTTTTAGTTCCCCCACCCTTTTTTCCTGAAGTATGAGATCCCAAACATTTGCAAAAGCCTTATGAGTTGATAAAAATCAGCAGATTTGTTTTCTGTTGATCTTCTGAATACCCTGTAGACACGCGTGTGTTTATAGTGAAATCCTGTGCTGGATGTGAGTCTGCAGTGCACCCTTGCAGCAATTAAGGAGTCTCATTAAGAGCCTTCAGGAAGTCATGGAAAGGGTTTAGACCTCTCTGTCCATCATTTGTGGGACCATTGTGTGGGCAGGAGGGGGAGATGGGAGGGCTGGAGCACATGTCACATAGTGGGAGATTGCAGGAGCTGCGATTGTCCAGGCTGGCTCTGGGAACATCCCAGATTTTGGGTTTTAACTGTCTTAATAAATTAGTTTTAACTTGGGGGTCCAGTGCAGGATCAGGAGTTGGACTTTGATGATCCTTGCGGGTCCCTTCCAGCTCAGGATATTCTGTGATTCCAGAGAATACAGAGCCAGGCTTTTCTCAGAGGTGCCCAGCAGAAACCTGAGGGGCAGAAGGCTAAAGCTGCATTAAGGAAAATCCCAGATGAATATAAATAGAAATATATTCATGGTCAGTGGTAGAAATGGCCCAGAAAGTAAATGAAATTCCCATCCTTAGGGATGCTCGAAATTCAACTGGACAGGGTTGGATTAGAGACCTCCAGAGGTCTCTTCTGACCGAAATTATTCTCTGATTCTGTGCAGACCTGCTCAGGTTGAGGTGTTCCCTAGTTCTGATTTGTACATGTTGACTTGTTTAAAGAAATTCTTTTAATCTGTTGAGGGTTTTTTTCTGTTTTGCTGTTCATAAAAAGTTATCTTTGCTAGTTTACTAATAGAGAGGAGCTTTATTTGCAGGGTCTGGCTCCAGGCTCCAATCAAGCCATAAGTTAGAGATTTCATTAATTCTTTGCTCTGTTTACACAGTTCTTCAGGGATATTTGACTTTGTTTGTTTCATTGCCTAACATCAGACTGGTAAGTTTTTCATGTTTTTGTAACATTTGTGATTTTTAGATCAGTTTTTGCCTTCATTTGTGAAGACTTGTCTTTGTCTTGCTGCTGTGAGTGCAAGTGAGAAACTCCACATAGCTGAACCTATTTCAGGAAAAATTGGGGTTAACTCAAGCCCACTAGTGACTACTGTAAGCCAGAAATTTTGGGTCAGTAAATCACAAATTGGTGATTATTAGGAGCTGAAAGGGTTTGATTGGGAAAAAAATCAGATTATGCTCACTTGGATTCCCTTTTCCTTATGCTGATGGCCACTTCTAGGAAAAGCAATGTGATATTTGAAATAGGTTTTATTTTTTCATACAGATAAACCCACGAGAATTGGTGTTAGAATTTTCCAAACTCAAAATTGCTGCCTTGATGCAGGATGTTGGTTCCCTGTGTGTGATCCTAACTGGAATCCATAGCTCGAGTTCCACTTTCCTTTGCAAATTGCTAAATTCAGTGTGAGACTCTGCCCATAATCCTGAGTCAGCTGGGGATGGTTTCTGTCCCCTCCTCTGCTTTATCCCTACTCATTTTAATTAATATTTGTAATAATGTTCCTCCCACTCCAGCTCCATCATGGAGGGGGAGTTTGTCAAAATTTTACGGGGGTTTGTCAAAACTTCCCTTTATTTTATCTGAGTTTTCCCACTCAAGTAGCCCTTGCACTCTTTGAAGTTATTTAACTTGATAATATTATTTTGATCCAAGTCTTAAGCTTATAGGCAATAATCTTTGGTTTGGTGCAGCTTTTGGCACTTGGCAGGAATCTTTGTTGGAAGGATTGGTCTTAAAACTGTGTTACACGTCAGTGACCTTAATATATGTTCCTTACGTGGATTTTGTGTGTTTGTAGCAGCAGTCAGGGGTTGGATCCTGATCCCAGCTACTTTAATGGAGTTTTGTGGAGTTTTCACTGTGATTCCTTAGAAGGGAAGGTTGATGGCCTGACAATAACTTACAGTTCCCAAGAAGAGCGGCAGAGATATTTCAACCTAAAACATTCTCCCCTGGGCTTTTGAGCAGCTGGGATATTTACTCAGGATATTGGCTCACTTATTGGCCAAACGGGATTTGGTGTAGCCCTAAAACCTTCATTTCAGCCTCTCTTTCTGCTGTCAAATTTATGGAGTTTAAACTGTCTGACTAAAGACGTTGCACATTCATGAAAACCAGAGGCATTCTAGAGGTGGCAGCTACAAATCCAAATTTAAAATACACTGAAATTATCCTTTTTCCTTTGTGAGAAATGTCTTGCAACTAAAAGAGCGTGGTTGAATGTTTTGAGGACTGTCAGTAAGGTGACAGTGATTCGATGTTGGTTTTTGTCCAACAAATGTAGATCAAATCAAACCAATGGAAATTTATCTGCGTGGCAGCAGTGAGGCAGAGGGAGAAAAATTCAAACTCTTTTACTAAAGAGTTTGTTGCCATCCTTGGCCTTAGGTTTTGTCACTTTAAAATAGCCTGGAATTAATTGTTTTGTAGTTTATATCAGAAAATCGTGGAATGGGTTGAGTGGGAAGGGATTTTAAAGAGCATCCAGTCCCACCCCTGCCATGGGCAGGGACACCTCCCACTATTCCAGGTTGCTCCAAGCCCCAATTGTCCCAAGTCTTGGACACTCCCAGGGATGGAGCAGCCACAACTGCTAGAAAGAAATTTGCCATTTGAAACACAGGGGAAAATTCACAAAACATTTTAAATGCCCCTTTTAATCAGGCTGATGCAGCAGAAGAACTGATGTGCTGCAGCGTGGAGCTCTTTCCCATTCTTCCAGGCAGGTCTGGAGCGCTCCAGCCAAGAGCTCAAGCAGGAATGAACTGAAGCCATTGAGCTGGAGCAGGCTGGTGATGGGCTTTTGATGTTTCTGTGTGTGCAGAGCATCTCTCCCTCAGCTGCCTTGGCAGAAGCCTCCCTCTGCCATTTATTCCCTCTCTGCTCAATGGCAGCGGGTGTGTTCTGCTGATCAAAACAGGCAGCACACTTGTGCTGAATCCTTTCAGGCCGCAGCCAGGGTAATTGGGACGGGCAGGATAAATGCATGGGAGTATGGCAGTCACAGTGATGGCAGCTCTTTTCAATGCCTGGGTGTCCCTGACGGGTAATTAACAGCTTTAGAACCACGGGGATTGGCATGGCCCTGATTAAAAGGATTTCTGTCTTTTCTCTGATTGAAAACAGAAGATCTCCCGCCCCCTAATTCTCCTTTAATACCAGTGTTATTAGTGACACTTGGAACACAGATCCTCTGTAAACTTAAATAATGACCTCAGTGAATGGTGACTTACAACAGCAGGGACTGAACCCAGCTCAGTTTTCTATGCAAAGCTGCTCCCTCTGATTCTGTGTTCCACTCGTCACTCCCAGTGAGTTTGGGAGACAAAGAGGACATTTGGTTGTGTGACAGCCTGGGAACAGATTGCCCAGGGCCTGGTTTAGCTCTTCTGTCTCGTTTTGGATTTAAGGAGATGAAGAGGATGAGCCATGGACCCATCCTGAGTTTTCACCTGTCTTCAAGGAACCCTCCAAGGGTTCCGTGGAGCAGGGAATGTCTCTGGCTCTTGGGTGCCACTCCAAATTCCCATTCCTAGCACTTGTTGCCATGCTCTCCTCCAGCTCTGCTCTCTCAACTAACACAGTGTAGTGATAGGAGCCAACTCCCCTTTTTCCTTAAAAAAAATCTCCAAATTTCCCCCCACAGGAGAGTTGGCTGGACACCATCCCTGCCATTCACCCAGGATATCCGGGGGTTACCCAAAATATCGTCATTTCCCCCTGCTCTGTTGCTAGATTCTCCAAAAGCATCTGCTGTAGGGTGTTTTGTGCCTTTTAAATCTGTTCTTGTGAGTATCTTGCCCACTGAGCACTGCAGAGCCTGTGCTCCATTTTTGCCCTTAAGTTTCTTGACCAGATTTTTCTGTAGTGCTGTTCTCCATTTATCAGATAGGTTTCCACATTTTGTTGACATGCAAAGATGCTTAGAGGGACTCTGACTCAAATTTAGTAAAACTAGCAGGTTCCTATCACCAAAAAAATTCTCAAATGAATTTAGGGACTTAGGCTCTTACTGAAATCTTCCAGTTACTTTTCAGCTTCTTTGCACTGAAATCCTTGTGAATCCCAGTTCAGAGCAGAGCTGTGCCCGTGGGTACTTCAGTTCTTCCAGCACAGTTTCCACCGCTGCACTCACAGTAGCAACGGGAGCAACTTCTGTTTTAGAAAATACATTTTTAGATATTCACTTGCTGCTGTCACTGGCCTCAATTCAGCTTCCCATCCTCCTCTCCCCTCTCCTTAACTAATTAAAGTCTTCCATGTTATGGCAAGATGGCATATGTAGCTTAAATAACCCACCTCTTTAATTAAGAGGTTGGATTCAGCCTTCTGAGATATATTTGACATCATTTGAGATTTAAAAATACATTTTACTTACACAGTTTATCCGTCAGATCGCTCAAGGAGGGCAAAGAGATAATGAAAGTAAATTATTAATTAATATTTCTCACCCAGTATATTCCATTAAGAATATTAAGCATTTTTTCCATTCCTCAAAGCACGTTTGACTTTGGATAGAATTTTCTTTTTGAAGTCTGCCTGCTGATGAAGTTGCTGCTGTCTCTCTTTGACAGGGCTGTAGGGACAGGGAGGAAAATACCCTTCATGAGCTAACCAGAGCCAGGAATTCCAACTATAACTCACTGACCAGGTTTTCCATTTCCTTTATGCACTGGGAGCAGGTCTTTTCAAGCCCAACATTCCACAGACTGTCCCTGACACATCCAAGCTGTTCTTACCTTGAAAACAATTGGTAAAAATTAGGGAGTGAAAACAGCAGCGGGAGCATCTCCACTTGCAGTGTATGGGATGGAGTGGGATGAGTTTGGGTTTGGAATGGTGAAGGAATTCAAGATGTTGCTGGGGAAAACCCAGGGGTGTTGCACAATATCTGCTCCCTGAAAAGGGGAAACACCTTGGGATCTTTGTTGATGAGAGAATTGAAGTGGTTTAGGAGCTGTTACTGGAATGGGAGCTGTGCTCTGTTCCTTTTCTCAAAGAGGTAGTTCAGAAAATCCTAGAATGGTTTGGATGGGAAGGGCCATTAAATCCCATCCCTTCCACTGTCCCAGGCTGCTCCAAGCCCTGTCCAGCCTGGCCTTGGACACTTCCAGGGATCCAGGGGCAGCCACAGCTTCTCTGGGAATTCCATTCCAGGGCCTCACCACCCTCCCAGGGAACAATTCCTTCCCAAAATCCCATCCAGCCCTGGCCTCTGGCAGTGGGAAGCCATTCCCTGTGTCCTGTCCCTCCATCCCTTGTCCCCAGTCTCTCTCCAGCTCTCCTGGAGCCCTTTTAGGCTCTGGAAAGTGCTGGAAGGTTCCCCTGCAGAGTTCCTTTCAGTTTAACCAAGCATTCCCACCTTGGCACACAGGAACAGTTCAATTCTAACAGCTCAGTTCAGAACTTCCTTCAGAGCTCTTTGCTTACACAAATCTTTCTTATGTTGAGCTGTTTAAGTCTCAGTCGTGTTTCTCCAGGGCCTTGGAGAAAATAAGTGCTGTTGAGATGTGGGAATGTTTATAAATCCTTTGGATATATATGATAAATTTGTGAAGAGTGATGCAGAATAGACACTTTCAGTTAGGGTTGGTTTTTTGTTTGTTTGTTTGTTTGTTTGTTTGTTTGTTTTCTGTTTGTTTGTGGTTTTTTGTTTTGGTTTTTTTTAGGTTTTTTTTTTTAGGTTGAAGTAGTTGGAATAGGGAGTTTGCATCAGGATTGTGGGAGGCCACCCGACCTTCAGGGTCTCCTTGTAGGTGACAGACTGGTCCCTGCTGGCCTTAATTGTAAATCTATGACTCCAAAGAGATAAAATGTGTCTTTTACCTTTAGAACTTGTTCAGAGTATTGAATAGTTTATAGAGATTTGAGTTCTGGAGGGGTTCTCTGCAGCAAGAACTTTCCGTCAGAGGACACGTTGTGCCTTATGTCTCTAACCCCAGTTCCAATTCCATACAATAAAAATCTTGTACCATCACCCCAAAAATTCAGCATTATTAGAATTTGATCAATTACAACAATTTCTTTGGGCTGCAGTGCCTCAGCAGCTGATTTTCACAAACACCATTGTCAAAGGGCTTCAAAAAATCCCCCAGCCAGCACAAGCCCTCTTGTTAAACTGATGTCTCCTTATTTCCTCCGTGGAGCCTGTATTCCTTGAAGGAATTCCTAGGGAGAGTCTGAGCTCAACCCTCTTTCAACTGCTCTGAGCCATTTGCTTCCCTCTGAAGTTGATTCTTGGTACTGGATTTGTCACATTATTTTCCCAGATTTCAGTACTTCTCGTAGAAATAATTTCTTTTATCTTTAATGCAAGTTCTTTCACACCCTGATAATCCCATTTTTTGTGGTTTGCCTGTTCTGAAGAGCTCTGACCTGAAACTGCTGTCCTTGCAGCCTCCAAGTAAGGAATTTACGTTGTTTCCACCCTATATAAAGCAGTGTAGGGCAGAAGCTTCCAGATTTTCTGCTCTGGAGTTTCCCAGCTCTCAGACCCTTCCATTCCCTCCTTGCAGTTTCCTGATGAGAAAATCCCAGAAATAGCAATTTTTAAGTATATTTTTTATCATTATTATTATTATTACTTGGACTGTCTTTTTTTTTACTGGAAAGATTTGTTTACTGGGAAACATTCCCCTTTCCTTTGGCCTTTCAGATGGTGCTGTATCCATTACTTACTTGAAGTCAAAGTTTATATGAAATAAATAAGAACAAATTTATCTACTTTGGCCGGTTAAAAAAAAAAAAAATCAGCTCATAAATTCAGCCAGTTCACAGCAGGTTCTTCACTTGCACAGTCCTGTGTGAAATCAGGTGGTTGGACCATGGGAGAGGGCCAAGGTGGAAATGTTTTTTTAAATAGAATCCCAGAATGGTTTGGGTTGGAAGGGACTTTAAAGCTCATCCAGTTCCTCCCTCTGCCGTGGGCAGGGACACCTTCCCCTATCCCAGGTTGCTCCAAGCCCTGTCCAGCCTTTTTTTGTTCCAATTTATTTTGCCTTGCTTGCCCTTTTTGTTGGAACCTTAGTTGGAGCAGTGGTTTCTCCTAGTTTGGGTGTCTGCTTTTAATGGGGGTGTTTGGGACAGGATGCCTGGATTGGCACAGCTTTCCCAGGAGTCTGCTGCTTCCCTTGGACACTGCATTTATCCAGGGTTAGGGATCCCTCACTGCAGCCAGAGTAGCTTTTTATTATGATTCATAAGTTGGTTTGGGCTTGAAAATCAGTGGAGAATCCTGAAGTCACTTTTCCAAATGAAAACAGTGAAAACAAAATTTGCATTTTGGGCTTCCCATCTTCCAGTGTTACCCACTGAATTTTCTGTTCCTTTTTTTTTTTTTTTTTGGCTTCTGTGTGAATTTGGGTGTCATCCTGAGCCTCGTGCTGACTTGAAGCTGGTGACTGCCTGGTTTTTGGTTGCTGTGAGGTCAGAGCCCTGTTTGGTCTTTCGGGAGGGACAGATTCCCCATTCTATCACCCAGTAAAAAACCCAAAAACAAAACCCCTCTTTCCTTGCTGTTGGCTCCAGGAATGTCTTTCTGAATCTCATCAGAGCTTCCCTGGTTTTGCTGCTGGAGTTCTGGGTGGTTCTGGATAGCATTTCTCCCACCAGTGCTGCTGGTTGAGGCTGGGGGAGCCCGGTGTCCCGTTGGAAGTCAGATCCCGTGGGATGACGTGATGAGTTTGTGCCACCGTGGGGCAGGCTGTGCCCTTAAAGATGACCCAGGAGGACCAGATTTAAACTCAGTTCTGTCCAAGGCTGACGAGTCAAAGTCAGTTGTGGCCATGGGGAGCACTGTTTTCCTGACACATTGCCTTGGCTGTCTTCTTCTTGGTCTTCATGATCTTCCCAAGGCTGCTGAAAGCCCGGGAAGCGGGAGATACGTGCAGTGTTTCTTTCATTTTATTTTTTTTTCCTTAGTGTCAATTTAAAAAGTGCCTAAGTGAGGAACAGGACTCCAGAGTGAGCTGGAGGAATAGGATTAGACCTCATTTCCCTCTTAAGAAAAGAGCCCTCCCTACATCCCTCCAGTGAATCCAGAGCCCGGCAGAATCCGGCTGGAAAAATCTCCCCGTTCTGTCCTCGTGCTGCCCCCCTTGGTTCTCAGTCTTTTGGGGGGATCTCTTTTCTCAGCCAGTTTCTTTGCAATCTCTGATTTGGGGTGGATGGCAAAGAGGGGGGAGGCTTGGATGGGATTCAGTAGGAAACTGCCTCTTGGATTGCAGATAAAAAGAGCTCTGTATGATAAACATCCACCTCTGGAAAACCAGGTCTGGATGAAAAAAGCTGATGTGCTTCTTTAATCACCTTCTTTGGAATCACAGAATGGTTTGGGTTGGAAAGACCCTTAAAAATCATCCAGTCCCACTCCCTTCCCTGGGCAGGAACACCTCCCACTATCCCAAGTTGCTCCAAGCCTTGTCCAGCCTGGCTTGAAACATTTCCAGGGATGGGGCAGCCAAAACCTCTCTGGAATCCCAAAGGCAGTTTCTTCTTATATTCTTAATTATTTCTAGGTTTATCATAGTGGCACCTGCTAAACATTTTGTCCAAATAATCCTAACTATTGGCAGGTGGTTATAATTTTGTAAAGGCGAGAATTTTATGTGGGTTTAAAGAATAAAGGTATCAGTGATAGTTTAAAAAAAAATCATTTAAGGAGGATTTCTTCTGACCAGAGTGAAAGGAGGTAACAGAACACTGTGAAGGTGTTTTAGTACCACTTAAGGGTTCAGCAAATGAAAGCAATCTGTGTGTAGAAGTTCTATTTTTCATTCAAAATGTTTTCACTCTGACAACATCTGAGGTGGGAAAGCCTGGGAAAGGACTGTTGGCAAGGAAAGCTGTGAGGACATCTCTGCAGAGGCAGAAACTCAGCCTCTGGGGAGTGGATGGGTATTGCTAGAAGCCGTGATCCTGTGGGAATCCATTGCTGGGGTCCTGATGGAAATCCTGTTTGTGGAGCCTGTGGCACACACGGACCCTTGGCCCTGCTCCGAGACGCCTTTTGGAGGTGGTGTTTTCCCTGAGAAGTGGTTCTCACTGGCAGTGGATGTTGGTGACAGCAGAGGGATGCTGTAGCTGAGTGTTGCAAACCCACGAGTGAGGGCACGGTGGAACAGCCTCAGAGCCACAGAAAGACAGAGCAAAACCCCAGCGAAGGCCGGGGAGGTTCCTCACACCCAAATTCTGTGTGTCTCGACTTTGTCCCACTGTGACCTCGACCTGGGGGCGGGTGCCAGCCGTGCATCTCCTGTCCGGGCACTGCTGGGATGGCTCCAGCTGCCTCCTGTCACTTCACTGTCACCAGATGCTGTCGGTGACACCCAAGACGAGCCGTGTCCCATCCCTGCCCCGTCCATTCCTCCCACCCAGCTGCTGGTTGGCCCCAGCTGGGCCCCGTGTCTCATCTGCTGTAGGTGTCCTGCCTACCTCAAGAGGTAACCATGGGATCCTGGAGTGGTGTGGTCACCCTCTGGACAGTTTTCCATGAGCACTAGCGCACACTCACACTCACACACACACACTGGAATGTATATTCTCCTCCCCCCAGCCCCCAAATAACCTCTTGACCTGATCCTTGCTGTAGCCACCACCAACTCCTCTTGCAAATTGGATGCTGCTTTAAATGTGAAAACAAATGTTCAAGAAGCTATAAAACCTGAATGAAAGCTAAAGCTGAATTTATAAAGCCTTGTTGCATATGAGCCAAAAGTGCAAAAAGCTCTATATAATGAACTAACCTGCCACTCATATAAATATAAATATATATAAATATATTAAAATCAGACTGTTCTACAAAATTGTGTATTTGTATTTTTGTGTACGTACAATTTTCTGCTAAGCAGAAGGAGGATGTAGTATAGGATGATGTGAGAAGAGATTTTGTTTAATCATATTTCTTTGTTACTTATTTTTGTTAACATCCAGATGCCTGTCTTTGTCTTATGTGTATGACACTGTTCCAAAGGTGCAGTATCCCTCTCCCGCAGTGAGTCTGACCTCCTTCCTCCACAGGGAATGAGTCAGGTGATGCCCATCATCATCATCATCATCATCATCATCCCCTTCAGATCCACCCTGGTCTTGATCTTAAGGGCTGCTTGTTCAGCTGAAAGATGAGATGTTTCATTTCCCTGCGCTTTGCCCTCCTTCTGAAGTTGAATATTCATGTGCCGGTTGCTTCCCATGATCTGCTGCTGCTCCTCAGCCTGACATTTTGGGGGGAAAAAATGTGGATTGGATAGGTTGGGAGAGAGGATGAGAAGATCCTCATGGTAGGAAGTTGCTCATGGAGAAGAAAGTGCCAGGTGGTCCCAGGGGTGAACCTCAGGAGGGGCATGGAGGAACCACCTCGTGTTCCCCATGCTGGCTGCTCTTGGCGGTCAGGAGGGAAGGCTGGGGAGGTGATGGGTTGTGACTCTCCCTGTGCCCCCTCAGGAACATCCAGCCCAGCACCCCTGGTGCCTTTGGGACACTTTGGCTCTTTGCTTTGGGAAGTTGGAGCAGCCTTGAGAGGGGTCCATGTGTTCATGCCAGACGTCCTTGCAGTGAAGGCACCGAGTGTTGAGCAGAACATTCCAAACTCTTCTCCCAGTCACTGCCTTTATCTGCAAGGTCCTGATGGCTCCCTGCGAGGAGGAGTAGTGTAGGAAACCTGAGAACCCTTGGTGTGCTTGGGAATCACAGAGAGCTGTCCAGGGAAACGGGGCCAGAGGAACAGAACAGGATGTAGTGGAGTAACTGATGGAAAGCTTGGGGCAGCAGATGCTGGAAGTTCACCTTCAGTCCCACCACAGTCCCTTGAGGAAACTGGTGCAGGCTCCATCCCAAATGCAGGTGAGGGTCAATGTCCATCACACCTTCCCCTGGCAGCAGGTGCTGTGAAAACAAACCATCAGCCTCTCCCCTTGTGCTCTTCTTTTAATTCTTTTTTTAACTTAATCCCTGTCTTTGTTAGAGCTGACCCACGGCCTGGGGAGAGCGATACTGCACCTTTCCACGTAGGGCTCATATTTATAACAATGTGTAATGACTGTAGCAAAAGTCCTTGTTTCTGTATGTGAATGGACAGAGAAACAAGTGCTCTATTGTATTGATTAAAATAGTTCAAATGAGTCCTGTATCATTGTATCTCCTATTCTGGATTAGTGCCTTTTGGACAGTAGACTGTTCTGTAATTAAAATGTAGTATAACTGCTTTTTTGTACAGTTTTGTTTTAATAAAACTTTTTTTTAATTTGTGTTTATTTTAGTATTGTACCTATTA
Organism: Cinclus cinclus; assembly: GCF_963662255.1. Classification (NCBI taxonomy): domain Eukaryota; kingdom Metazoa; phylum Chordata; class Aves; order Passeriformes; family Cinclidae; genus Cinclus; species Cinclus cinclus. The sequence continues at coordinate 2,166,479 of NC_085048.1, forward strand.
GAAAATAAAAATGTATAACTCAACACCGACCCTTTTCTTCCATCGTCCTTTTTGTGCAGGGCTTGTCTGCGAGTCCTAAAACGTGTCCTGAGGACAAAGCGAACGTAGAAAATTTGGATTTGTTTGGGGGAAAATGATTTCTTTGTGCCCTCCCCCTCTGGAAGGTGTTGGACACGATGATGGTGGATTTGAAGCAGTGGAATCACTTGGGATTTGAGCCCTGGGCTGATTCTTCTGGGGCTCTTTCCACTCAAAGCAGATGTTGAGAGTGGAGTTTTCCCTCCTTTGCCTGAGGAAGTTTTGGAGTTTTGCCTCCTTTGTCACAGGTGGAAGTGCTGGTGGTACAAAGATGTGTCCTCGGAGATGGTGCCCTTCCCTCTGGATGGGAACCTCCCCTTCCAGGCTCCTGGAGCCTCAGGAAGGGCCCCGAGTCCCAGCCCAACAATGACAGTCTTGCTCAGCAGCTGAAGGTCTGCAGGGAGCAGACCCTGGGGCCACTGGGTGATAAAACCAGAAGATGTGGAATTAATTGAGCCCAGGGTGATTTTGAGAAGCCCAAGGCAGGAAGGGGCTGTGGCTGCCCTTTGGTCCTGGCCTGGTTGGGCTGAGCAGCTTGGGGGGGGGGTCTCAGGGAGGGTTTGTGGGATGGGTGGGAGGAGAAAAACTTCCTCAGAATGGGAAGGAATTCCTGCAGGTGGTGTGGAAGCTCAGCTGGGTGGCAGAAAAGACACAAAGTCACAGGAATGGATTTATTCAGTGAAATGGTGTCTGGGTGCTGCCATCCTGGTTAAAATCAGGATGTGCAGCTGTGGTTGGGGGGGGTTTGCTCAGGATGGACACTCCAAAACAGAGGGAAGGCAACTGGAGGGGTGCAGATGATGAATAATGGACTTCAGCAGTGGAAACAAACACCTTTCAGACTGCTCCTTGTGCCCCTCAGACATCAAATAAGGGGATAAAATTTATCTTAACCCCATCATCAGCTTTCAAGGCTGCTGTGTTCACAGGGGGAATTTTCTGGAGCGGGAGGCTGAGGATAATGGAATCCCAGGATGGTTTGGGATGGAAGGGATATCAAAGTTCATCCAGTCCTACCCCTTGCCATGGACAGGGACACCTTCCGCTATTCCCACGCTGCTCTAAGTTCCATCCAGTCTGCCCTCAGACACTTCCAGGGATGGGAAAAACACTTCCAGGGGTGTCTAGGGGCAAGACCTGGGATGCTGGATGAAGCCCACTCTGTCCTTCACAGCTGAAAACCAGGAATACAGAAAATTTCCATTAGGACATGTCGTAAGAAACACAAGAGGAATAAATCCACATTGGAGGTCTGTGCTTTGGGAAGAAGCTGAACTTCCAGCCCTTTGTGCCCGTTTTGGTGGGAAACCAGACTGATGAGGGAAAAACAGTAATTTATCACAGGTTGGTGCCCAAAGATGAGCAAAACCCCCTTGGAAATGTGCCCTGCTCATCCAGGGCAGCTCCTCTCTCCACTCAGGGGCTGCTGCCTCCCATGGAAAAGCATCTGAAGCCAAGTGAGGCCGAGGGAAGCAACATTAATTTGAAGGAAAACGGGGGGGAAAAGTGTTCTCTGTTAGTTTTGGAGGTTTTAAAAAATTATTTTCCTGCTCTTTTTGATCGGATCCTTTTCAAGCCAGCTCTGGCTGCAGAACAGAACGTGGCAGCACGGGGAAGGTGCCGCAGCCACCTTCCGGGGAGAGCGAGGTTGGAACAAAGTGATGCTGCTTCAAACAGCTCCTGTGTTTCAGCCAAAGAGGGCTTTTTTTTCTTTCAGTAGGTAAAACATAAAAGGGAAGTGGCTTTAAAGAAAAAAAAAAAAAAAAGCTGTTTTCGTGTGCTGATTGCAAGACAGTGCTGATAAAAATATCCTTTGCTCGCTGAGCTTCAGTGGGGATGGGGGGAGATCAACGCAGTGTTTGTTGCTTTAGGAAAAAGCCAAGATAAACTGAAAAACTACACAAAATAATCCCAGTCAAACACTGCCTGTTGTTTCCAACATGGAGCCCCATTTGGGAGAGAAATGGTGCCAAAGAGAAAGGAAATTATATGGCCCAGGCAGGGGGTTTTGAGGACATAACGAAATGTTGAGGGGGGGTCTTATCACACCAAGGCCTTTTTGGGCTGGCGGGGTTGGTTGTGGCAGCTCCCTGAGGCACTGACCTCCCTACAGACCAACCTGGAACGAGGCAGAGAAGTCCTTGGGATCCTCATCCCACTGTGGACATTAGGAAAAAATTCTTCCCCAGAAGGATGGTCAGGCAGTGCCACAGGGCAGTGCCACAGCTGCCCAGGACATGCTGGAATCAACATCCCCGGAGGGATTTAAAAGCCATGAGGATGTGGCACTTGGGGACAGGGATCAGTGGTGGCCTTGGCAGTGCTGGGAATCAATTTTGGAAGCTTTTCCAACCTGAGCTATTCCGATTCTAAACATTTTGGTGCCACTAACTGGAACAACAAAGCACAGACATCCCAGCTCTAAAGAAGACATTTATTCAGGTCCTGCAGGCGGCATCGCACGTATGATACAATATTACAGTCATTTAGTATGGTACAGAAATAATTAAAAACTTTACAGCTCATTACAAAGTCTCTTTGGATTTCAGCTCATTTAAAGTACACGGAGCCCCTGCAGTGTCTGCCCCTGGCAGGGACACACGAGCTGGGATCAGCTTCCAGGGGAACGGTGGAGAGGGCAGAAACCAAAGATGGATACCGGGGACTGAGGAACAAGACGCTTGACCGTGACCCCACTGAGGTGGAGTGTCACCAGCCCACATTGTCCCTCACTGCCTCATTCCCTAAAATCCAGGCACCCCGAGGCCACCCAGCCCTCGCCCACAGCTGCTGGCCCCGGGATAAGGCACTGGGAAAAGGAAATCTTGTGCAAAGAACTGGAGGAACTGGCAGAGGGACAACGGGAGCATCACTGGACACCGCTCCGGTGGCTCCACAGGGCTGGACAACACCCAGGCCCCCCTTGGGTGGGACTCCACCACTGTGGGGAGGAATGAAGGGGTTCTGTCTTTGTAGGAGAGCACAGGGGTGTTGGAAATTCCACCTCAGCCATGGACAAACCCCTCTGTTCAAGGGTGGTCTCACTAAACAGGATTTACTTCTGCTTGTTTTCCTCAACTCAACGTCATGGAACAGCAAAGGGCCAAAGTCTCGGGGTGAACAGGCTTGATTTTGGACATTGAGATCAAAACACCTCAAGAGCTGAACCTAACACAGGAAAAAGGTGTGGCTTGGCTTGAGAAAACCCCAAAAAATCCCTCTGAGCAGCCTCCTCTTGGCTGCCTTGGTGGCACAGACACCCGGTGGGGAGCAGGGACCCCCAGCCCTGCAAACACGGGGGGGGGGAGGGCTGATGGAGTCTTTCCAACCCACCAGCACCAATTTCCAAGAATCTGAGACCCACCCACAATTCAGGGATGCAGCCAGCTGGACTGAACCCCAAGAGACACCGGAGATGAGACACTTGATAAAATTGACACTCTCCTGCATTAAAATCTTCTTCTTCCCTATAAAGTGCACGAAAATATTGGAAAAATCTGCATAGCTATTCACACACCAGCCTCAGTGCTGGGTGGTTCCAGTTAAGAGCACCTCCTCCTTTAGGCTGAGAGTAGAGTTTTTATCATATTATCAGTAAAAAAAAGATACTATTACCTCCATGATAATTCTTACCTCTTTTCTGGTTAGTTGGCTTAGCTGGGGTGAAGTAACAGATGGCTTTGAGTAGAGGAATGTGCACTCACTGTGCGAAAAATTTGAAAAATACCTTTAGAACAGACCTCACGTGCCCAGGAAAGCTGTGAGGGAGCAGGAGAGAGTCAGGGAATCCCCTGGGAACACCCTCATGGCCAAATTGGATGTTTTTTTGCTTTCTGGAGCTCGTGCTACATCAGGGTTATTTTAAGGTGCAATTTGAGGGAAGGTTTTCTTTCCAAAGTCAGAGGAAATGGTGAAAACCAAGAGAGCTCTGAGCAAGGTCCTCCCTCCACAAAGGCACCGTGGGCTCCTCCTGCTCTTCATTCCCACTGGATTCCTGGAATCATGCCAGCCCTACTGCACAGATTTCCTTCCAGGACAAGTCATCCCAGAGGAGGCAGCAGGTGCAGGCTGCTCAAAGCACCCTTCACACCCCTCTCCGTGGTTCTGCAACACAGCTGGGGGTGGGAGCAGAGGGAATCCAGCCCGGATCCGTCGGATCAGCCTCCATGTCCCAGGCATGCAGGCACCAAACCACGGCCAGGGCTGGAGCCCAAACAGGCCAGAGGAGTTTATAACCAGCAGCAGAAACAGGGAAGCACCAACTCGGCTCCTTCTGCTCCTTCCCTTCTCTCCTGCAGCCTGGACTTTCCATGGGTCCTGGGGAAATCCTGCGTTCCCAGACAGCAGCACAAGAGAAGAGGCTTCAAAAGGATTTGGAGGTTCCTCCCTTTGCATCTCCCCCAAAAGGGGCAGCTGAGCAGACACGGAGGAGTTTTAAAAGACATCCCTAAATCCAAGTATCTGAAATGCTGAGACTAAAAACACTCAAAAACTCCAGGGAGGGGCTGTTTCACATCAGCTTCTTCCGGCAGCACATCAGAACAAAGTGCAATTAAAAACACGGTCAGGGTGGAGTTCAGAGGACCAACAAGGCAGTTTAAGAGGCATCAAATCAATTAATGGGTGGTCTTTCATTGGCAAGACTCCTCAGACCCCAAAATTAAGAGTTTCACTGTATGGGTGGTGTCCATAAAACCGGTTTTAATTTTAAAACCCAGGATTTCAGCATCCAAATCCTTTACTACCAAATTCCTCCCCCATGAGGGCTTGGATGGTCAGGAGCTTTGTGCGAAGGGAAAAGAGGGAAAACTGTACACTAAAAATATCTTTTAAAAGCTGCTCTGTACATTTTATATTAAGATTTCTTGAGGAAAATTTAGGAAACACTGAAACTACTTACACCAAGCTGGAAGGATACACAACCCCTGGCAGCTCTACGCAGGCTGCATCGGAACCCAGCCCACTTATTTCTGCTACAGATTAGTTTCTATTTTAATTTTATTCCTTCTGCATAAATGATATTAATTACAGTAAATCAGCATAATTATCTCCTTCACTAAGCATCCCTATCTCCTTTGATGCCAATGGAGCTTTCCCTTGGACCTCGGAACCAGATGTTTAAGGCACTTGGATACCCATGGGCAGCAACTGGAGAGATATTAAAGTTTAATCATTAATTTAGCATCCTAAATAGTCCCCACATAGCTAAAACATTTATTGCTCAGGCTGTCCAATCCCCCCATGATGACTAAACAAGATATAAACAGCTCAGGATAGAAAAATCTGTGGCTTTTCAGGATCTGATAGGAAAACAAGTGTTGGCTGAACTGTGCATGGACACACAGACAGGGATATATCCCCTGTGCCACAGGCAGCTAAAAACCAGCCACAAATAAAATCAAGTTTTATAAAAGCCAGCCCAAACATCCCCCTTTCCAAGAGAGAGGCTGGTTTTGGGAACCACAGAGACACCTCCTATTTGGATAGGTGCTCAGGATGGTGCTGGGAGAGCTCCTCTGTGCAGCACCAGGTGGGGGATGATTGTAAAGCGCAAACATTTCATGTTTTAAAAGAATAAATAAAAATAAATAGACTGGATTGATCCTGTTATGAGGACAGAAAACCCCTGCTTGGCAAAATTCCAAATGTCTCCAAAGGCTGGGTGGGATCAGGGAAGAACTTCAGTGCTGACACCTCTGCAAAAACCCTCTCGGCCCACGGGGAGGAACCGAGGGGAAGGTCCTGCCACTCTGAGGCAATTGAGAGAGGGGATCCTGTCATGGTGAGAGCAAACATTAAAGGATCAAAAATCAGCAAAAGAACAGAGCTGGCCATGGCCTTTCTCCCATTCCCAACAAACCAGCTGGGAAGACCACACTGCTGGAGAGTGGGGTAACAGGGCAGTGATCCAAACAGGCACTGGTCCCACCACATAACCCAAGGGCTGCTGCTTCTTTAAATAAAGGGACTTTGGGGGTTCTTTATCCTCAAGTTCTACTTTCACTTTTCTGCCTGTCTGGAATCATTCCCACCTCGCCCTTTCACGGTGGATTACACGATACTGACACAGTTCCTACGGAATTACAGCAGAGCTGCTGCTTTGGGGAGGTTCTTCAGGAACTGCCCTGCGCTTCGAGGGAAGCACTGGCGCCTGGGGAGGTTTCAGTGGAAGCTGTGCTGTTGGTTTGACCAATTTTCCTCTGGAAGGAGGAACAGAAGGAGCTCATTACACCCACCCAGCCCCGGCTGCCATCGGTTGCCCCCGGAGGCGTCAGGACTTGGGACAGGAAACGAAGGATCCAGCACCACGACGAGGCAAAGAATTATCGTGTCAATCACCCAGAGCAGAGAGAACAAACCCTTCATTAGTGTTTGCCACCAGCTGGAAGCTGGGATGGGTGGTTTTGCTTCCCCAAAGCCGCCGGCTCCCCTGGGCCGCGTCCCAGGGCGTTCGCTGGGCTGGGATCTCTCAGTTTGCCCAGGATTTCCTGTTCTCTGCGTTTTTCTGGCTCTTCTCCAGTCTCAACGCGGATCCCCCTTCTGCCTTGGCCAGGGCTGTGAGGGAGGCCAGGTTGGAGGCAGAGCCGGAGAAGTTCCCGCTCCTCCTGCTGTCGGAGGCGGCCGCTCCCTGCAGCCTCAGGCCGGAGCTGCGGCGCCGCGCCGGGCCCGGGGCCTTCCTCACCCGGCCCGGCTTCACCAGCAATCCATAGCCTGGGTTACACCTGAAATACTGCTTCCCTCCGATGGAGCCGTCGTTCTTGCCTGCCACAAGAGAACCAGGGAGTCACGGGCTGGTTTGGGATGGGAGATGTTAAATCCCATCCCCTTCCAACCCCGGCACCTGCCGCAGGCCCGGTGCTCCAGCCCGGCCTTGGGAACGTCCAGGGATGTGGCAACCTCACAGGGAAGGGGTTTTTTTTCCTACAAAATGGGTTTTGTGCTGTGCAAATTGGTGCTACTGCACCCAGAGAAGAGGCCAGGGGAAATGGGGAGAGGGAGAATGACGAAAGGCAGGAGGTGAAACTTCCCTGCTGAACCCCAGCAAGGCCACTGCGTGGAGAGTGACTCTGAACACGACACCTTCCTTCCCACTTGCTCTATAATTTCTCCAAAAGCAGTAAATAATCAGTTCCATTACCAAAGTACCAGGAAGGAAGGGAAAGCAGAACTTTTGGCTTTCTGAGCTGATGTTTGAAGCTGAGGATTGTCACTCCTGCCAAGTCATAAACACTCCACGGAACAGGAAGGATCATTTCTTTATGCTGCTGCTGTTGAGATCTTCCTATTTCTTGTTTTAGATAATTTAACATTCTCAAGATCACTGTTCAGGGATTGGTCCCATCTATAAAGGGAAGGTGGAAAGATCCAACAGCTCTTTAAATGACACAAAGTCACCCCTTTGGCGTTTTGGGGTGTTTCCTTCTCCCTTCCACCATCAGCACCTTGGTCCTGATGTACCCTCACGTGGCCAGGATTTGGACTTCCCATGTCCCTGGAGTTCTGTCCCTGTCTGCAGTGTGACAAAGACACCACTTTGTGACCACATTCCCCAGGTGAAGCCCCAGATGTGTCAGAAGCAAGATATGCTCCAGCAAATCAGGGTCTTAATTCTTGTCGAAACAGAAGGGGGAAAGAAATTCCAGCAACATCAGCAGCTGAGTCCTCAGCAGGCCAAAAATCTCCTGACTTTTCCATGGACATTGCTGCTTACCGGGATGTGCAAACAGAATCAGCACTGGAGCAGCCTGACAGGGAAGGTGACCTCCCAAAACTGAAATGAATCTGTAAATATATACTTATTTTTTTCAAATGAGGCACAAATCCAGGATTGAGGAACTACTACAGCTTGCAAAAGTGTCAAGAGCTCCAGTTCGCTTTACAGCATGGAAAACTCCAGAGAGTTCTCTGAAAGCAGCTGGGAAGTCACTGCAGTTCAGCTCTGATGAGCACAGGGGGCACAGGGAGATTTGGGAGCTCTGGATCCTGGACAGTGCTTAGCTGGATGAATTGCTCCAACCCCAGGGAAATGTTCAGCAGGGAGGAGTGCAGGCTCTCTGGGATGTGCTGATTCACCACCCAGCCTGGGAATGCTGCACTTGGCTAAAAGCATTGGAGTAAGGAGTTTTACGTGCCCTGGGTAACCCAAATTCTCCCACTGCCACTGTACCTCTCCTGGATTTTCCACTGGAACTCTCTGACTTCCCCCAGTCCTGCCTGCTCCTGGAGAGCAAAGGAGGTGGGAAGCCTGGACTCCAGCAGGGATCAAATCCCAGCCATGATCTTCCTTTCCTCTTGTGCTGGAGACACCTTATTCCCACATCAACAGCACAGGAACAGCAGCAGCCTCTCCAGGAACTGCACCCTGGTCTCCATACAAATCTTGGAAACCCTAAATTCTGGGAGTTCCACAGCTGTACAGGTTAAGAGTCAGGCAGGGGTGACAAATGAGATGGTGGAAGAAATCTCAAATTATCTGTATGACCTGGTGGTCAGTGGATGATTATTTCCCACTGCTTTTCACATATATAACAGCATGTATGTATACATGTGTGTGTGTGCAAATATATATACATATATATATATATATATATATATACAGAAATAGTCCTTCACAATTTTAAAGCTTATTTTAAAATAAAATCCTATTACCTCTTAATAACTATCAAGAGATTTTCCAACTCATTTAGCCTGAATGTCCCTTTGAGCTAAATCCCACAACTCCTGTTGTGCTTTGAACACATTCTCACAGCAGAAGCCCCAGAAGAGAATCATATGGACACAAGGCCTGTCTCCTGCAGCTACTGCTTACCAAAATGCATGGAAAAGGAATCCTCATTCCTACTTCCACTGTAAGAAGCCAAAAGAAATTATTGAAAAGAGACAGTCAGGGATCACAGAATGGTTGGGATCTCAAAGGGGTTGGGAGTGAGAGCAGGTTTGGAAAAAGGTGACAGCAGGGAAGACCTTTTACATTTCCTTTTTCAAAATGCCCCCTGCAATGAGCAATATACCCATAGTAGGTAATAAACCCCCCCAAAAATCAGCTTTTTGATGAGCTCTGCCAGCTGGGACATGCCAGCTGCTTCCCACCTGATCCAGGGCATGTTTTACCTGAAGGCAAATCCAGCTCCACACCAACCCACGTTCCTTCCTGGAAGTCTGTGGGCCCGATGTATCGAACAGTGCCTGTCTTATTCGTGCCAACTGTGACATATTCTCCCTCCTTCAGCCACTCAGGAATTTCGTTGCCATCTTCGGAGTCAGAAATCACCTCCAGTTTTTCCTCTGCTGTCTCTGACCCATTGTGGTTCAGTCCACGGGCACTGGATGAGCTCTTTTCTCCTTCCTGCTGCTCTTCTGTGCCCAGGGAACTCGTGGGATCTGATCCCAGCATGCTTGTAAAGGATCTCAGCTCTGATGTCTTCACCCTCTGGATTTTGAAGGGGGAGGCTGCAGCGCTGGGCTGGTCAGGATGAGCTTTGGGACAATCCAGTTCCGAAGCCCCAGAATATGTTTCTTTTTTCCTGGCTTGTCCTGCTGACTCCAGTGGTTGTTTGGATATTGACTGCTTCAGAGTGGAGGTAGAGAGAAAAGATTTTGCATCAGTGGCTGCAGAGGCATCGTTCCCCTGCTCGCTGGGACAAGGAGAAGTGCAAGACTTTCCATTGACTTCGGAGACGTCCCTCGGTCTGGGGGGAGCACTTGGAAGGCAGAAGGTGGGGGGATTTTCCCTCTTTGTGGCCAGAGAGCTCTCAGAAGCCCTGTCTGAGTGTCCCTGCACGTCAGAAGGGACCTGAGCCACTGCAGGAGCAGGGGAGTCACTCCCTGCAGGTGTTGGACCTCCTGGCTGAGCCACAGCGTCGCTTCCCGCTGCCAGGGCCTCGGAGAGGGTGGCTGTGGAGACACTGTGGGAAAAATACCCACTGGAGGCTTCACTTAGGGGGCTTGGAGGTCCCTCCTGGCAGTCCTGGGCCTGGCTGTCCCCTGTGGGCTGCTGCAAAGGCACTTTGGGTGTCTTCTCCAGACTCTTGTCCACCTCAGGCGTCTGCACCACAGTTTCCAGTGGCTGCTTTGCTGCTTCCTCTTGGTTCATCTGAAACGCAGGGGGAGAGGGAACACGGGGCTCTGTTATCCAAAATAAAATCCAGAATCTGGGCTAAAAGCACAGATACCAGACCTCTGGGAAGCAGCAAGGCTTTGAGCTTATCTAAATCCCTGTGTAGCTGCCATCTCCAGAAGATGGAAGCTGATCCCAAGTCAGCCCTGCCAGCGTGGGAGGATTGTCAGCTCACTCCTTCCATTAATAAGGGAAATATCAACCCCCAAGAAATACGTTCCCCAATATTTACTGAAAAATTATTTATATAACAGGAATGGTCATTTGCTGTTTGAACAGCAGGATTTATATGGAATGGGTACTAGCTGTGATCCATAAGTCTCTCACAGTTATTTGGCTCAACTCTCTGGGTGGATAAATCATCCCCCTGCACCTAAACTGTCATTTCTGTCCCCATTTCCAAATGCCATTCCCACCTCAGTGCCACCAGCACCTCGCACTTCCAGAGGATGAAATTAACTGCACCTCATGAGATTAACAGCCCATTTCAGTGATGTATTTCTTGGCTGTAAAGTTTCCTAAATCTGATAGATCAATATCTTTTGCCAGCACATGTACTCTAAAAGATTAGGATGTCTCTAAATCTCTTTGGGAAGGAGGGAGGGGGGAGAGTCCTAACAGGAAGGGGGGTGGGGGGGGAAAGAGGTTGGAGAAGGGCAGATTTGAACAAATCCTGTCTCAGGTGAACATTTTTGTTCATTATTCACCATTTTGTGATTTCTCCCATCTAGTGGTTGAGTGTCCCAAACTACAGGATTTTCAGCTTATTCCCAAAATGTCTTTTCACTGGAAACTTAAGCAGCATTTGAAGAAAGAGGGATTTGACTGGATTATTAGAAATTCAGAACCAAAGGTTTGCTACTGCTAAGTGAAATGCGATTTAAAAAAAAATACAAAACATTCCAGCAGATTAAAAACATATTGTTCACTTTCCTATGGCAAGGGTGGCGTCCATGTGGACTCAGGAGCTTTGTTCTTTCTCTGGATTTTCCCTCTGGATAACACAGTTTTTTAAGACAATAAAAGCACAGTGGGAGGAAGCTGATGTGCTGCTCAAGAGACTGAAGTTCTGCTGGAAAGTGGGAGATCACAGGCTCTATTTTCTCTCCAGCTTAGCAAGAGTTTTTCCATGATATCATGGCAAAATGGGGAATTAAGCTCCACCCTTAGAATAGCCACATCCTGCTCACAGACACTGTCAGAGCCTAGAAATTTTCCTTTTAAAGCAGCAAACCAGCTAAATTTCAGCTAATTATCTGCTAATGCTTTCAAATATCAAAATGTAATCAGGAATAGGAGAGGAGATTTTACCAGGACCTAAAACACCCAGCAGAATTTTAATGTCTCACAGCGTGGCAGCAGCACAAGTGCAACAGGTTGGAAGCAGCTGATGCTTTGGGCACCTCTGGCAGGTGAATATAAAAATTGTATCCTCACATCCTGGGACGTGCTCACCTGTTTTATCCTTGCAGCACTGGCATCCAGACTGGCTGACTGAACCATAATTCGTGGGACAGCCTGGGGGGAGGGAAATGAAGAGAATCCTTCAATGAAAGGATTAAGCACTGGCAAATTGGTAAATGTTAAAGCTGGTATTTGAAATTTTGGGATCCTAAGCAAACCTGTGTCATGAAAGGACGAAAAACTAAACCACGCTTTAAGTACTTGAAATGGAGTTTGTCAAAAAAAGAGGGAGAGAGGCTTTATACACAGGCAGAGGGAACAGTTTTTAGTTTTAAGGTAAAAAAAGATTGAGGTTAGATATTAGGATAGAATTGCTCCCTGTGAGGGTGGGCAGGCCTGGCACAGGGTGCCCAGAGAAGCTGTGGCTGCCCCTGGATCCCTGGAAGTGCTCAAAAACTTCTAGATGTGTCACTTGAGGACACGGATTGGTCCTGACCATGGGGGTGGTGCTGGAAATGATGATCTTTGAGGCCTTTACTTTGAAGGATCTATGGTTTGAACTCCAGAACTCTTTCCCCTTTTCCAGTTCCAAAATTCAGCTTGGATCTGAGCATTACTGGCTTTAACTCAAAAAGCAAGGCAGAATCCAGGTCTGTGCATCCCCTTTCCCACTGCCTGCTGCACGGGGCTGGACACGCAGACACTGACAATAAACAGCCCTCACTTGCTCCATATTCAGGTTTTTATATTGCAGATTTGATATAATCCCTCTTCTGAGACCCCAGCAGCACATTGTGACACCTGATATAAATCTTAGGTTATGCTGTCAGCTTGGGCTGTCACACAGGAGGGGAAGGAACCACCAGATCAGTGCAGAGCCTTGGGAAATGGAAGCATGAAGAGAAGGAGAGAGGAGAAAAAGGCAGAAAAATCTCTTGAGCACTGTTAAATAATGCACTGCAAGGGCAGGTTCAGACTTTGAGGGGAAGAGCTCCTTAAGGCAGACACTTTACACAGTTTGGGAGCTGCCTGCTTTTATTTTTTATTTTTTTCCAAGGGACTCAAGGATTCCTTCTGTAGAAACACACAGGCAGTGCTCAGCTCCCAGACAAGTGATTCCCAGAACTCAACATTCTGTTTAAAGCACTGAAACCTTCCAGCTGAAGAGTGAGGAACCTCCTCTTGCACCCTTTCTAAGCCCAGTAAAGCAGGAATATGACTTGCCCTCAAGAGGAATAAACACGGGAGAGAAGAACAGCTTTTATTTATACAAAAATTGCCAGGCATTAAAAACCAAGGTGGTTCAAGGTAGAAAATAAAAACACAGAAAATGAACAAAACCCCAACAGGGTCACCATGGACCCAAATAAACTTTTTGAAGACATTAAAGCCCCAGTTCAATAACAGGAAGCAGGAGAGGAGGGGTTTTTGCTTGTTCCTAAACCTGCTAAATCAAAATTCACCGCTGGAATGGGCTTCAGAGCAAACTGGCTTTGTTTTGTGTGCACAAGTTTGTGCATTTTGAGATCCTCACTGGGTCAGGACCTGGGGCTCCAGGAAGCAGATGGATCAGAATAAACCAGTCGAGAAACCCTACAAAGTTTAGGTTTTATAATATTTGTCCAGCCTTATTACCCAGAAATAAGCACTCAGAATTGGAATAAGGAAAAGTATTTAAAGCGATTTCTCAGTTCCTCTGATTCCCTTTTCTCCCTCTAAACCAAATAAACAGTGTAAAGCATTTGTTTGGGTTTTTTATCACTCCAAAACCTCCAGTTTTACAGCCTGCATATCCACAAAAATCTAAAAATCCAGTTGGTATCACACAGCAAAAGAAAGAAAACCATTAGGCTTCAATCACTCCTCCTCAAGTTCTCCTCCTGAAAGCATGACAGATCTCCAAAACTTCAGTAACTTTGCCAAGCAAAGTTTAGAAAAACAGGGAGAAAAAAAGCAATTGTGAGAGGTGGCACTTGCCCAGCTTTGGTGGTGACAAGGAGCAGCTGGGCAGGAACAGTGATGCTCTCTGGGGCACCACACCAGATCTGTGGGGTAAAAATCAGTCCAATTCCTTGGGGAGGGGGGAAGCCTGAAAACAAAGTGTTGGGACTAGCTGGGAAGATATTGTTGGATGAATAATATCTCTGGATCCAGAGCCAAATTCTATCATGAAATATTTGTAGATAGTGGCTGCTAAACTCGACGTCTCTATTTATCCACTGGCAAAACATGACCCTTTTATAGTGATTTCTGGCAGAATTTCTTCAACCAAGCTGACAAAACACAGAGTGAGGAAGAACATGAAAGCTTTTCACTTTAAAGCATCTTTGATTGTCTTCTCCTAAGAGCTGCTGCTCTGTGCAGGCAGATGATGAGGGTATAAAGAAGCTGGACATGCCCCAGGGGGGTGCACTCACATCCCAGAAATCCCCCAAGAGCTGGGATGATCCCAGTGTGGGCAGCAGGGGAGGGGGGCATGCTGTCCCTCTCAGGTGAGACCCCACCTGCAGAGCTGCTCCAGCCCTGGGGCCAACAGCAGAAGGACGTGGAGCTGCTGGAGAGAGTCCAGAGGAGACCATGGAGCTTCTCCAAGGGCTGGAGCCCCTCTGCTCTGGAGCCAGGCTGGGAGAGCTGGGGGTGTTCACCTGGAGAACAGAAGGATCCAGGGAGAGCTCAGAGCCCCTGGCAGGGCCTAAAGGGGGTCCAGGAGAGCTGGAGAGGGACTGGGGACAAGGGATGGAGGGACAGGACACAGGGAATGGCTTCAAACTAAAAAAAGTAGAGATTTGGGTGGGATACTGGGAAGAAATTCCTGGCTGTGAGGGTGGTGAGTCCCTGACACAGGTTTCCCAGAGAAGCTGTGGCTGCCCCTGGATCCCTGGAAGTGCCCAAGGCCAGGCTGGACAGCGTTTGGAGCAACCTGGGCTAGTGGAAGGTGTCCCTGCCCATGGCAGAGGGTTAATCTGGGTGAGCTTTAGGGTCCCTTCCAACCCAAACCATTCTGGGATTCCACAGTGATTCCATGAATCTTTGATCCCTACAAGTGCACATTTTGTGCTCACTGAGAGGTCACTGTGCACACTCTGAGGTGACCAAAAGAGAGCCCAACCTGGCACGCAGGTGAGCCTGAGGAGTAAAAGCACTTGTGTCTCTGCCCAGTTACAGAGGCACCCACATTAATCCTGAATGAACATTTTTTCATCCCATATATTCCACGTGTATATAATAGCCACCTCTTCCAAGAGCTCAGCAAAACACATTTGGTATTAAACACTTTGTGAAATGCCTCTGGCAGCAGTGACTGATGACCTCAGTGCAAAGCCTTTGATTTTGTGTCACTTGGATGAAAATCCCTCAGTATTAACTCCTGATATGCAGAAAGTTCAGTGGCGTTTAAGAGAACAGATCAGGCCAGTGCAGCCAAGAATTGCCCTGTGTATGGTTTATCCAAGTTTGATACAACCCTAAAGGGACGATATCCCAAAATTCCACTGCTCTTCTCTTTGCTTTTCCATGCCCACACGGGAGCAGCTGAGCCCAAGGACCCTCCCACTGTGACAGTGTTATGGTCTCATCACAATTTAACAACAGCTACTGGGAACTTCTGCAGCAGCACAGAGATTTAAATTCATTAAATAGAGATTTAAATCAGTTTGGAGCACTCAGGATAAAATACGTCCACAAGGACTGCACGGAAATTCAGGGAGAATTCCAAATTCCCTAGTACAAAGCACCCCCAAAAAATAATCAATTTCTAAAAGGTACCCCTCCACCCCAACAATATTCCTCTTGAAAATTATTTTAAAACAGAGGGCAAAGTCATTAATTACTCAAATATAAAATCTCCTGCCTTCCACAATGAGATCTGAAATCCAGTGCAAGTTAATTTGTTGAGTTTTTTGGTGTTTGCTCATTTTCTTCTCTAAATACACTCTGCATTTAAATATTAACCCAAACAACTCCCCCTTATTCCACATTCTGTATGTGGAACGCTTCAGTCTGTAATAACACTTCAGAATTCCCCATTTCTAGCAGAACTTACACAAAATTAACCACACCATTTCCTATGCAGCTCGTTTCTAGGTCCTGGCAGATTAAAGGAGTAATTCTTACCCATTTCTAAGTCAGTTTATAAATTCTTGTGGTTTGAAACTTCCAAAGCCAGTTTCCCAAACTCATTCTCATCAAAAACTATTTGTATTTGACGATGACAGGGAAAATTGAGCTCAGAAAGAAATCAGAACACCAACAACTGAGTCACAAGGAGACACATGAGCTCTGCTGTGGAGCTCTGCTGATTGTAGCATCCAAATAATTTTTCACTTGAAACTCTGGGAAAAAAAAAAAAAAAAGCCTTCAAGATGTTAAAGAAGGTTCTCCAAGGCCATATTATTTACATTTGATTAAGGAATGTCAGTTCTAGCAATTATACAGTGCACCAGGCCCATCCATGAAACTCTTATTTTTTAATGGAGTGCCAGAGAAGGGGTTTTGTCTATTTAAAAAGCCTTTCATTAACTGCATTTCATTAGTTTTTAAGATTAATTTCTGTGTCTGCATCAGAAGGTGGAAGAGAAAGAAGTGACTGCTGCCCTCTCCATGTGGCTACACCATAAAGCAAAAAGGAATTGTATGGAAATTAAAAGAGTTTATCTTTTTTTTTTTTTTAAATAAATCTGTGACTCAAGATCGCTCTCGCAAGCCATGTGCTAACAAAAAAAAATTCAGAGCATCCAA
Organism: Cinclus cinclus; assembly: GCF_963662255.1. NCBI lineage: Eukaryota > Metazoa > Chordata > Aves > Passeriformes > Cinclidae > Cinclus > Cinclus cinclus. The sequence continues at coordinate 2,182,815 of NC_085048.1, forward strand.
AAAGATTCTTGGATAGGAAGGCGACCAAAATCCACTCACCAAATTTGCCACAGGAATTTCCTTCTGCCACAGCAATGCCAAAAAAACCAGAAACTGGAATTTAGTGTGTCCATTTTTAATGTCAGCACCCAGTGATGTCCTGAAATGTGATTACACAGGCAGTTCCTGGAGAGCCACGGGGTCACAGAGGAAAAGAACAGGAATTCTGCTTGGTGCACACTGGGAAAGCCTCAGCATGTGAATAAAAAAGATGAGTTTTAATTCCTCCATAATATAATTAAGCACAGACAGATGAAACTCTCCTTCTCCCTCCACCTCCATATTTTACGCAAAAATTTTGAGCAGTGAGGGTCAGAAGGCTCCAAATCTTGCACTCTTGCGGTTCTCAGCTTTTTCAAGAATAGGCTGGGAAAATAAAAAGCAATTCCAGCCATCGAGAAAGGTCTAAATTGTTGGCTTTTTTTTTTTTTTATTTACAGACTACTGGCAATTAATTTAAAGGCACCAGATAGAGGAGAAAATAGGCATTTTCTAACTTTAAAGTATATAAACAGCTTCATCAGAACCCAATCTTTTAGGTACATAAACAGCTTCATCGGAAGCCGTTCTGCAAGTTACATAAAGAATCCTGTTATGCCAAATTAATTCAATCTAACTAATTAGAGAGCAGGAAGTTCTTTCAATTATTTTATGTGCTGTCTGAGAAACACACTTGAATACGAGAGCAGATTTCATTAATTGCGGTTCATTATTCTCCAGATTAGTTACTAAACTTGCAGCAGAAGGTCAAAGACAGCAATTTTGTTCACTGCCACCACCTTGACTGGGATGTCTCTGCCTTTTTTTTTTTTTAAGCTCAAGTAACCACTCTAAACAAGGGAAGATCCCTCTGCAAAGGTAATTTTGTGTGGGCTCGCTCACCTTAATTTTGATGCCGCTCTAAGCAATGGGCAGGACTGAAATAAAAAGCTGCTAAAATAATTTTATAAGTGTATTTTTTATAATGACTGATCAGAACTGATCTCCCCTTTTACCAGCACAGGATCAGAGATTTGGTACCACACCCACTTGGAATAACTGTGGTGAACTTCAAACCTGGAAAAATGTTCAGTCCTATTCTCTGGAAATGTGATTTTCATGGAGTCATGGAATATCCTGAGCTGACAGGGACCCACAAGGATCACCCAGTCCAACCCCTGGCCCTGCTAGACACCCCACAGACACCACCCTGTGCATCCCTGAGAGCACTGTCCAAACACTCCTGGAGCTCTTTGGGAATGTCCCCATTCCCTGGGGAGCTGTTCCAGTGCCCAAACACCCTCTGGGGGAAGAACCTCTTCACAAAATCCAATCTGAATCTCCCCATATCTCAGCTTCCATCCCCTCTGTCATTTCTCTTCCTGAACCTTGTTCTCCCACATTATTTACAGCAACAAAACTCCAGCAGCTCCCATTTAAGGATCAGATCCCTTTGCAATGAAAGCCAAAAAGTCCTTTAGGCTTTGCCTGTCCCTTACAGTTTTTTACCACCCCCTTCTCCCACCCTGCATGCTCATTTATGTTCTGTGCCGCTGTGCACTGAAATTCCCTTCTCCCACAGACCTAGAGGTGCTGTTCTGTATTCCCAGGGGATCACAAAGATCTTTTTTGTGTCCTCTCCCTGGCACAGTTTCTCCAGTTCCACAGGTATTTCTGTCAGCCTGCCTGCCTGGCAGTGACCCCCTGAGCCCCCTGTGTCTCTCAGTCATCCATCATCACCTCCAGCTCAGCTCCTCTGCCCACATTTGCATCCTCAGGCCATTAGAAAGAAGCAGCACAAGAGATTATGGGATGGGATATTCGTGATCTTCAAAAGCCAGACTTGCTGCAAAGGCACCTCTTTATTTTTGTGCTGTACAGAAGAAGCTGAAGCTGAATCTGGAGCAATTCCTTCAGTTCTTTTCTTTCCCTAGGTTGGGATTAGGAAAAGGTTTTTCCCCCAGAGGGTGCTGGGACACTGGAACATCTCCCCAGGGAACGGGGACATTCCCAAAGCTGCCAGAGCTCCAGGAGAGTTTGGACAGTGCTCTCAGGGATGCACAGGGTGGGATTGTTGGAGTTTCTGTGCAGGGCCAGGGGCTGGATCAATGATCCCTGTGGATCTCTCCACCTCAGGATATTCCATGATCTCCTGGGACTGCTGACAGCAGTGAAGAAGCCCCATTTCCCTACGGATACAGCTGCAAGGAATTTGTAAAACCTCTCCAACCAGGGAGGTGCATTAGCAATACAGCTGATTTGTCCCATTGAAAGTAGAGAATAATCTTATTATATTACACAGATCCACTGGTCATGGAAACCCTGGGCTGCTCTCCAATGCAAGCATGGAAGCATCACATATTCCTCTTATTTTTTAAAAAAACAAAGCATTAATAGCATTTCCTCCCCTATTAAAAATCACTGAGATCATGACCGGGTTGACTTTCCATAGTAAGCCATAAAATAAACTAAAATCTCATTAAAAAGATGTCTCCGTAGTTTAAAACTTGATTCCTAGACAAATCATCCACGACTGATCTTGAACAGTAAAGGAGTGGGAACAGGTGGTTAGACTAGAGGCAGGAAATTAGGCCTCCTTTCCCCTCTCAGCTCTCACTGATTCACTGAGGATTCAAGAAGGTGTGAAAGGCTCTCACTGCAATTGTAAGAGCACCTATTTGCATCCTTCCATACCCAAATACCTTTAAAGAAAGTCACCACCTTCATTTTAATTCTCTACAGTTCATAGATGAGGAGCTTTGTACAGTTCCAGCCTCAACACCAAGCAAAAGGCAACATGAAAATGCAAAATGAATCCCCAATCGAGATAAAATATTTTAAAACTGCTTCGTTCTTATTTGTGCTATACATGCCAGAGATTACTTTTAAAAACATTCAAGTGTTAGTAGATTTATTTTTGCTATATCTAATATTTTACTGTATTTCTCTTATGCCAAAACAACTTCCAGTATACCTGGGATGTTCTTGTTTGAGTTGAGCTGTAGCAAACAAAATACCTGGATTCATCCACCAAAAAAAAAAATTTGTTCAGGGATTTTAGGGTTTGTTTTGAGGAAGATATTCTTTAAAATGTTTGCCTGCATGGCAAGAGGTGAGGAAAAGTCTGAGTTACTAAGTGATGAGCTTCCAGAACTCCAGGAAAAGGAAGAGAGTGAGAGCAGAGCCAGCATGGACAGAATGGACTCTCAGAAACTTTCACACAAGATCTGGCTCCAGATCAATCTTCACAGCAGTTTGTTAAACCTTCAAAATTTACTCTAGAGGGAAATATTCCTTTATAAAACAAACTACAGCCTCACGAATGAAGGAGATTTTATGATTTACAATGGGATCCTCTATTTCTGGTAGCTTTTTTCAAAAGACAGAAGTGTTTTTTCAGTCAGCTTGACTGCGCATCAACTTCTGCTCAGAGCACAGGAGCCATATCTGGAGCAGGTGGGAGCTTTGCAGCCCAACATCCAAAAAGAAAAAAAGGAGATCCAATTCTTCCATGACATGCTGAATAGATAAGAATGAACAAAAGCAACAGACCCAAGTACATCAGAAAAGATGGTAAAAGGTGACACAAGTTGGGGCGAGGGGTGGGAGGGAGGGGATATGAAATAAGGAATTAAAAATAGAATTACATTTTCCTCCTGGCAATACACAAACACTAAGTGCCCTTCATAAATTTCACCATTGTTGCTGTGAGTTGGAGGCCCATAAATCACCCTGGGAGTGGAGCTGGCACTTGTAGAAAGCCGAGTGGGCTGAGTGTGTGTCAATAAGTTCCAGCAGCTCCACTATCCCTGGGCAGGATGGAGGGGAAATGGATCACGAGGCTTTGCTGTGCCTAAAAGCTTGATTTGCTCTGCAACAAGTTTTATAAAACAGCTCTCTGCCAGCAAGCCCAGCAGCACTCACCAATATTGGATTTTGTGGGTGATTTAATGCTTTACCTGCTGTGCTAAGGGGGAGCTCTGCCTGCCCTTCTTCTCATCTCTAACAGGGAACAGGGACTTCAGCAGCTTTGGCATCTGAGGCACAAAGGACTTGACAGGATTCAGGTAGGAAGCAGCCAGGCTACCAATACCTGTTAGAAAAAAAATATATTAATACATGAAAACAGTTATTCTTTGGATAAAGAGAAACAAAGGACAAACCCAAAGCTGACCCAAAACCCTTGATAAAAAAATTTCAAAAACTTCTTTTTAGTTTAAGACCACTTCCGTGGGTAAAGAATTAGCCAAGGGAAAGCACTCTCTGATTTTCTGTGACACTCAGGAGGTGCAGTGACTTCACCCCACATTCAGGAAGTTCCCTGAGCTTTAGGAGAGCCCTTACCTGGATCAGGAGTTTTCTGAGCTGAAGAAGAGCCCTTACCTGCATCAGGAGAATGGTTTTGCTGCCCAGAGCCAGGCAGGGAGGTACGAGATGGGCTAATGCCTCTACTGGAGTTTGTGGCACCTTGGGACACATCTTGCTGACTCTCCCATCGACCCTAGAGCAGGAAAAAAAAGGATGTTTTTCCAAGTTAGCACAATAGCAGGAGCACAGCAATCTTGACACACCCTGCACAGCCCCTCTGCCAAGCTCAGAGTGCCAGAGCTGAGTAAAGACCCCTCCCCAGAAGTGCTTTTAGTTGGCAGACCCAGCCTGCAAAGATGAGCACCCTCAGCCTACAGGCACAGAAAAAGTTTATTTCTAGACCTCTTGGCTGTAATATTTCACTCACTCGTGCTGCTGTGTTTTGGAAGTTGAGGACGTTACAACCAAGTGAAAATATTTTTGCACTGTTTGCCCTAAATTCCTGAATATTTTGTGTATCTACTCAGGAGCAGACACAGGAAGCAGCACCAGGAAAAAGGGTGAGGACAGAGCTTTAAGCAAGATAAGAAATACAAGACCTAAAGGCTGGATGTTTGTGCCTGGAGTCAGAGAAAGGAGGAGTTGACCACATCAAGAGGAAGCAACTGAGGCACCGCAGAGTTTTCTGACAGCCTGGGAAAGAGAAAGCTGCAATATCCAAGCTGTGGACAGCAGGAGCCACAAAAAAGATTAGGGTTAGGGTTTTGAAGATGAAACGAGATTATTTTCAGCCCTACAAGAGCCTGATGCAGATGAGGAAGACACAGTGACAGAGAAGAGAGCAGCTCCTTTGCCCTCCCAAGATCCCAGGATTCTCTGATTGGGTTTTCCCATGGATCCCCCACACCATTCTGCACACGAGGGGTGATTTTTCTTGCTTTTACAAAGGTCCACTGTGGTTTTGGAACTTTCCTCTCAAACTCACAGCTAGAACCTGGCTCAGTGACAAAGCCTCTTGGCTTTGTCAGGCCACTATTTCACATCACTGTCTGAGCATCAAGAATCTACGTGTCAAAGTCCATTTTTTACTAATTCTCTCATCTTGCTAGGTACAAGAATTTAGAAATTCATCTGCAATGATTACTCCAAATGACTGGCCAGGGTGTGTCTCAGTTGGAAATTTCATGTGGATGCAGGACAGGGCTTGGTTTTGCTTCACCAAACTGAGCGTGCAGAGCTGGAAGGGAAACCACAATTCCATCGGGTTGTCCCAAAAACATCTGAGGGAGGCACACATGCAAAAGAACTGCCAGAACAGTTCCTTCTCATTTACCTAATTTACAGGAGACCTGAAGGCAACTCAATACCCATTTATGAGTCCATGGGTCAAAACAGTCCAGTGTCAGGGTCCTGTAGGAAAGTGTTGTCCTGTTCAGGTGACAAAATGCCCTCAAGACGAGCTTGCAAAGCTTCAACTTTCCACAACCAGAGGTTGCAAGGACAGGATGGTGCAGCCAAACTGATAAAAACTGAAGTCTAATCCTATTTTTTTTTGTAAAGAGTTTTGCTACGGCTGGTGAAAAATCTGGATTTTATTGTACACCTGACTTTTGCTTGTGTTTTAAAAGATGTAACAGGAAGAGAAATACTTTCACTGTAAAATGGTGCAGGAGTTACAAGGGATGGAAGGACCTGCTGTATCCCAGACCTTAAATTTCATGTATTTTTTCCTGGAGGAAGAGGGGGAAACTGTGCTTTTTCAACAAGCTCCCCAATGTTGGAGGAAAGGATTTAATCTGACCTTGAACATAAAAATGACAGGTAGCCAAACTAATCTTAACCGGAACTTGAAGTCATGAATGTTTCACAAATAATAAATAAGCCAGGATAGGAGGAATAGATTTCTCCAATGGGCTGAAGGTCACAGTGAGCAGCCCAGGGCAAGAATCATTTCCACTTGGATCTATAAGTCAGTCCCAGGGAAGCTCTCCTGCTTTGAATAGCAAGTAACCTCACTTGGGCAGAGCAGGATGTGTCCTCAGCCCTCCTGCTCCAGGTACAGACTGTGCTCCAGCTGGGAAGATAAATTTGGGATAACTGATGGATATCTGAGGTCACTGAGGCATCCTGAAAGTCAAGCTGATGGAGGCCAGGCTGGGAGCAGCAGGGGTTTGTTTATTTTTGAGGACTTTGGTGTTTAAGCCCTTCTCGAAAACTTTCTGCTCTGCCCATGTCCTAAACCTCCAACTCCAGCATTACCTTTGACCTGCAGCTCATTGATGTCTTACACACATCCAAGGGTCACACCTGAGGCTGGAAAATTCCACCAAATGTTTCCATGAAACCATCTTTCCTATTCCTCATCCCCAAACTCTCTCTATTTTCTTTTTTTTTTTTGCTTTTGTGTTTCTATTAGTGCAGATTTCTCTCAGTTGGCCTTATCATGCAGAGATCAGAAAAAAAACAGAATAATAGAAGACTCAAACTAAACAGCATAAGACTCAGAATAATCTTGAAATACTGGTTTTGCTGTCTCCTGGCCTAGTCTGCCATCAGCCTGGTAGATGTTGGCACTGCATTGGGAAAAAGAGCTACAGAAAAGTGAAGACCATCTGAAAGCTTCATTTGTGGGGAATATAAAGCCTGATTAGTGATCCTTTTGGATCTTGAGATAGTGATCCACTTAAAGACAAATGGATCAAGATGATACATCTCCAGCCAAGCCCAAGTGCTTCTGGAGACCACAGAAAAAGAAGAAACAGAAAGGATATTACAAATTCTGAGTATTGCAGCTTACTAGAACAGGGACTCCGTGCAGGTAAAGAGCAACTAAATTTTCTGAGTCATGATCTGTTGAGTCAGAAGTGCCCTTCACTGACTGTTCCAAGAGAAAAATTATTTCAGGCAAATATCTTGACTTTCTAGCCCCGTTTGGGGAATGCTGAAAAAAATGGAGTAGGTAAGAAGCAGCAGAACACTTTCAGAATATTCATCCTACACAGAAAGAATGACAGAGCATCTGGTGACTTCTTCTGTAGGAAAAGGCTTTCTTCTTAGCATCTTTCAGAAATTTTGCTTCAGCCTTGATACTATGGATGCTAAATTTTCCAAATAATTTTAAGTGTTTTGCCAGGCTAAATGAAGTGAAGGTCCTCAGAGCAGGAATGAGAAAAACATTTGTGTGGCTTTTTATTTAAGGCGTGTTGGGTTTCTGAATGACACTTGCTTTGGACAGAGTGCAGAGATCATGGTTTTAGCCTGAAGGTCAGATTTGTGACCCTCAACTCTGAGATGACAACAAACCATGAAAATTAGGTTAATCAGGGCAATGGGTGAAGAAACATTTGGAAAAGAAAATACTGGTGACAACTGGGAGTGTCAACTACTGTGCAGAGAGAAAGGGTTAATTCATGAGTTACTTCACTAAGATGGATTTAAAGATAACCCATGCCAATCTCACTAAAATAAAAATAACTATTAACTCTATTAACTTGATGAAGTTCCCAAGTTTCCCATCTGAATGTCATCCAGCACTCTCCCAATGTGCATTCACCAACTGCACCACTACGAATTTTAAGTCTATTATTATAATTATTATTATTATTATTATTATTTGAGTGCTGTGAATTTTTTCTCTCTCAAGAAGGGTGGTGAGAGAAAGAGAGGAAGCTTATAAATCATTTGCCCAGAGGAGTCATCTTTTCATGAATATATTTGCTCTCTGCCAAGTGACCAAACAGAGGTCAAGTGATTTAATTTGACAAATCAAAGTAGCCACCAGAAGAATGCACATCCCTTAATGTGTTTTAATGCAGAGCTGTTTATAAAATGGTTTATTTTTATAACACCTTCTCCTTCTTCTCCTCTGCCTTCCCTTCTTTCACACATCATCCATGAAAAACCCCAGGGAATTTATTTCATGCACAAAACCTTTAGGGCAGGTAGGGATGACCACTACCTAAGTCATCAGGAGGTTTTACCTGACAAATCTTTCCTTGAAGTTGATAGACCATTAAAATGCAGCCACTGGGTAAGAGAAATGAATAGTTCTTGTGTTTTATTATTTCAGCAGTTAAGAAAAGGTGACCATGGCGCACTGGAATACAAACAAACAGCTGGGACACACAGCTGGGACAGAAGGCACTTGTTCTCATGAACAGCAGGATTATTCAAGTTCAATCTCCACAGTATCAATTTGCTGAAAAAAAACTCTGGTGCCCAGAAAAACCTGAAGGTTGAATGGCACCATCTTCTCTTACTTGGATTTTGAGCTACAAATACTGGGCCTATGGGAAAGGGAGGACAACTGTCCAAGACAAAATGTTTCTTGTCAGAGGTGTTTTAAGAGCAACTCATGATATATTTCATCAATATGTGATTCAGTCTGATCTGTGTAACACCTCCGAGGTGCCTTCCATTCATTGTGCCACATCCAGTTTAGTCAACTCAATTTTTAAATTCAGGGTCCAACTGAATTAAATTTCCAACAAAAGCCCCCTTTGAACATGAAAATTCACCCCCTGTATCTGATATCAAGACTAAGACACTCAATAACCCTGCATCACCTGATGTGCAAGGAGAAATCAAACTTATCTTCGCTCTCCCCTAATCACATCTGCAGTGGTAACAGGAGTAAAATTTTACTTTTTCTTGTTTAAGCAAGCAGACAGAACCTAGAGGTGAGGCCACGTGCAGCCCTGCTGACAAGATGAAAGTCCATAAAACTCTTCTGAAGTAAACTCAGAAATTAAAAATTCCCAGTGGTGACTTAAAATATTTCCCAGGAATGCACAGCTCAGTGTGAGAGTCACTCTCTCAGTGCTGTCAGCACACTGGGATATTCTTTAAGGTGTTTTTCTCCCAGATGTGCCAATCCCACACCTCTGCTCCAGTCCTGGAGAAGGACTTTTCCAGCTCTTCAGGAGGATGTGACTAACCATCCATGTTTTCACTACCAAAGTCTGCAAGATGAATCCATGCCCTAACTCTTAAAATTCTGAGCTGATGCTGTCGTAGTTGCATTGACACCATCTTTAATTCTTATTTCAACTCATCATCTCATATAATACTTATGTTTAATTAATATTCCTTTTAAAAGAAAACAAACAAAAAACAACCAAAGAAACAAAAAAAACCCCAACAACAACAAAAACAAAAAACAACAACCAAAAAAAAAAAAAAAAAAAAACCACAAAAAAAAACTAGGGAAATGAGCCCTGGAGAATGGAGCAGCATCCACATTCCAAACTTTACCAGCACAGATGGTGCTTGACATAGAGGAATGAGACTCAGGAGCTCTTTCCACAAAGCTAAAAATCCAGGGTAAAGGTAGCAGGGATGCAAGGAATAACAACTGGAGAGAGAAATAAAGTAATGGAATAAAAGTTAAGGAGAGGAATATTCTGGAATGTGCCAAAGGCTTCCACAAATATTCTGCACCCACTTTGGGTGCTGTTACTGTCCTGTGACTGCTACTTCCTGTGATACATTAAATCATTTCTTTGGGATTGGCTTATTATAATAAACAACATCCAATTCCTGGTAAAATAACAATAAAGTAACAGTCCATGACTGCTGGAGAAGACTTCTTTGCCAGCAAATCTCTCACCAAGGGACAAAGGAATCCAGCTCAACCAAAACTCTGCCTGTCAAGCTGTTCTCAGGTGCTTCATGCTAAAATGGACAGGGCTGATCTCACCAGTGAACTTTGGGATGTCCATGTGCTACAGGGACATTTAAGGATTTGTTAAATATTTCACTGGTATTCCAAAAGCTTTTGCTCACTTTCCTATTGAAACTGGATCATTGCATGACAGAATAGTGTGGGTTGGGAGGGCTGCAAGATCACCTAAATTCCAGGGACACTCCCACTAAGCCAGGCTGTGCCAAGCCCAGCCCAAGGTGGCCCAGAACCAGAGATCCATTCAAAACAAGGAATTCCCAGCTGGGGAGGTTGCACCTCCATGTCCTGAGGAACAAGTGCCTTGGATTGAAGCTCACTGCAAGCAAGGGAAGCAGCTCCACCACTTCAGCTCCACATTCCTGCAGCACAGAGTTCTCTGCCAGCAGCTACAGCCACAGCCAAGAGCTGCAAAACCTCATGCAAACCACTGCCAGTAATTCCAGTTAACCAAAGCTTGGGAAAAGGGGTCAATCCTCTGACAGCACTAACACAAAACTAAGGAAAAGCGTGTTTTCCATTGGCCCAGTTATTCTGAAGTTGTTTTTTACAGAAATCAAGAGTTGTTCACACCGAACTATAAGAGCCATAGAGCCTGAGCAAGATTTGAGAGACAGTCTCAACTCCAGGCTAATATTCACTGGCAGGTATTTAGATATTTGCTTGTTTTCATGTCTATTTTTTTTTTTCAGCTGAGGGGGGGTTATTTCTGAGATGACTTCAACCTGTCCAAAAATCGGTGAGAAATGGCACTAAACAGCTCCAGCTCTGTAAGAACCCATCAGATGCACCCAAGGAGAAAGTTCTCTGCTTTGTACCCGTTCACGCTGCATTAATGACAGGATTTCAATGGAAAAACTCGTTTGCACTGTGCTATGCAAATGAGGCACCACCAGCAGCATCTTCAAAGCAGGAAATAAAAGCGTGTGAGTGAGCAAAATCAACTTTATAGTGAGATAAAATTATTATCCCACTCATTAGGTGGACCTAATGCATTACCTCTGCTGGCACCTTTGGACTCTGAAACATGCAATGAGAGAAATCATTGAGGGGAAAGGGAGGAGAAAAACAGAAATTACTGAGAATCCTAATCTTTAATTTTTGCTTTAAAAACCTGACAATACTGAAACACCCCAGAGTTCTCTCCAAACAGAACTTGCTACAAACACTTTATCACCTGCACATATTTTAGCATTCTCTCCATAGAACAGATGTAGCAGATTTAGCAACCAGTGCTGGAGCACTACATCAAAATTCTATTATTCTGTGCAACTGCATTATGCATTAAAATGCCTTGTCACCATCAGATTCTCCCCCTCAAAATGACTCCATGCTTGTTGGGCAGAATATCTATCAGGAGGAGATCCTTCAGTTGATCTAGGATTTGGAAAATAAGCTTAAAATTGATTTTTCACCTTTTAAAGAAATGCTTTGGGTCTATACTGGTCTTTTTAAGAAGTCAAATGGGCTGAATTATCACCCACCACAAGTTTAGGACCACTGGGAGGTCAGGGACCTTCTTCAGAGCCTTTCCTCTTTCCAGAGGTGGACTTGAACTGACATACAGACCCAGATCTCTTCCTTTCTCTCAGAATTTTGCCTTCCTCCCAGGTGAAAGCTCTGGAAGAGCTCTTAAGCTGGACAATGCTCCTGAGCATCCCACAGGGGCTGGGACAAGACCTGGGAACTTCCCCAGAGAGGTCCAGAGCAGCACATCCAAACCTATTTCCAACCCAAGAACCCAGGAGCACATGGAGTGGCCCATTATGCAAAGATATTTCCCATTTATGCTCCTAATCACTGGTAGAGTAATTTCCTTTTTTTTTCTCAGTTTCCCCAGGAGATCTGCAGATACTCACCCTGTTACTGCTCAGGTTGTAAGGGGGGGCTAAATCCTGGCGGCTTGCAGAAAGCTGGAAGAGTTAAAAGAAGCAGAATTATTTCTTAACAAGAACTTTAAAAAATTCATAACTATGCCTCTTGACTGGAAAGGCTGAAAAGAAACAGTTTTGTAGTTAAAGCAGAATCAAAATCCAAAAAAACCAAAGGTGAGAATTTAATTCTTGACCTGGAGGAGCCAGAATTTGACAGTGGTTTGATTACCAGCACAATCAAATTATTCCTTTCCAAATTTTGGGCAGCAGAAGTCTCATTTTTCTTATGCACAACACTGGTACAAAGCTTAAGTTCAGCATATACATGTTTTCAAATCTTCTAAAGAAAAAGAGAAAAAAGAAAACCTCTTCAGCTTGGAAAGGAAATGAAAAATCTCCAGTATTCAGAAAAAAAAAAAAAAAAAAGGAACGGAGGGGTCAAAAAGGAGGAAATTCATTGCTCTATTCTATGACTCCAGGACCAGAGAATGCAGAGTGGAGCTGCTGGAGGTGGCAGCAGGGAAAACTCACCCGATTCACGTTGGGGGAGCTCAGGCTCCTACGGTACAGCTTTCCTTTCCCCATCAGCTGCTCCTTTACAGCAACTTCCTGGCAGTCACAGAGAGCAAAACAAAGAAAATAAATGTATTTGGCAAGAATTAAAGCTGTGTTTGTCTCAGGATAGCTTTGTCTATACAAGATGTTTCTAAGCTGCCTTGTGGCACAGGCTGCTGTGTGCAAAGTTTACATGGCTAAAAATTATGAATGGATAAATTTTAACATCTGGTATTTTGCTGATTGGCACGTGTAGGATTTTGCAGCTAGTCTTGATTCTAGGAGATGACAAAGATGCAAAGAACTAAGTCTCTCTTTCCTAGCTGAGCTCCTATTTTAATCCTTTAAACTAATTATAAATGACAGGAAACTTGCTTTCAGTATTTAAAGTGCATCACACTTCCCCGTGAATTTATAGTGGGCAAGCACAAGCTCCAGCTTGTTTTGCGTAACTTTTCTCTTTGTGCTTGCATAATTTATATCCAGGAGAACAATTTTCAATAAATGCTTTTCCCTCCTGTATTTTTCCTGGTAAACAGATCAAGTTATAGTAGTTAAAATTAACCCAATCAATGTCTTCTCTTTATTGGCAGGACAGCTTTGGTGAATTCAAAGCAGAATGTGGGCAAAATGGCAAAAATTATACTGGCAACTGCAGAAACTACTGCTAAAGCTTCAGAAAGCAAAAGTTAAGGCCACACAACTCCTTTTTCCTGAAGGAGAACGAGCATGAACAGCCTTTAAGCCAAACCAAGCACCCCAGAACTGTGCCCTGAGCACAGAACTCCCAGCCCCATCCGTGCTGGAGCTGAGAGAGGACGTCTCTGCTTCCCTGGATCTTTGCCACAGGCGCACTCTGGGAGGCTGAGGTGTGCACTGGGATGGTTTTGGGGGTTGCTTGGTAGTTTGTGTGCACTCAGCAGGACGTTTGGATTGCACACGCTGCTCTCAGGGCACTCCCTGCTGCAGCCCTGCAGCCAGACCTGGCGCAGCCGGTCCAGGGTGAGGATGTTCTCCACGGCCAGGACGCTCCGCAGGTACTTCTCAATGTAGGCTTCAGAGTCAGCTGAAGCTGCATCTTCAACGTTTGCTGCCATCCTGGCCAGTGCCTCCCGCTCCTCAGCTCCTTGAGCATCCTGGGGAGGCAAAAAGAGAGGGCAGCATTTTAAAATAAACCCGGAATCTCCCACACCACTCCCGGAGAAAAAGCATTTTTAAATCACACGGCACCGGTTCGTTCTTAAGCTCGGGGGAAGATGAGAATCATGGAATAGTCTGGGTTGGAAGAGACCCTAAAATTCATCCCATTCCACCCCCTGCCATGGGCAGGAATACTTTCCACCAGCCCAGGTTGCTCCAAGCCCTGTCCAACCTGGCCTTAGACACCTCCATGGCTGGGGAGTCCAGAACCTCTCTGGGCAATCACTGCCTCACCACCCTTGGAGAAAAGGATTTCCTCCTACTTTCTATTCTAAATTTTTTCCTGATATCTGTTCTAAATTTCTTCCTAACCATCTACTGTAAATTTCTTCCTAATACCCAATCTAAGAGTCTGATCCAAATAAACACCTTGTGCCGTGCAACCTGCACAGGTGCTCCTGCCACTGTCACAGACATCTCAAGCTGTACGTGGGTATTGTTTTGAGGCTTTTTGGGCTCTTTCTGAGAGTCTCACAGCAAGACAGTGCCATTAATTAGCAAAAGGGCTGCATTCAGATATTTCATAATTAAACAGTGCTCGAGCACATTTGGGGAGTTATCTAACCTGAGAGGAAAACAAAATTTCAAGTGAGTTGCAAGAAGAAAAAAAGTAGAACATTGCTTGAGAAGCATTTCAACACAGACAGCAAAATTCAGCAGAACATGAAAGAGCCAGGCAGCAATCAGAGTTTTGGCTCTTCATGCGTTAATGTTTTCACAAGTGCTCTGATAGAGCATCTCTTTGGAAGGAAAGGATTAGCATCTATCTGGGAATATGCTCAGGAATCAGGAGATGCATAAAGACATTACTGAGAAAAAGGCACTTTGTTATTTTTTTTCGACAGATTCTCCTGCTCCCTGCAGCAGGCACTTCACCTGCCCATTTTTCCTCCCTCTTTTTCACCCCCTCTCTCTTCCAACTGCCTCTTCAAGGTCCTGAGCAAATAGATGCTCACTCAACAAAATACACAGTGACACTGATAAGGCAGAGGTTGCTGCTAAGTCACAGCGTGTAAAGGAATAGGCTCCATCTTTTACAAAGCACAGTTTATGCTGGCAACAGCAAGAGCCAGCATGCTCAAAGTGATGGGGGAAAGCACAAAATTAGAGGCTCTTGGCCAATTAGAGAAACTCTGATTTCTTATTCACCTCTGGAATGTTGGAGACTATCTCAAAAGTGACACCACAGCCAGGGATGGAACTCCGGGGGGACATTCTTCGGAGGAAACTCTGTGCAAAACCCTGTAGGGGAGGAAGCACGAGGAAAATGTGGATTAACAGGTTCCAGCTGAATTAAACATGAGGAGAACATGGATTAACAGATTCCAGCTGAAATAAATACAGTTCACAATGAAAGAAGCCCAAACTCCAAAGTCTAACCGACAAATATGTAAGAGCCAAAGATTTCAACTTGGAAAAAAGAATTTGCTTGCTTATTGTGGCTACAGAGAAGGATTCACCCCCTTTCTTGCAAGGTGACTGTTTCACCAAGCATCAGCTGCTTTTAGAGGTGTTTTTTTTTTTTCCTGACAGAGCCCTAGGTGACTTGTCTTGAATATTGACAAGTACAGACATTAAATTCTTGACCAAAGAGATCGTTATGAAGAATGATTTAAGGGGCATGGTCATTGTTTATGCTGACTTGGCGCCTTGCAGGGTTAAGAACTGGACTGTTGAATTAATGCAGAGATGAGTCATTCAAAGATGCTGCTGAGACAAACTCCCAGGAAAGGTTATTGACGGGGGTTTTCAGAAAAACATCAAGAAAGCCAAAGATTCTGTGTCGAATGAAAGTAAAAAACAGCATTGACTAAATCTGTAGAAAACAGAATTGATGAAGACTTCACCCAATTGTGATTATTGGCACGTTCAATTGATCTGTTCAGTACAGTCTCCCATTCCATATGACAAAAAATTCCCTGTTCTCCCCTTGCTGAGAAAAAGCTTCTGCCTGATGGAAGCAGCAAGAACTGGGGTTCTACTTCCAGCACTGGGAGTTGCCCACAGGGCTTCTGGGTGTGACCACACCTCTTCTCTTTGCTCTTGCTTCAGATTTTAACTACAGATGTGCAACCAGAATAACAATCCAGGCTTTCTGCTTTGTCATTATCACTGCCAGGGGAGGCTGGATTCTCAGACAGTGCTGAACAAACTCCTTCCTCCCCCATCGTTGTCAGGATTTATATTATTTTCAGGGCATGATGCTGCAAATGGAATGACAACTTCACTGCCTGCCATTTATCAAACACCCTGCTCTCACCTACACATTACAGTAAGAGCACCAGCTGGAAAACATAAAGGACCAAGAGTGATTAACTCTGGTGAATTAACACAAGGGATCTCTCCTCCAACTACTCCTGGTTGATTTCTAAATACCTGGAGGTGTAAATACAAATGGCTAGCAGCAATGTGTGAACTTAATACAGGGCTAGGGAAATACAGAAGTTCCTTTATGCAAAATACAAACTCCGAGCTCACGAGAAATTAACTCTTCTTCTTTTACCAGGGAGAAAGCACTTAGGGGCTAAGAGAAAAATTAATTTCTCATATATAGATGCCCTAAAAAACGAGCCGTGTCATCATCCACAACACAAGGGATACCACAAAAACAACTTGGCAGCTCAAAGCCTCGCTGCACCGGTGCTTCCACCCAGGCTGAGACGGGGGGAGAGAAGAGGGAATCCAGGTCCTGGGGAGTGGGAAGGGCTGCAGGATCTGTACCTGTCTGCCATAAACGTTGACACAGATGCGCTTACGCAGCACCAGCTGCATCTCTGCAGGGTGGCTGAGCTGGACAGTGGCTCTGACAATCAGGTAAACCCTCTCCTCTGCCGCCGTCCCCTTGCTGAGCTGGATGCAGTCGTGGACCGTGGAGTCCCATGAGGCTTCTGCTTTCACCTGCAAAAGGTGGGGGGGGGGGGGGAAATGAATGTATCCTCTAATAAGCATAATTAGGTGTATAATTAACTGTAATTAATTAAGCATAATTAGCAAAAATACATAATACATAAATTCTGAGAGTCGGCTTCTCCGTTTCGCTCCCTGGGAAGAAAAATTCCCTGCACTTTAGAAGAGGCCATTTAAAAATCAAGATCAGTTTGCCAAATGAAGATGTTGGGATTAAAAATGCCAACTTGCTCAAACTCTGGAACATTTCCTCTCAAAAAAAGATCTTTGAATACCCAGGATCATTGCAAATAAATTATAAAATATGCAGAAGTGCAGGACCATTTGGTCTAATTTATTAAGATAAACCAGAGAGCAACAGAGATTGCAGTGGAAATCTTCCATCACACCACAAAAGTTCTCATGACTCTATTTGAGAAATAACTTCACTGAAGCCTTTATAGCAATACAGCAAAAGCTGGAATTTTTCTTCTTGAATCTTAAAATGTAAGTATTACTGAAGATTTAAATGGTTTATTTTCAAGCCATAAGCAAAACCTGGTAGCCAAATTTCCACCCTCTAAATATAAATCAGGACAAAAAAAAAGATCCCTAAGAGAACTACCAGGAATAAAGCTCCTCTGAGAAACAAAGAAGTTTCAGAGAAAGGAGCAAAGCTTTAAGGAACAAAAAAATGTCAGAGATTCTAAACCTAACAGTAGAAATTATAAACCAACATTTGTAAAGTTGTGAAACTATGAGTTATGTGGCCAAATGGAGGATAATGAGTATAACAGTGCAGAGGTAAAAATGTTAACAATCAAGATTGTTTGGTTTTTCAGATGGGGCTTTTGCACTCTGATTTGCTCAAGGGTTTTGCTTTGTTAAACACAAACTGAATCTCAGGCTTTTGGAATGCCTGGATTTGGATGAAGGGAGATCCTCGAGTTTTACTCTTTTCCAAATCATGGTTATACTCCTTGTGAACATTCCTTGAAAACACAGTTGCTCACAGGAGAAACAACTGCTGTATATCATTTCCATGACATATTTGATGTATTATTTTCACATGTGCACATATAAAAAAGAACAATTACAAGACTAAAATTCCCTGGTCTGCAGCTTCCTTTACCTCACTGTCGTGATGCTTCACAATCTGCAGCTCAAAGAATTCCTCCTCCTCCTCTGCCACCAGAGTAGCATCCCAACCTCCTGCTTCTGGGTCATCCAGGTTATCCTGGGAACTGAAGTCATCAGCTGCAAACAGGAGGGGATGTGGAAGGTGAGGAAACACAAAGCAGTCACCCTTTTTAAAAAACATCAGCAAATCATGAATTCACATTTTCAGCCCCAGCTCCACAGCTTAGCTACTTATACTACACCTACAAAACCAAAGCTGCATTGTTCCACTAAAAAAAAAAAATCCCATTTTTACACAGAAAGTGTGCACAAAGATTTAGGGACACAGACTCAAATGTGCAGGAATCTCCCCCTGTGGCAAACACCCCTTCCTTGCCCACAGCTGGATTTTCAGCACTGAGCATTAAAGATGTGGTGCTGTTGAAGTAAGCTGCTAGTTGAACAGGAGAAAACACAGTACTTTTAGATCATGATTAAAGAAACCCTTAATCTGGGTTTTGAGCAGCTCAGCCTGTCCTGGCTGGAGTCCCTCCCCGAAAATTATTAACCAGCTCCTCTCTGAAGCCACTGGATCCATGGATGTGCAGTCCCAGGTGGACAAACCACCAGTGTCAGATGATTGCAGCCCAAGTCTCCTCACAACAGGCTGAGTGTCACCTCCCCTTCTCCCCTGACACTTCTCATCCAAATGTTAACCCTCTTTTAAACATCCCATCAAGGATTTATTTAACTGATTGCTCCCTGGATTGCTTTGGGGCTGTCACCTTCCTGGTTCCAACTTCCCATCTTTGGCAGGAGCATGTGACAAATACATTGTTCAAACTGGATCTTGCTTTGGGATGCACAGAGACATGGGATCATTAAAACCTATGGTTCCTTCCATACACAATATATTTTATTTTGAAACATTAAACAGTATGTTTCAGGAAAAATGGGCACTTCTCCAATTAATCCACCGGCCATTCCAGGCTTTTGTTAATTTTAAGAGCTTGCTTCAATTCTGTAGCAACACTGGCTGGACAAAGTTTGTTTTCAAATTACTCTGCCATCTTAAGGACCACTTACCATTCAAGTCAAGGAATATAACAGGAATATGAGTTTCCATACCAGACACAGGAGTCCTAAAATACAAGACAGGGACAATGGTGGCATTTAAAGTAACAGAGATTTACCCAGCACACGTCCCTGATGATCCAAAGCCTCAGGACATTGCATTCAGTCTGCAATTTTTAGCCAGACCATTGATAACCTTGCCAAACCTCTTTATTTTAATTTACTGCTTCAGATTCCAAGAGACTCAAACAAATTAGTATTTCTCTTATATCAGCCCTCTTAGAATCATTATCTTCTTTGACCTCTGCTTTCTGAAGTGTTTTCTCTCTCTTAAATGCTAATAGCAAAATTAAGTTTATTTACTCTGACACACACATTCACGAAATGCAACCCCCCCCTACTTTAGTGATGGCAGGGAAAATGGGGAATCAGAAAAGTCAGTCTCACATTTTTTAAATTAACACTGACGCTGCCACTCCACACATTTACTACTCTTTCATACAAAACAAATATTGAGGAGCCAAAACTGATGAATTTATAGTCAACAAGAGCAGGCTGGAGTCTCATGTAATATATAAAGTGCTTGAATCATACTGAACACTTCCTCTGGTGCAAACCAGATTCTTCCTGGAGCAAGTTTACATCGATGTGAAAGTTGGTGTGTTTCCAACAAGAACTTGGTATTTTTTAGGCTTTAGAAGCTCTGACAAACCTCAGCTTAAAACTCCATGACACTCAATTCCATCAATAAATACTGTTAGAGGTTTGCTCAAAGAAGATACTCAGGAAGTTGTAAGCAACTGAAGATGAGTTTGAGGTGACACAACCCTGAATCCTTATCTGCAGTTGTTGCTCACAGCTGATCCAGTCTCAGTCTAGTGCTCTCTACTATTTTTAATGTTCAGAAAATTACATGGAACACTTGCTGACTAAACAGTTTGTTCTCAAACCAGGAATGCAACAAAATGCTCCTGGAGATGCAGTTTTATGATGAGAGGGCAGCCTTTTAAGTGAATGAACTAGGTAGTTAACATATTAGCTAATTTTTTTAAATGGTGAGTGCAGTGGTAATAAATATTGATTCCTTTTTTCAGAAGGTTATAATTACACCCTGATCAATAACAGCATCGTTTACCAAACAGCATTTCTGGGTTTCAGAGACACAACCTGATAAAATAATTTAAGCAAGAGGCCTAATTTTAACAACTTTGCTCATGCAGGGTACAGAGGCCAGACAGAGGAGAGGAAAAAAAATTGGCCGCAGTCAAAAGCCAGGAATGGGCTGTGGATCATTTTTACATCCCTCCTCTGGGAATGAATGTTCCTACCACTCTGCTGGAGCTCCAGGGATCCCACTGCCAGCAGAAGGAACCATCACAGCATTCCTTTCTTCTGTGAGGGTCAGCCTCATCTCCAAAAGCTGAGCCTCCCGATCTGCGTCGTCCTCTGTTTTATCTGCAAGCAGGATGTGAGTCAGGAGAGCAGAGCAGCTCTGAGTGCCTCTGGCACGTGGCAGTGACTTTGGAGCACCCGTGACAGAATAAACCCTGCTCTGCTCACAATCCAGCACACAAAGAAACACCCCAAAACAACAAACTAATTCATAGAGGATTCTCCAGCTTTAACTTCACCCCCAAAAAAGCAAATTACTGCTGAGTCCAGAGATGCAGCTTTCCATGAACACCTCTTCTAAATTTGACAATGTATCATGATAAAAAGTGTGAGCACATCTCTCAACCTTTTACTGTCGTTACCTTTAACAGCATTTTCCTTACCAGGCTTCCCCACGAGTTTCTGCAGCTGCTGATCAAGGTACTCCTGACGCTTTGTTAAGGCACAGAGCCACTTCCGACGGAGCCTCTCCAAGTCCCTGTCCTAAAAAGAGGGGGGAAAAATATTAAATATTAGTATTAAATAAATTTAATTAAATTTATTAAATATCGCCCGAGGAAAGCCATGGTTTCCTGATTGTGGTTTACATATTTTCTCAACCCTTCTGCTCATCCTACACCCAAGCACAAGATGAGAAGACACATCCAAACCCTTCAACTTTCCACATCTTATTTGAAGCATTTTGCTTGCCAACTCTTTGGGGCTTTTTTTTTTCTGTACTACCCAGGTGAAGAAAACCTTCATTTTATACAATTTTATACTCTAAAACTCACTAAGCATTGGAGCTGGAAACCCCAGTCCTCACCAATCCCCTCAGTGTTTAGCAGCCTCATGTCAGGAATCCATCCCACTGTTACGAACGTGCCCTTAATTTTTTTTCAAGAGCTCATGTCCTTTAAAAAACACCCCAAACACCTGAGTATCCTTAAGAACATTCAGTTCCTCCTCCAAAATGCTTTAATATGACAACTTCTGCATTTGTAGGAGAGAATTTTAAATTTTTACCTGATAACTGTCCATTTCATCCTCTTCTTCCTAGGCCAAAACACAAAAAACCATGTCATTATTTAGGGGTTTTTTTGATAGCAGGAAGCACACTGAATGCAAAAGGTATAACCATTTTAAGCAATAATAACAGTCTTACATAAAAATAGAAGTCTGAGTTTAGCAATGGCAGGGTCACAGAATTAAAACACATAGATATCCCAAAGATTTGCTGCTGTCATCTCATCTAAACACCAACCAAAACAATCCAATAATTATAATGGAAAAATTCACAGTAATGTAACTACCAGAAGTTGTAACAATTGAAAGAAAGTGGAATACAAGAAAGAAACAGGAGAAACAGCTTAAAATCTGTTGATCATGGACAGCAAAGAAAAATGCTGTTTTACCTGTAAGACTTAAGTGTGACCTGTTACAGCAAGTACTGAAAAATCAAAGTCTGGTAAAGAATCCTAAAATCCCAGAACTGTTAAGGTTGGAAAAGCCTTTTATTAAGATCATTGAATCCAACCATCAACCAGCAGCACCAGCACTGAACCTCAAATGCCACATCCATGTGTTTCTGGAACATTTCCAGGGATGGGGACTCCACAACTGCCCTGGCCAGCTGTGCCATGGCTGGACAACCCTTTCCATGAAGGAACTGTTCTAAATATCCAACCTGAACCTGCCCTGGCATAATTTAAGGCTGTTCCCTTTTATCTTGACCCTGTTCCCTTGGAGAAATCCCCATCCCACCTGGCTGTCCCCTCCTGTCAAGGAATTCCAGAGAGGAATAGTTCCCCCCTGAGCCTCCTTTTCTCCAGGCTGAGCCCCTTTCCCAGCTCCCTCAGCCATTCCTGGTGCTCCAAACCCTTCCCCAGCTCTGTTCCCTTCCCTGGACATGCTCCAGCCCCTCAGGGTCTCTCCTGTCATGAGGAACTGTCCCCAAAACTGAGATGTGTACAAATGACTGGAGGTAACTTTGCTGCAAAGGAGAAGAACAGTAAAAACATCTACTATAATTATTAAGGAATTAGAACAGCAGTCACACCAGGAGGGACAATGCAGACCTTCAGCCTTTTATTCCCATTATTTTCCAATGGCAGACAGAACTTTTAATTCTCGACCTTCATCCCAAGCAGAGCCACTTGCAAAGAGCACAATGGCCCCTCCTCACAGGGAATGGAAAAGGAATGAAGGCTCCAGCCCTCAAGGAGTTATTACTTATCTAGTTAAGCAATAACGAGCCACCAGAGCCTACTTTTCTACCATAATCATGAAAGCAAAAACTTAGCTAAGCTAAAATTAAAAAGCCATAGAGAAGAAGCATTTCCTCAGTTCAAGGTCTTTAGAAAATCGTTCACATTCCAGAGATACCTGACTTACCTGAGATAAGAGAAATGATAATAAGGGGATTAAAAATCTAGGTGTTGATGTCCAAAGCCTATTGTAACCAACAGGTCTCATAAAATCTGATTTTTAACACCCTTTCCCACGGGGGTTATGAGTGTCAGGTACAACTCACTGGCTTCTCTCTCTCAAGTTGGGTTTAAGTCTTTCTTCTTGACAGAATGTACTATTTTGGGGATTGCCAGCTCTGTGGGATAAGTCTGGAACTTGTCGATGGATCAGGAATTCACTGGGGAATAAATAAAGTGAGGCAGACAGGATGCTCCCCTAGGACAAAACAGGCTGAAAGAGGCACTTGTAGGTTGTGGGTCAAGGAAAAACTGCAAGAATCAATCATTCTGTCCTAGGAGAGAAACTTGCTCCATTCAGGAGTTTCCTGGCTTTATAGGAAGGAAATGTGGGTATCAGGGGCTGATGTAATGGAAAAGCAGAAGGGAGAGCCAGCAGGAGCATAATGGGGAATAACAGGAACAATCTGCCCAGGATGCTGCTGGAAAGGTGGAAAAAAATCCCCTTTTTGTACCCTGGACATACAATGGGAAAGGACTGCCCCAGTTAAGAGACAACAGAAACCCCAAGTACTTCAGAGCTCAAAGGAAAAGTCATCCTGAATAAGCAAAAAAAAAAAAAAAAAAAGAAAAAAGGGGGAGCAGACATGGACTGAATCATATGCTCTCAATAGGGTAAATATTATGGGACATCTCCTACTTTTCCATTTAGATGGCCTTGTCTCAAGCAGGGCAGCAAATCAAATGAGTTCAGGGACTTGTTCTGCTGCACCAGATTTTGGCTTTGCCATCTCCAGGGAGTCACTGAATTCTCATTTATCTGTTGGGGGGCAAAATGTCAAAGTGCACCAGAAACTCACAGGAGCACTGCAAGAAGACAATGCCTAAAAAGAGAGGGGCACACATGAAGTGCAGTGTGTATGAGACTGTCAAACAACTGCCCAGCATCCACTGTGGGCCACAAGTGGTTCATGGAATTCTAACATTTTTAATTGGACACTACTTAAATCTATGCTGCACAGGTTTATTTTAGTTTGAATTTTAAGTCTGAATACTTTAAATTAATTTTCATTTTTAATACTTACTTAATATTGTTTTTCATATCTAATATTTGAAGTAAAATCTACAGGAAAAACCCCTAATGGATTTTAGGAATGTTTACATTTTCTTTTCTTCTTCGTGGTGTATTAAGGCTGTGCTGTTTTCAAAGACAGGGAAAAGAAAACCCCAACCAAAACCATAAGAGACACAAAACATCCCACAAGTGTTATTTCTGCCACGCAAAATAATTCCCTTTATGCTTTCCAGGTCTTGGAAATAGCTGAGAGTAAATATTCAGAGTTTTACCTGATAATTTTGTGACTTGGCATGTTTTATTTGAACACAGCCAATGCCAACAGATAATATGGATTCCTCCATCAGTGGCAAGGTCCCAGATTCCTGCACAGATTTCACTTCAACCTGGATTCGTCGAGATTGCCCCTGTCCAAAAGCACAATTTGAAATGCTTGCTTAAATAAAAATGAACATACAGTCCTGAAAGTTTAATTCCAGAGAGACATCTACTGGCAGCCACTGGCAAGGAATATTATATTTTTCTTTTTGGAAAGAACAAAGTGCTGCAATCCCAATGACCCAGTGTTCAAGAGATCCCCTTCCTGCTGCAAGGATTTGTAGTTACAGGATTTACTAATTTACAGAGAAAAAGAAAAGTTCAGTTTTCAGCAACTCCACAGTTTACTTTTCTGGAGGGTTTTCAAACATTCCCTTACAGGATTTTATTTTTAACACTTCTGAAGGCAGAAAATGGGATCTTCTCCCCAAGAGAAGAATCTTGAGAGATCCAAGAGAGGAGAGCAAATAGTCTAATTTGGGGGCTACTGGAATTTCAGTGAACTTTTCCTGACTCTGCCGTCCTTGGCTGAAAATTCTGACCCACTGATGGCATCAGTGCAGCAAAGCAACAGCTCTTTAGTAAAACTGTAAGGGGGGGGGGGGGAGAGAAGTAAATAAAAAAAAAGAAGATTAAAATAAAAATCAAAGGAGTTGGTGAGGTCAGAGGAGCAGCCTGTATCTAACTTCTACTGATTCCTCGTGTTGTTTGGGCAGCAGCTTATCAATAGCTCACCATTTAAAAATGTGAGCTGCTCAGTTAAGCATTAACAATTTAAAGAAGGTAGAATTCAAAAAGCAAAGGAGTGCATGGCTGAAAGGATCGAATAAAAGGGACCTGTTTAAAAAATAATGAAGTTCAGTGGAGACTGATGTCCCTTCTGCCAGGTGCTGGCACAGGACAGGGCACAGGAAAGAGCAAAAAAGTTACAGGGAGGGCTTGGATCACCTTTCAGCTGAGTTTTGCTCTGTCTCCCACTTTACATCTGTTTTCCACAACATCACATTTTGCACCTGAGCTTGATGCTTCCTTGGCCATCCAAAGCAAAGCTCCCCAGGTGCTGGAACCCTGCCTGTGCCACCTCACCTGCCTGAGCTGGAAGATTCCTCCTGTGCTGACGTCCCTGGCAGGGGTCACCTCGACTGGGCAGTACTCCCCGTTCTCATTGAGCTCCAGGATCTGAACCCACAGCTCCACTTTGCGGGTCACCTCACTCCACCTGCAGAACAAGTCATGGACCTGATTGTTTCTTTTGTTTGCTTGGGGTTGTTCTTTCCAAAGAAAAAGGAATTAAAACATCAAAACATTGAGCTCAGCTTGCAGACTGAAGCAGCAACAACCACTGCAATAAATGCGCCATTTGTGAGCACAAAGGTACCAGCTGTGCAGTGCTTCTAAATTTTCCTGACAGCTGTTTCAGTCAAACATCAGAAACAATCCTTTTCCTGATTACAATGCAAACCCCAGTTCCACATTTAAGGTCTGGTCTCAACTCCTGCCACAAAAGCCCAGGGTTTTGGGGGCAATCAGCTTGAGATGGAAGACAGAAGAAAGAAATATGACATTGTCCCACAAGCTCTCAAGAGTCAGAGCACTTTCCTGACCTTCTTCATGCCACTACCTTCTTCATATCACTCCAGCTCTTCCCAGAGCTTAATAAGAAACAGCCATTTCTGAAGAACTTCCAAATTAAAAGGGATAGAGGTGCTCACTACTCAGCTATCAAACATAACTCATTATTTTAGAGCATCCTTTTCCTCCCTGCCATATTTCCCCGACTTTTATTTTAAATTTCCTTATATGCAGTTTAATAGTCAACATAAGCTTAAGCTGAAAATAAAAAGAGAAGCAACTGCCAATAAATTAAGATGCAGAGCTGCCTTCTAATTGAAGAGGCAAAACAACTCACATTTAAGAAAATGCTACGAGATTACTTTGGGGACAACAAATGGTGCCAGCAAACAAACAACCCCAACCCCCCCCCGCCCTTGCAGTCTGAATTACCACAATATTGCATATTTATCCAAACTGAGGTAATAAGGAATAATAATTTTCCAGTGGAAGCATTACAGGGATGGCAATTCATGGCTAGGACTGAATTGGAGTGGCCTTCCAGTTCAAAATTCTGACTCTTTACCTCAAACCTGCTTCAAAACTGGGCACCTCAGACAGTGTTTGTTTCCCAAATTCTAAACCAAAGATATATTTTGCACACATACCTGTCCCGAAGGCTGCGTGTTTTGGCTTGGATTATTCCCAAATCCCACAGGGCTGGGTTTTTGCGATCACCACTCTGCTTGTGCCCATAAACTTCAATGGCCAAAGCGCCATCATAAAGATGTTCCATGAAGTCTTCAGAAATATTCACAGAAACCTCCTGGAAGGGACAAATCAGTTGGTAACTGTGACTGCAAGACTCAGGCTGGGAGATTTTACTGCCTTGACTTTAATAAAAAGCATTTAGTAAAATCCCCCTGGTTCCCAAGACACAATCCAGGGGACAGGACGTGTTGTCTCAGTCTATAAAATCAGGAGGCAGGTCAAAGGTACGTGATTTCCCAAAGATTAAAGTCTAT
The DNA here is from genome assembly GCF_963662255.1 of Cinclus cinclus. Taxonomy (NCBI): domain Eukaryota; kingdom Metazoa; phylum Chordata; class Aves; order Passeriformes; family Cinclidae; genus Cinclus; species Cinclus cinclus. Next base: position 2,209,295 of record NC_085048.1, read on the forward strand.
AAGAAGCTCAAAAATGACCACAGTCTGTTGCAAGACCTGAGTCAATGGCTCAGAAAAAAACCAAAGCCTGTGTTGTAATGTTCAGAATCAGAAAATCAAAACTCATCAGAAGGTGTTACATCCTTTTCACAAATGGTAAGAGGAATAAACTGCTCAGTGTGATGAGAAGTGATAGAACACAATGAGAACTGGGGTGATTTGCCTGGGATTCATCCAAGCTGATTTTAGATTAAAGATGCCCCTGCTCAGCTGCTCCAAAGCCAGTGGGAAGAAAGAGTCTGTCCTAAATAATCTGTTCTGACCTGTAACAACCCAACTTCAGCATCCACAGCAGCCCCATGTCCCAGAATTGGCACATTTCTCTTCATTTCATCAGAGTTTAGAGTGATCAGCTCAGTTACTGACATCAAATATCCTCAGATAAATAACCCTCATCCACAGTGAATTTTACTGTGGATAAATTCAAATGTGCCTCTGATGAACCGATGTTTTCCTTTATTAACCACTTCACCTTCAGTAGTTTTTTTGTACAAATGAACAGTGTAGGAAAATATGGACTCTGAAGACATTTAAGTTCTTGTTAGAAAAGATTGGTGTATCAACATAATGAAATTAAAAATGGGATTAGGGCATCATGAAATATAATGTGAGAAAAGAGGCAGATAAAACTGCTACACAAAGCTAAACCTGCTTTTTTTTTTTCTGTCTTTAATTAATGAAACAGTTAATTAATGAAACAGAAAGATAAATTACATTGCAGTGGTCGAAGACAACCATGCACCGTGGCTCCTTGCTGGTGGAAGACTGGGAAGGATCCACCTCAGGTGCAACAATAACTGGTTCCACTTGATCCCAAAATGTGTATTTGCAGAACACAAAGTTGGACAGGTGCTGTGGTAAGCCTGTAGCTTGAAGTATTTTAATCTGGAAAGGAGGTGAGAAAGAAATGAAAAGCACTTATTCATCGGGCATGGAATTAAAAACATCACCCTGCAGAACAATGTTCCACTGCAAGGGATTAAAAAAAAAATAAGAACAGCAAACCAAAAACAATTTAGCAAATAAAATGTCTGTGCTGATACTCATTGGGGACAATATTTGGAGTGCAGCAGCTGAAGACAGTCACTAGATGTCACCAGGCTCATATTTCCTGGAAGGGACATTCTGCTCATTTTTAATGGTGAAATGCACCAAACCCACTGCAACCGAAGAGGAATACAATATAAATCTCATATTTCCAGTGGCTCCTTTATGCTCCAAAAACCCTTGGTTTAAGTTATTACTTGCTCTTACACTGTGATGCTGGGAATAACCCAAAAACCACCCCAAAGAATGCAAAATTAGCCTGTCCTCTCACCAAATCAAGGCCAAATAGAAACAAAATATTGTGGATTCTCACTGTGATCTAAACAAAGCCATCATATTCACCATATATTTAATAAACTTTTATTTTCCATTTGTCAAGTTAAGACCAAATGAGTTGGACTTCTGCATGATTAGGCAGAAATATTTTTTCCAAAATGCCCCATCTTGCTTGTGAGCACTGGAGCCCCATGGGACAGGATAAAAAGTGGGGATAAAAAAAGAACACAGTTTCTCCCAAATTGTTCATATTATCCAGAAGTCAGCAAGGCTGGGGACCACTCCCTCTAATATTTTTTGCCTTTCTCTTCTTACCTGCAGCTTGTAGTTTTACTATCACACAGAACTGCTAGTAAATACCTCCTCCTAATTTTCTTTTTATTACTAACAGTCATAAACACAGTGCACATATTTTGCAAAATATTTAATATTTCGAGAAAGAAATATTGAGAGGAAAAGAGTTATTAAGAGATAATAATCTCTAGAATGATGGGAGCTTAACAGATTCTGTGACTCTTCTTGAATTGGGTATTGCAGTGCCAATCCTAATACAAAGATCCTCCCTGGATTCCAAGAAACTTCCTGGGGTGAGCCTTTGGCACACAAATGCAATTAATGACAGAACAAACCCCAACTAATTATCTTGTGTTACTTCAGCCATTCCAGAAACAAAATAAAGTTACAAAGAGACGTCCGAAGTCCAGAAGCCAAGGATTTCTTTCTGACTCAGGATGGGAAGAGAAGACTGCTCAGAGGTTGGGACACATCTGGAACTTACCCTGCAGACAAGTTTTCTCTCCTGGATGTCATTTTCATTTGAGTAGTCAGGGCTGTCCTCACCTCCCACCAGCCTGTCATCGATTTCCCCGCTCACTCGAACAACTTCCATGTGGAGACGACCTGAAACCTGGCAGCACAAGAGTCAGAATTATTTGTGTGCCACACAACAGTGACAGGTTCACCCCCTCCCAGTCTGCAAGCAGCCAACGTTTTATTCCTTTCTGCACTGCTCTTGCACTCTGCATTTGTTAGCACCACACGAAGAACGCTTCAGAGCAAGAATCAAGAAACCTTTGCTGCAAAAAACCATGAAGAAATCAGTCACTGGGGTGACTTGGGCAATCTCACCTTCAAACCAGTCTCAGGAGAGTCTGCAAAGTGCACACTTGATGCAGAGCATGGAGAATGCTGCCTGGTGTGCTCTGCTGCCTTTGGAGCTGCTCTTACAGAATATATTTAAGAACTATTTTCCCGATGGCAGGCAGTGAAACCAGTGGAGCTACTGGTCATCCTAAGGACTTATTTTGGTTTTTTTCCCTCAGGAAGGTGCTCAGGAAGCACCTTCACAATCACTGTGCTGGGATTCAGAGCTGTCTGAAAACTCCAGTAAAATATTATGGGATTTACACAATTCCACATCATTAGCGGAGAACTTGTGCACATGAAACTGGAAATTATCTACTCCATCCTGGCAGTAGGAAGATCCCACAGGCTGGAATTAAACAGCTGAGTAAGGACAGATTATAAAGAATGACAAACCTCTCCCTTCTGATTGATGATTGGAACAGCATACTGAAGCTTCACATCATAGAAGAGGCACTCAAGGAAAACATTGGCTACTCCAATAAGGCTGTGGTTTTCCTGCTCATCGTAGAAGGGATCAGCTCTCCTGAAATAGGCTCTCATCACCTGCAAGCAGACCCAGAATCATGTCAGGAAACCAAACCTCCCAGGAAACACTTTTCAAAGTGTTGCACAACCAGCCCAGTGAAAGAAAAAGGGACTCAAGCAAGAGGCCAGATTAGATCACAAGAAGAATGGAAATGAATTTTACTTTGGATAAAGCCTGTGCTGAGCAAGTTCTCCTTAACTCTGCCAGATTCCTGAATATTAACTGCTGTAGTGTTACCTGCTGCTTCCTATTGTGTGCTCCATTTCCTCACCAAACTATGCATGCAAGCAGGGATCAGAGTGACAAGATAAGGGTTAATGAAATGCTGATGATCAGTTCAGTGCTAGGAAAAGCAAAACCTCAGGGAAACCCAGCTCTTTGCACATTCCCATCTCCACCCAACAATCCTCCTGAAAATGCAGCAGGAATGTAATTACAGGAGTACTTTAGACTTACTGGATTGTCTTCCTCACAGTCTTTCCACTCCTGGTAAAGATCCCTCATATCCACCAGTCTATTCTCCAGCTTTTCCAGTGACCAGATCTGTTTGCCTTTCCCTTTCCTCCTCACCTGGATTGCCGGCTCGCTGAGAATTGCACCTCTCTGCAAAACAATTAAAGGGATGCCAAGAAGGAATTCGTGTCACAGCAGTGAAAAAAAGAGTTTAAAACTAACACAGACTTGAGAATATTTTTGGGAAAGGTCTGTTCTTTTTTTTTTTATTCTGGCTTGAGCAGCCAAATTCAAGCATGACAGGCTCTGAGTTCAGCTGTCACAGTGTATTGGTGTTCATTTTAACTGGGAAGTCTAATCACAGCTACAGGCACTGGTTTCTGTGGATTTTCACCTCACATAAGTGTTAGAAATAGGAACATTTAAGCTTTTCACCAAATATCCTCAAGTTACAGGAGGCCTGGAGCTCCAGCTAAAATTACTACTGCTTGCAATTTTCAACTAGTACAGACACTTAACCCCCTTTATCATCCTGTTTCTGGATGTGTCTTTCCCAGAAGACTCGAGAAAAACCTCCGAAACAACTGACAAAAATTATAATCCTGGAATAAAATCCATCTACTGTACTAAGGACAGTCTGAGTATCACCAAAATACTGATTTGGCTTCAAGAAATAACACCAGCTTAGGTGGCCAGCCTGAGACATGGAAGTCTGGGTTCAGCTCCCCCCTTCCAAAATTTCTAAGATGCCTGGGGACAAATAATCCAAATACTCTCTGCTTCAGTTCCTCCCTCCACAATGAGGATGGCAGAATTTTTGCAGCTCACTCAGATGATGTAAAGTCAAATGTGGACAAGAGGACAGTAAACACTTGCAACAGATGTTACCCAACCTGCAGAGACTTTGCCACTCTGCAACAGCAGCAAAGTGAGAACTTCAACACCAGGGGAAAGGTCTTGCACCAAAAACATTTATATTTTAAGGCACATGATAGGATTTTCATGGTGTAAAATAAGATAGAGATGTAGCAGAGACGTGTTTAATGCACATTAATGGAAAATTAACTCAACCGTTAGAGTCAGAGTAAAAGAAATCTGAACACTGAGGGCCAAGCTTAGTAAACAATCATTTAATTCAGTCAGGGTGACTGTACCTTGCTGTTGGCATTAAGGCTTGAAGCTGGGATCTGGAGGGTCACTTTGTACTCTGTCCTCTTGTCCAGTTCCTCCCCAATAAAATTGGCTTCTCTCACGTACAAATTGGCTTTAACAATCTGCTCTCGCAGCTTCCTCAGGCTGTGGGTCAGCATTTCTTCTCTGGAACAACAGGATTGGGAAGGGGAGACAGGAAAAATCATGAGGTTTATGTACTGAAAGGAAAACAAATGGCTGAGGAGGCAACTGAGAGCTTGTGGGTGAGGATTAAAGAGGGAAGGGACAGGTGACATTAGAGTGGGGCTGCTACAAATATTGGACAGATGAGCCCCTCCAGAAAACCCCGGAGCAACCTCATGTTCACAAGCCCTTGGACTTCACCTGAACTTGTGCAAAGGTTTGGACACTGCCCTACACAACATTCTTAGGTCCAGCTCTGGGGTTCCCAACATAAAGAGGACATGGAGAGAGTCCAGAGGAGGCCATGGAGATGCTCCCAGGGCTGGAGCCCCTCTGCTCTGGAGCCAGGCTGGGAGAGCTGGGGGTGTTCACCTGGAGAAGAGAAGGATCCAGGGAGAGCTCAGAGCCCCTTCCAGAGCCTAAAGGGGCTCCAGGAGAGCTGGAGAGGGACTGGGGACAAGGAATGGAGGGACAGGGCACAGGGAATGGCTCCCCACTGCCAGAGGGCAGGGCTGGATGGGATATTGGGAAGGAATTCCTAGGTTTGAGGGTGGTGGGTGCCCAGAGAAGCTGTGGCTGCCCCTGGATCCCTGGAAGTGTCCAAGGCCAGGCTGGATGGGGCTTGGAGCAGTCTGGGCTAGTGGAAGGTGTCCCTACCCATGGCAGAGGGGGATGGAACTGGAAGGGCTTTCAGGTCCCTTCTAACCAAAATAATTTTATAATTTTTAACACAAAAATCAGGTGTATGAAATTAATTTCAACTGGGGAAAAAAACCAAACCTATCTACATGAATTTAGCAATATGAAAATTAGGATGCTGCTGGTTTTGGAGACTTCTTTATGCATCTGTTGAACATGCAGCTATCATGTGGTTCATTCCAGAGCTTTCCCACCACAGATGTGGATGTTCCATGCTACAGAGAAAGGTTTATTCAGACATGACCCACTTGTTCACTGGCCTTTCTGGCAAGTGTGACAGAGAGTGGCAACTGTGCAGCCCAGGAATCTGGGGCCAAAAAACATCCCAGGCACACAGCTTCTCTTGTCAGGCTGTCTGAAATATTCTTTACTTCCAAAGGTTCTTTTCTATCCATATATATTAGATTTGTATTTTTCATGACAACGTCTTCACCACACTCATTTATTTAGGGTTTCATCTTCCTCCTGCAGCTGCTCTTTTTGACAACAATAGTGGAAAATATTATTTAGGGGCAGAAGTAAATAACCTCAGTGCCATCACCCAGAAGAGGCAGAGTGGACAGTGACCCCTCTGTGGTATTTAAATGGCTTTTAGAATGAACTGGATTCGAATTCTTCGTATCATACTCTTACTCCCTTTTTTATTTGCACTCTTATTTCCCTTTTATTTGCACTCTTTTGGTTGTCAGAACCTGCTCAGGTCAGACAGCTGGATCTGGGCCAAGAGGAAAAACAACCTTCCAGCAGCTGAGTCATGCATGACCCATGAAAGAGCAAACTCACATAGGAGACTCAAAAAATTTCATCCAATCACCCCATCTTCAGTTAAATCTGCTGCTGATCAGGACAGAGTTTCTCCTTAATAACAAAGCAGAAACTCATTATTCTTGCATTTTCTACCATTTTAGGTCTGCTTATTTTGGAGGTTCTCAAGGCCAGGTTGGATGGGGTTTGGAGCAACCTAGGATAGCGCAAAGTGCCCTCCCCATGGCAGGGGTGGAACTGGATGGTCTTTGAGGTCCCTTCCAACCCAACCTGTTCTATTATTCCGTCATTCTTCGATAAACATTTCGCCACGAGTCCTCACAGAAATTCGCTGTAACTGTAGGGAATCCTACCAAAATCACTGCAGGAACTTGACTGAACCCCCGTGATGGTCACAGTGGGTTACCCACCTCTCCTCTGCCCACTGCCTGAGGCGCTGCTGGGCACTGGGGGAGTGGAAGGAGAACCTGTCCATGCTGCGGAAATGCTGCTTCTCCGGAGAGAGCCGCCGCCGCAGCTGCTCCAGCTCGTGCTCGTACATCAGCCTCTGCCTCTCCAGAGCTGATCTCTTCTCCTCCTCGTGCTGCTGCTCCAGGCTTTGCAGGATTGACTGCATGGGGTCTAGGCAGAATTTGAAAATAAAGAAAGTGCTACAGTGAAATCCATGCCGAGGAGCGTCGTGGATGCGTGGTGTGAGCATGGGTATCAGGCAAAAGGAGGAAGACTCTAGTTTTGTTACTCTAGTTTTGTGTGTTTAAGAAGAGCTGCTGAATTCTGAAGCAAAATGAGTGCTTACAGGGCAGATGATTTAAGGGAAGAAGGAAAAGCCCAAGTTGAAAAAAAAATAAGAAGTCATCCTGTTTCTCAAAATGTCATTCTGGGACATCTACACCAGACCACAAAAACTCAAAAACATGGTTTCAGAGACAGAAATCACTGCAGTTAATGCCTGAGTGAGACATAACACAAGAAAAATAAACAGCCAAGTGAAAACACTTTGATTTGAGACTGCAGTTCCACCAGCATTCCACTTTTGGCTTTCCCCTCAGCAAGAACTGCCAAACCAAACATTCAGCCTTGGTTATTTTTCCCTCCTCAAGCACAGAAATGACTGTGATGAGTCGTTCACAAGAAAAACTCTCCAAAAGGAAGTTATAAGGGAAAAAGTCAGTGGTTACCCTCATATATGTACACGTTCCCAATAATTTTTGTTGCTCCTTACCATTACTACCAAGAGCTTTCATGGTGACTTCCATCTGGGCATATTCATAGCTGAAGTTTATCTCACTGGACACCTCACTGGAATTGTCTCCATCTATATCCAGCTGCTCCACACTGTTACTGCACTTCATGGTGTTGTCCCTCTCCTCATCCTCATGATCTGCCTTCTTTTTCTTCTTTGGCAAATTCAGCCTTCAAGTAAGAGGAAAAGTTTTAAAGAGGTATTAATTGCTCAGCCCTGAAACACTGGGTTGGCTTTCAAAAATTGTTAAAATTCAGTAGTGCCTCCAAATCAGAAGATTTTTTCCTTTTCAAATTGCACTGATCTCCTGTGGGTGTAATTTTCCTCAGGGCAAAAACAGGAGTAGAAGGTAAACCAATCAATCTATTCTGCATTCTCATTATTAAATGCCTCATACTACCAATAATAAAGTTTAGATAATCATGATGTTTTTAGTCATTTCACATCCAAATAATTTAGGGGCAATAATGAAGTGGTATCTCATTTTCAAGTGGGTTTTCCTTCTAAGCATGAAATAAAGCAACGAAATTTTAGATTATCATTCAAATCCACTGATTTTTGAGGCATTTCAGAGGATTTCAAAGTACAGTCTTGAACACAAAACATCTACCAGTGATCCTGTCTGATATAGGAAGGTCAGAGATGTGGCTGGGACTACAGAGAACACAGTGACCTTGTAATAACATTCAACACTAAAAACCAGTCCAACATCAGTATTGCTTTTATAAACCCCATATTTTCCTCCTACCTTACGCCAAAACAAAGTGAATTTACAGTTCTTTAAATAACTTTTGTTACCTGAAGAAGTGGTTGTTTCCCCACAGGATTCTGTCTCCATGGTGGAGCTGGATGGGACACACGACAGCAGAACCATTTACGAATGTCCTGCAAGAAGATAAAAAATCTAAAATAAATGTAGTTATATAAAGCTTATTTTTTTCCCCCTCCCAGTATTATTTTCATTACTGCAACAAGTAAAGGCAGGAGAAGAGATTTATGGATTGCAAACAAGCAAAATATTCCCAGAAAATTCACTATCTACCCAGTGCTGTTTCATACACGCCTCAAATTCAGCTTCTTTTGACCTTCTAAGCTCATGAAGTTCAGCACATTTAGACAGATATTAATCCAGCTGTGTCTGGGGAGTAAAATTTAGAGCTTAAAAATGAGCAGCCTGGAAAAAAAAGTCACTAGAAAAAAAACATTTGTACACTGCTCTGAAATACAGACACAAACCAGAAATATTTGAATAAGGTAATAGACACCTTTGCTACTGAATAACTTAAAGACACTAATTAAAATAATCAGAAACTACTTTTATTTCAGAGTCAGATTAAGTTTGAAAATAGGATTGTGGGATAACTCAAATTTGAAGGGAATCTCGGGTTGTCCCCCAAGCAGGATTAGCCACAAATCAGGGAAAATGAGAAAAGTTTGAATTCTCTGCATTAACAAGAAATTATTGGAGATGCTGACTCTGCATATCATTTTATGATCAATCTGAATATGCCAGCTGCTTCTCAAGTAGATCTACTTAACTGAATAAAGCAACAAATGCTTCAGCAGCTCTTTGCATATCAACAGATTTCCTAGAAAATTAATTCAAATTTTGATAGGAGTTACATCTACACAGCTGCAAATCAGTGAGTATCTGCTTGCTGAAAGCACATGCAATTTACTCATCTTCTCTTTGAAAATTTGGGCTACAAACCCCCTCCCTGAGAGAAATCTCACTGCAAGGGAACATGAGTTGACGGAGGAACAGGTGACAATTTAAATGTAAAAGCAGCATACAAGAAGCAGAATTTTTCTTACTATAAAGGAGATAGAGAAGTTTGTTTTCCAAGTATCTTTGTGCATCATTAATCGTAAAATACTGGATAAAATGACAACTATCAAACAGCTGTGGCTGCATTTTATTTCTTCACCTGGTATTTTTTTGTGGGGTCAGCATAACCTGGCCTTCTGGGGTGATGTCTATGATGCAGTGCTCAGGAAGAATTCCCATTCCACACAGCTGGATATCTTGAGAGTTGTCTGAGCCTATCAAAGTGTGCTCCTGGGGAAAAATTAATTCAGATGTTAACACTGGATTGCAGAAGTTCACTGGGTTTAACTCACCCATTGTCCTTCTGGATGTGTTGTGTCATCTGGTCCCAAAATCTCACAGCTGTGAAATTTTAATTTAATACTTAACACTTCCCTTAAGGGAAAAAGATAAGCAAATCTACACTTTGTCTTACCATAACAAGCAGGGAGCACTCAAGAAAGTCTACAGGCAAAAGTTAAACATGAAAATGAAGAGAATTTTATGATTTAAGGGAGGAATTCAGTGCCTCAGAATGTTGTAGGAGCCAAAGGAATAAAGGATTTCAGGCAGGAATTAAGTGAGGGTCACAGTGGCAGATCCATGGTGATTATGGAGGTTCCACCTAGATCAGCAACATCTCAGGAAATTCCTGGATACTCAAGTTATGGGGGATTTGGCAGATGAAGGATCACCCCACACATAAAACTGCTGAGGTTGGAAAAACTTTAAGACCATCCAACCAACCCCCAGCACCACCAAGGCCACCACTGCCCCATGTTCCCAAGTGCCACATCCACAAGGCTTTGAAATCCCCCCAGGGATGGGGACTCTACCACTGCCAGGGCTGGATCCCCCTTTTGGGACAGAAATCCCTTTTGTAGGCATCTCCAAGCAATTTTTGGGGAACAGATGTAACAGTTTAGGCAGGTCAGTTCAGGCTGCTCTTCAGTATTTGAAGGACCTGGTGCACACACAGCTCAGAGAGAACGTGGGCAAATATTCTGAGAAACAAGAGAGTTAAATCTCAGGATTTTAGGAAAAACAGCTGCAAATAATTTTATATCATCATAATTTCAAAGCATGGGGAATTTTACATCAAAATTTCCCAGGAGCAAGACAAATCTGAGTTATTAAAAAAATAACACAGAGTAACTGAAGGAGACAAAATCCCAAGGAGTCTTCCCTAGGAAAGGAAAAGAGCACAGAACCACCTGAGACTTCTCCTGCTGGCAGTGATGAACCAAAGGCTTTGCCTTGCTCTTTTCCTTGCTCCCAGTGACCACTGGGAGAAAGTGGGATCTGTCCCAGTATCTGTCAGTGATTTAGCAGCTGGGTCACACTCTTGGCTTTTACATGCAAGTTGTCTGGGAAAGAGTCAACCTCTCCCAAAACCTCAGCTTCTTTCTCTGTTTTAATGTGGGGATTTTTTTAGCAGATACAACATGGAAAAAGTGTTTTCCCTTGTTTCTACTGAGATAGCGCAGAGCCACGATGGCTGACATAAAAGAGGATCACATTATTTCCTAAGACTGACTAAACCAAAACCATCTTTCAGCCTAATTGCTGATTTTGTGGCTATTTTGAGAGTTACTACCCCACTTCAAAGGGAAGAGAATGATTTAATGTGAAGCTCAAACCACCGACGTCTGCTGTGAAATTTTTAGAACTTGCACTCCAAGGTGTGACTTTAAAATGGTTGTACCTTGTTTCTCCTCCTGAGTCCTCAATCTACAATTTGTAAAAACCACAATAAACTGCCCAATTATTACAGCACAGGGACCAAAAGTCACATCATGTGTTTGAAGGTTAGTATCAGAAACAGGGAGTGCACATGAGACGTGCTGAGGCAGAACAGAACTTGTTTTTCACTCCTGGCAAGTTGAATGAAGAGGATGAAAAATAGATTTCATAAACTGAAGACAGCAGCCAGAATTTAGACTACATGTGGAGAAGCTGACTACTGATATGCCAAACCTTCATGTAAAACAATTTCAGGGTTAATAGCTTGTGAAAGTTTACATAAAAAAACCCAACCAATAAAAAACCCTCATCCCAGAACAGGAGACAATTTCTCAAAAAGAATGCATCTAAATTTCTTTTTAAAAAATGCCAAAGAAAACCAAAACAAATAAAGACATCAAATCCACAAACTTTTCCTGTGCTCCAAAGAATTACAGTTGAAATAAAAAGGTTGTACTTATAAAATTCTTAATATTTTTAGATACAGTTTTATAAAACTCTCCAAGTACACCTCTGCCAAGTGAATTAGAGGCCCACTTCTGACCTTAAAAATTTTGTAAATACAAAGAAAAGTTTTACCTTTAAATAGTACACCAGGAGTTCATTGAGAGCTGGATCTGCATTCAAATTAACCAGGAAGCACTTATTATCCCCAACTTTTATTCCAGAGGACTGCAAGGATATGCCAAGGCTTTCCAGCTGTTTCTGACGCTCCTGTAAAAGAGCAGCCATCAGAATTCATGGGATTGATGCACAACCCTTCGGAAATCCATTCCCATCTGCAGAAGCCACCAGGCAAAAATGATGGATTGATACTTCTAGAACAAGAAACTCCTCCTTCTGCAACAGGTGAGGCACAGAAGCCTCAGTTCTACCAAGCTCTGATCAGGGGTTTCTGGGATTCCTCCTGTCCTCGCCCCTCTGCTCTCGGAGGGCTCCGTGCTTTGGTCCCATGCATTCCCATATTCCCAGTGGGAAATGAAAGCAGCAGGGAGCAGCCTCTTGCAGCACTGCAGAGCTTCTCCATGACCTCACTGGAACAGGAAAATGCTACCACAAAGCCATCTCTGGAGCCCTTTATTCTCCCTTTCGAGCTAAAAAGCAACAAGTTAAGTTAAATCCTTGCCAAGCCAAGCTCCATGTCTATCCTTTGTTCCAGAGCAATCAAAATGACAAAAAACTGGCAACCTGCTATTTAAGTAATGCAAAGAACACTTCCTGCTGAACAAGAATAGCAGCGTTTTGGATGGTGTTTTGTTCTTGTCAAAAGACTTCATACAAATGCCCAACAAAGCATTACTGTGCAGAAATGTACATCTCTCAAAGGGAAGGGTTTGGGTGAGACCAGAGCAGTGAAAGAGGAACATTAAACATTTCTGACTTAGGAACAGAAAGGGATTCATCCACAAAAAAAATCCACTGGGATAGAAAAGTTGAGGATTATTCCCAGGATCAGTGAGAAACTGAGAAGTGAGACTGACTGTCTGCAATAGCAATAAAAAAAAAATAGAAATAAATATGGGAGGGCTCTCACAGGATTACTGGAGGAAACAGAAACAGGAGAGAGTGAAACCAAAAAGTGAAAAAACATACAAGTGACCTACAGTGCTGCTGAGACTTTTAAAAATATCAAACTAGATAAGGTAGGAACAATCCTGGAATGTTTATCTTTACCTATCAGTGTGCTTTATATTTAAATACTGAGTATGTCACAATATTCAGGATCACTGTCTGCTCAGTTTTACCAGGTCTAATCAAGACGAAAATTGCAAAGAAATGGCATAATTTGCTCTTGATTTTCTGCTCCCTGTCTCCCCACACGCTTACAAACCCAACATAATGTCCTTGTAAGGAAAAGTCATGTGTGTGTGAGAGAGACAGAGAGAAAACAAAGAACAGAGGAGAAACTGCAGTGTGATGTCAAAGATCTCTCTTCCGATCACCAGTGCCAGGCTCTGAAGTTCACAAAAATCCTTATTATCCACAGAGATAAAGCACATGTTGCCCTAAGGAGAACTTGGCCCACAATGTGAATCTCACAGTATTAACTGACAGAAAAAGAACCAGTTCCTGTTAATTTTTTTCTCAAGACCTAATGTTAATTAACTCAAACACTGAAAAAAACCCATTAGAAGTATGTCAAACGCTCACAGAAAATGTGAAAAATTGCCTGTTCATGTGGCTGGTGCTCAAGGCTTTGAACTCTTTTTGAGGCCTTTTTGATGGTCCTTGCTCTCTATTAGGAATCGTCCTTTCCTCAAAGATTTACAAATATCCCTCCACCCTGTCTATCCTGACACAATTTGACAAGATAGATGAAAAAGCAGCAGAAATAACACAAGGGGAACAGAGTAGAGACCCCTTCCCCTATATCCCTCTCCCAGCTGGAGGTAGGAAGGAGAAAATCAAGAGTGAAGTTGAACCTGGGAAAAAGGAGAAGAGGGGAAAAGGTGTTTTAAGATACAGCTTTTATTTCATATTACCTACTCTGATCTAATTGGTAACAAATTAAACTCATTTTCCCCAATCAAATCAGTTTTGCCCATGACAGAAATTGGTGATTGATCTCTCCCTGTCCTTATCTCAACCCAGGAACCTTTTGTTACATCTTCTCTCCCCTGTCCAGGTGAGAAGGGGAGTGACAGAGTGGCTTCCACTGATTTCCAGACAGTCCTGCAACAGCCTGTGCTGCACAAATACTTGTCCTTATCCCTTCTCTGGAAAAAACATCCCTTTTTCGAGGCTCATGAAACTCCCAGTTATGAAACATCCTACCAGGCTGGGAATTTAGAGAGAGAAAGGCACAGAGCTAAAGCAGCAACACGCAAACATCAAGGCACATTTAGTCTGGAGAGCTGAGTCCATTACTTCAGTTTTTCCACCTCCTCACACATTCAATGCCTAGAAACTATTGTGTAGGATAAGAGAAGGATTTTTTACTATTATTATTTTCTATTTTCTTTTTTTCCCACCCTTATACACAGGGAAGAATTGCACTGAAAGGCAGGAAGCCCTCGTAGTCACAGGCAGCACTTCTTACAATGGATCTTTAAAACCAAAGTCAACACAGTCTATTCTGATTGTGGCATCTACAAGAGGGCTTTGTAACCAGAGGCTCCGTTCTCCCCTTATTTATTACACACTATTCATCACCTCCCAACAGTCCTCCCCCTCCAAAGCTCCCCTCTGCAAATACCCACATCAGCGTTTGTGTGGGAAGAACCAGGAGTGTCATGCAATAACCGTGGTGACTTGCATCATTTTTCCAACGTAATCATCTCCAGTTATGATCTGAGGCCCTAAATATCAGTTTAGGAGTCATTAAAACACACAGAGATCCTCAAGAGCTCTATTTTTTATCATTCTGAATGCCCTTTGCCTGGTGCATTGAGGCACTCAGTCCATAACCTTGCACTGAATGCTCTCAGTGCTCCCCCATCATGAACAATTTTACTGCCTGAAGAATATAAAAACCCCTGTAATCCTCTCACCCGTGGATTATTATTTTTTTTAAAATAACTTCTCCATTTGCATACAGTGACAATTTATTATTGTCACTGGAGTGGTAATCTGGGAGGCACCCATCTATCACAGGAATTAAGTGAAGCTTTTCAAAAGGGCAGCAAGCTTGACCTACTTACCCATAAATGTGGGGAGAGACTCAGACAACCTCTATGAACTGACAGACAAAGAAAACAAACCTATTTTTCATAAAAAATGGGGGCAGGGAAGGAGGAAAGAAAGCTGCAAACCTGAGCTATCTCTTCAGTTTTCCGTAATTTTTCTTCCCAGGTCACGGTCATCTCCTGAATCAACTTTTCTGATTCCTCCAATCGTTCTTTTAATTCTGGTGATTTCATAGCCTGCAGGAATGAAAGCAAATGAAACAAGAAAAGCTTGTTGTGCTTTGTGTTTTTTCCCTCTGCAGCCACACAGATGGGGGAATAAAGGCAACATGACTCATTTTTCAAGGCACACTTAGCAGTAAGTAAAGGGGTCTGTAAAACACACATTGCACGTAAAGGCAGAATACACCAAAAAATTCTTTTAATTAGTTTCAAGTACAGATGTTAACATGGAGTTTATGTACTTCAACACAAACCAGTTACATGATACTGGCAGATTTGCACAAAGATAAACACAAACTAATCTTACTTCTACATTCCAAGTGACTCATCAAAACCAGTTTAGTTTTTAAAGATCCTGCTGCTCTGGCTATGTCCCCTCAGCTATCAAACCCTCAAAATGACACCTCACCTCTCAGTAAACTGGCATGCCACTAAAATATTTTTATTACTCCTTTTTAAATGGCCTGATGTGTGCAATATTTTTCTATGGGAACAATGCAGCTCTTCTGGTTATGCACCTCCACATTTCTACATGCAGTATCCAAAGAAGCTTTACAATGTGCTTCTGGACACTAAAATTCCATTTTCTTGCTAATTTGCCACAGCTCTGATTTTGTCTGGTGAAATATTCAAAGACCCACCTTTCAAACAAGGATGACCTTAAGAATGATACTGCCATGCCCCCCCCCAAAAACTGAAAGGGTATAAGCACCTCCCTGTCCCTGGAAGTGTCCAAGGATGGGGCCTGGAGCAGCCTGGGATAGTGGAAGGCGTCCCATGGCAAGGGGTTGTTCTAGAAGAACTTTAAAAGGTCCCTTCCAACTCAAACTATTCTGTGATTTTTAAACGTTTTAAACTTCCATCTCCATACTGGCATTTCCTCCTCTACTAACCTTGATCAAAAAGCCTGTGGACTTCATGTCATTATTTCATTACTGCTAACAAGGAACATGGGTTTGGCTGCTTGGTATTTATGCAATGCCAATTTAACAATGGGAGCATCATCCTCCAGCATCAGCCATTCCCTTACCACAAACCCAAAACTCCTCACAGGAATCCAGATCAAAGAGAGGACTCATTACACGGCAGTTCCTTCAAGAAAAGGAACAAGTGCCAGGATGGAGAATCCTGTTTTAAGACAGGAGTTTCCTCTGCCTCAAGGCACAGCAGTCTAGAAACTGCCAACTGCTGTGTCCTGTGAGAGTTTTTTCTGCTTTAAATACCTAAATATGGGGTAAAAGGGAAAAGGACTTTGGACAAGGGTCTGGAGGGACAAGGGGGAATGGCTTCCCACTGCCAGAGGGGCAGGATTGGATGGGATATTGGGAAGGAATTGTTCCCTGGGAGGGTGGTGAAACCATGGCACAGGGTGCCCAGAGAAGCTGTGGCTGCCCCTGGATCCCTGGAAGTGTCCAAGGCCAGGCTGGATGGGGCTTGGAGCAGCCTGGGACAGTGGAAGGTGTCCCTGCACATGGCAAGGGGTGGAACCGGATGAGCTTTAAGGTCTCTTCCCACCCAAAACCACTCCATGATTCTATGAATTCCACACAGGAAGGGAAGTGAAGCCAAGGCAATTTCCCAAACAAAAAAATCATAATGCCAGAAAAAACATGATCAGTGCAATAGGATGGACACTAACAGGGCAGAATGACAAAACCCAGATACTCTCAATGTTTAATTTGTCCATTTCTTTGGAAAACTAGTGAACATTTTCACACATTTCAGCTGTAAAATGACCTGAGTAACTCAAATAAACCTTAAAGAAATGGGCTCAGCCTGATCCCAGACTCATGGGTTGCTTCTCTGCTGGAAGCAGGTGAATTCCCAGGAAGGACAAGCTGGTGCCCTTGGCACAGACTAATTAAAACATGATGTAAATTCCAACAATAAAGAAAGAACAAAATGCATGGATTATAAAAGGAAAGGGGAAAATAGGATAATTCCACAGTCTGTGAGGGGAAAGTCAGCTGTCAAGTTTTGTTCTGGCGGCTTGGGAGAGAAAAAGACACTGACACCAAAAGGTAAAAAAAAAATAAAAACCCAAACCCACAAGTTGGCAACTTCTATATCTGGAAATGAGCTTTGAAAATGTAACCTGTCATAATGAGTCAGTGCTTTTGTTCACTTCAGGAAGTTATTTATGCACATTTCTGTAAGAACAATTAGATGGGCAGCAAACGTAATGAACTGAAAGGAGCACAAGGCTTTGAATGTGGGGTTTGACCTTTACTGTGCAGCCTCTTAACAGCAAATTGCTCTGGTTTTTCCCTGCTCTTTGTCAATGCCATTGGGATGACAACTAGGGTGGGATTTTAATACTTGGGAAAGGAAATATTTATTATTTCATCCTTAGGAAATGCTATTTCATTACTTTGGACAGCTGCCATTATTTTGGGAGTAATGTTAAAAACCAAAACAAATGGGGATTACTTGAAACTCTTAGAGTACTGTTAAGTCTGTGGTTGATATATGAGAGGAATTTTTAGATATTTAATATTATGATATTTAATTTGAGATACCTTAAAGGAACTGATATACACACAGCTCAAAGGAAGAGAGTCCAAAATCCACAAGTTATTTGCAGTATCACAGCGAGCATTCCCTGCATACCTCGTGATGCAAATGCTGTAATCATAATTTTTCTGAAGTGCAATCCACAGGGATTACATCACCATTGCTCTGTCCCTTTGGGAACAGAACTCAGAATTACAGTAATTCTTGGCCTTCATCCAACATTTAGACCATGTTTCCCTTGAAATTTCACTGCAGAAGCAATGGCAAAACAGGCTGGAAAAGACCTTGGAGATCATCGAGTCCAACCTATGACCCAACACCACTCTATTAACTAATCCATGGCATTGAATGCCACATCCAGTCTTATTTTAAACACCTCCAGGGATGGTGACTCCACCACCTCCCTGGGCAGCCCATTCCAATGCTCAATCACTCTTTCTGTGAAGAATTTTTTCCTAATGTCCAGCCTAAACTTCCCTTGGTGCAGCTTAAGGCTGTGTCCTCTCATCCTGTCTCTGGTTGTCTTGGAGGAGAGACCAGCCCCTACCTGGCTAGAGCTTCCCTTCAGGGAGTGGTAGAGAGATGTTGCCTAGTGCCTGTAAGAGATTCAACAGCTGGAAACAAGCAAGAAAACTTTATTTAACTAAAGTCACATCTCACAGGATGTGGCCATGCTGAATTCTTAAAATATCTCGGCAGAGCTCTGCCTAGAAATCACCCAGTCTTAAGTGGAGCTATCCATGTCATCTGGATCACAGAATAAAACCAAAAATGCTCAACAAGGTGTCCGGTATGTCAATGAATCACAGAATTCACAAAATCAGTGGGTTGGAAGAGACCTTCAAGATCATTGAGTCCAACCCCTGCCCTAACACCTCGACTAGACAATGGCATCCAGTCTTTTTTTAAAACACATCCAGGAATGGTGACTCCACCACCTCCCCGGGCAGCCCATTCCAATCCAATCAGGATGGGACACGTGGAAAAGCATTAAATATATATATATATATGTATATATATATATATATAAAGAGAGATGCAAGCATCTGCTGGACACCCTACAACACTCCCTCCCGGAATTCCTTCTGGAGAGCCGTGATGGGCTCGGGGAGGATTTGCAAAGCTTCCAGGCTGTACCTCAGCCTTGGTGAGCTGCTCCCGCAGCTTCTCCACCTCCTCACGGAGCTCACGGATGATTCGGGCGTTGGGGTCCTCGTTGACCACGGCGTGGTTGACGATGTTCTTGGCCCTGTCCGCGTAGCGCAGCGTCGACAGCGTCTCGTCGTAGTTGTCGGCCGCCGGGCTCACTGTGGCCACCATGGCTGTCTTGCTGTTGCCCCCCAAGCTGTCCTGGAAGGTTAAGATGGGGGGGGGATGTTTAGAATCAACGTTTTTATTTTGGTTTGCTGGCTTAAGAGTTTAAGATGTGTAAGTTAAGAAAAAGCCGCGGTTTTCAAAGTTCGGTTTCGGAGGCTCGTTTAGGAAATGTCATACTTGGTTTTTGATGTTTTTGGACAGGAATGAAAAAAAAAGGTGCTTTTTTTGGGCTTTACAGGGTCTGGTAAAGGCTTCAAAGGTTTCTTTTTGTGTTTTCTGCTTAGGTTTACAGACCAGAAATGTAAACACTCCAGCACTGAACTTCTCAGATGCCACCAAGGGAGCTCAGGAAAAACTGTGATGAATTCAGATGATCTCATTTTAAAGACTAGAAGACTGACATCTTCAAGAAATAAATTACTGAAATATCTGTTCATAAACAACATAGGTGATTTTATTCCTATAAACATTTCAAATTAGGGCCTTTCCCTTCCTCCCACTGGCGCAGCTCACAAATCTAAACTGAGTTACATAAGGAAGTACCCTCCTGGAATTTGGCTTTGAGAGAAGTAGGACATGAAACAAGGCAGGAAATGAGGAAAGAACGAAACGAGGGAGGAAGGAAGGAAGGAAGGAAGGAAGGAAGGAAGGAAGGAAGGAAGGAAGGAAGGAAGGAAGGAAGGAAGGATTCAATCTTTGTATTGACCATAAGATTATGGTCACATTTGGCTTACAATTTTGGCCAAATATAGATAGATAAAGATAAAATATTCTGGTTCAAATTGTGCAGCAGATTTTTTTTTTCCTGCTTGGCAGTTTGGCTTCTTTGATCTGTTTGCAATTTTGTGGTGGGTTTTGTTTCTTTGTTTGTTTTTTACCCAGTATCTCTTTCTAAGACAAACCACACTCTTAATTTTCATCTTCAACAACCCATGAAATGTAGGTCAGGCATTGCTATTAGAACAATCTGACTGCATTAGCTCCTTGTCAAACCATTTCAGTTCCAAAGCACACGTGGAGCTTTCCCCAGCAATCATTAAAATGCCCCTTTTAAGTATTTCCCCAAGACTCTCTTTTTGGCTGTGTGATGCCTAAACCAGTCTGACAGCAGTCAGGCTTTTGGCAGCACTTGGCTGTCTCTGGTCATGCAAAAGGGCATGGAGCTCGTATGAAATGTAAATCTCTCTACATTTATAGTGTTCAACACAGTCAGCACATGCAGGTAAGTGCATTTATACAGAAATCAGTGCCAAAGAACAGATTTCTGACTGATCCCACTGTGACTTTTCTCATCTAAGAATTAGCCAATGTTTAATCCAAATTAATCCATGACTTGAGAGGGTCCCCTCTGTACCACAGAAATGTTTTTTAACTGAAAACTTTAAGACTAACAGGAGCACTAATGAATCATTCCATGGGATTTCCTGACCAAAAATTAGGAATGACACCCTGCAGTTGCAATCCCTGTTCCGCATAAAAAGCTGAAGTTTGGCAGGGAGCTGGCCAGGTACTTCCTTCCCAAATGCAACCTGAACAGTCTGCACTCTAATAATGTCCTTCACTGCACTAATTAGCTCCAAAAAAAGGATGAATTTATTATTTGAACTGCAGCTCTGGTGAAGAGGCAGCTGAGAACACTGTAACAGTGATACACCAGAACCCACAATACACCCATTATACACTGGGCAAAGTCCCTCTTGTAGCAATTCAAGTCCAATGCCAGACTGATAAAGTTTTATCTATAAAATCAATGTGCTGATTCCACTGGTTTCTTTAATGATAAGCAAGAAAGGTGAAAAAATAGCAAATCAGACTCTCATTAGTGAAGAGTCTGTAAATGAGCCTGGCAAGGCTGGGCTTGTATGTGTTAGAGAGACAGAATGGAAATAAGTAAATTATTTCTAAGAATTAACTAGCTTTGTCTCCTCTAGCAGCAAGATTACTGTGAAAACAATTCAAAATGTAGAGCTCAGAAATTATATTTTTAATAGCAGCTGTCAGGCTTCTGATTAACACAGGAAAACAAGATGTTTGTGCCAAAACAATTTGATTAAAACAAGAAGTTACAGAACTGACAAAGTTATTTTGCTCCCTGCACGTAACCTGATGCCACTGCTCAAGCAATGGCACTTTTCACCTGGCACTTTTGTCTAAAATCCTCAATAAAATTAAGCAAAAAGTGTCAGATCTTGAGGTCTCCTGAACTGATTTCTCAGATTTGTGAAGAGACACTGTATGACAGATATTCCTGCAGTAAGAGCACATTTAGTCTGCTTTGGTATCATAATTAAAAGTTGAAAGCCAAGGAGAAAGGACAGCCCACCATCTCATGGCTTCTCCAAACAGGCCTCTTTAAATGAATAAATCCCTCCTTTGATGTCTAATTAAAAAAATTTTAAAAAAAAGTTTAAATGTTCCCCCTTTCAAAACAAAGCTTCGATGAGAGCTTGTTTGTTTTTTTAAAAAAAAACAAACAAACAAACAAAAAAAAAACACCACAAAAGCCCCCAAGCCTTTTGTTGCCATTAACGTGGCTGATGTTGGACACAAAGAGGGTTTGCCTGAAAGGAGGCAGAACAAAAGTGGGCTCCCAGGCACCCTGACCACAATGCCTCAGACAGGTGCTGAACAGGAATTGCAGTCTGCTCCCTGCATTTGTTTAGAAATGGAGCAGCAGAACTAATTCCAACAAGGCTGGAAATTCATGAGGGAGGTTTCCACCCTGCTGCAGCCACATCAGGAACCCTGAGTGCTGAGCAGTGGCTTTGTTGTCATCTTTGCAGAGAGACAAAAAAAAAAATCACTTGTTTCTTATGAGAGTAAAAACTCAGTTTAAATATAGAGAGGCAAAAATGTATTTAAACACTGAAAAAGCCTAAGTGCAAAAACACTGTGAAATGAGGACTTGTTTTATTCAGACACTGTGTTGTGTCATGTCAATTTTTATGTGGCTATTTGATGTCCATATCTGTTAGGGATAAATCATTTCACAAGTCATGCTAAGTTGTTCATTAAAAGGCAGCACTGAGAAAAATGAAGGTTTGTGTGTCAAGAGGTGCAGGAACAGTGATTTTGTTTTACTTCAGTATTGAATTCAACTTTGTTTTCAAATCCCTGCAAGGAAAAAGTATTATTGTTTTTTTTTTTTATCTCCAGAATTCTGTACAAATCCCAGGGATGTGAAACTTAAACACTACCTAAAAACACTGCTAAGAAAGGGTGGGGAAGCCAAGACAACAAAATGTAGCCAGAGCACCTACAAATAAGTAAGAGGACAAAGAAAGGCTGGTGATGCCACAAATCATCTTCTTCTCAGATTATTTCTTTCTAATAACTTTCTCATTTTCTCCTGGATAACAACTAAGCAGAGCACAAGGGAAAAGAAAAAAGAAATTTGACATATATATAAATCTCATATTTAACAATTTGGGTTTCTACATTTAGACTGTACAGAACTTCATACAAGTGCCATCATGATATATTCCTTTTTTCCCCCAAAATAAGACCAAATAAGAGTCCTGTGAAGTTCAGAAAATTATTTAACTGCTCATTGCACATGAACACAATCTCTGAAGTCTCCTGACCTGTTCCTCAGACTGTAAACTGAACAAATGCTCTGTAATTATACTCTGCTGACAAAAGTAGAATATCTTAACAATTAAATTAGGCAATTAGGAAAAGGTAATAGTCTTAATCAACATCTTCAGAGCTAATCATACCAGTATGTAAAATCAGCTGCATGCAGAAATAACCCAAATTAAATTAGCCCCAAGGTTGTATGCAAAGCTGTACTTACACTGACCCATAAAATATACACTGCTTTTAATTTTATTTTTAAAGTTCCTTAATCCT
Source organism: Cinclus cinclus (assembly GCF_963662255.1). Classification (NCBI taxonomy): domain Eukaryota; kingdom Metazoa; phylum Chordata; class Aves; order Passeriformes; family Cinclidae; genus Cinclus; species Cinclus cinclus. Next base: position 2,231,905 of record NC_085048.1, read on the forward strand.
TAGGCTATTCCAGGTCAGCAGAAGACAGGGAACATATTTCGTGTGCAGAGATACTAATGGCTAATATCCAGCTCATTTTCCAAAAACAATTATGGTTAACATAAAACCCAGAAAACGAGGCAAAAAGCACAGAATTTTGATTTCATTCCAGGAGACTCTTCTCCTCCTTTCCTTTATTTCACTTTTTAAAAAAGAATATTAAAAAAAAAACAAAAAAACACTTACTTTAAGTAACCAAGTGAGCACAGAATCACGATACGGAACAAATTTGTTCTTGTTCTTGCCAGCAGCCTGATCTGCCAGGGCAGAAATAACCAGCCCCAGAGTTGTGAGGGATCTGCCCAGAGAACACAAGCAGTTATTAATAGGGGTAATTATTCATAAGTCAAATGCATATTTAGACAGTGACTTTGTCTCTGAAAACATGCTCTGAGGAAAAAAATCCTAATTTAATTTTGAGCATTCTTTCTTCACAAAAGCTCCACTCCTATTTTTTTCAGTATGCTTTCAGTCTTAATCAGGTCTTCACAATAAAATACGTGGCAGCTGCAGGAACACAAATGTTTTTTAAAAAAGATGGAGATCTTATTCCCATACCTAAGAGTACCGCATGTCAAAAGGAGACAGAGAGAAGGAAAGGAGAAAGACTGATTACAGGAGCTTCATCCTGTTTTACCATCAGGCTGTATTCACCAGGAAAGGGTGATGAAAAAAGGAAAATAAATAATCTCAAAAGTCTTACTTGTTAATGTTGCTTCCTTCTTTCAGCCTGTCTCCTGCAGCACCAGTTTTTGTTGCCCTTTCACTGCCTGCCAAGTCCACCAGGCTGAGTTTGCCCACCTTCTCACCTGATGTCTGTGGAAGGAACCAGGGAACAGCCCCTGTCAGGTCATTTCAATCAAGTTACATTGTTTGATATAGTTTACAACAGGAATCAAACTTCATTTTTGGTGCAAACTCTTGCTTGAGAATCGCTGGATTTGAACAGTGTCCTGTGCTAAGTCACTACCTGCTGCTTCAGGAACAACAGTGAAGTCATGGATGATGTGAAGCCACTGTTACCTTCAAATACCTCAGAAATCTCCAGAGGAGATGTCCACAGGGCACGCTAACGAAGTGCTAAACCATGAAAAATTCTCAGTTATGCCAAAGGAGTCACAAGCAGAGACCTGAGGTTCACAATCCCATCTTCAAAACAGTATCCTAAAATCCTTGGATTTTATACCAGGGTTTCCTGTGTTTTTCAGTGACCAGGAATGAACCTGATGAGAGGCATGTTATAATTCACATAAATTATCACCATTGCAAAGTCTCTTTTATCCTCATCAGCCTCCTGGAACACGATCCCAGCTATGTGAGTATTTAAACCTGTAACACAGATTTTGTTACAGACTCTTTCACCTCATTTGACCCAAAATGACATTCTGAAACGCTCCATGAGTTCCCTAAATCAATTTGAAATTGAAGAGCCAACTGTCTTTGAGAACAGCTTGCTCACATCATGCTCTTCTGCAGCACCTGCACCTTCAGCACCTCGGGATCCCAATGCAAAGCGCTGCGTTCCCGTAAATGAACGGGATAATGAGACTCAATAAGCTTTCAAAAATGTCACCCTAAACCTCCCAAAATACAATGTGATCATGGAACGTGCCACTTCCAGGAATGAGAGGACCAGCAGATGGGAGACCAGGGAAATCTGTTGCACAAGTTCACACAGAGGTCACTGCAAGGTGCAGGGATCACAACCACTCTGCATCCAGGCTGGGCAGGACCACACAAAAACCAGGTGTGAAAAGCATGCAGAAGGGCCACAGCAAAACTGGAATGACAAATAATGGAATAATCAAAAAAAAATCAGCACAGTATGATGCTGATTCAAAGTGCAAAAGGAAAAAAAAAATCCAAATAAAGAGCGAGGAAAACTGTGTGGATAAGAAGATTGGTGGAAACTGAGAAACTAGAAGGAGAAAAAAAACCCCAATTCTTGTTATGCTTTCCAAGATAATCAATAATTAGGCTAAGATTTGCTCTGTGGACACTCAAAATTGTCCAAGAACAGAATATGTCAATGAAATTTAAAGATACTTCTTTCAGTTCATTCTAGTTTATCACCATTTTCTGTGAGGGACTAAATAATATTGACATAATATACTTCACTCATCCCTCCAAGGCATATTTATGTATAAGGAAATGTAAATTGAGTATTTGCAGCTTTAAATGCTTTTTCAGTATTTAATAATACACATAAAAGCATGAATGGCATACAATGCTAAATATTTAAAAGCGGCATTTTTTTTTTAATTTAGAAAGTTGATAATTTATACATATTTGCATTAAATAACCACGGGAAGGAGATGACCAGAGGTACACTCAGATGCATTTCTATTTTTCACCTATCTTATCTTTGGTCTGTACTACAAACTGCTGCTTCCAAAGAAGTGTTCCTTATCCTCTGAAATACATTAAAGCAAGAGACACATCTCAGCCTGACTTTTGGACCCTGCAAGTGGATTTTCTTACCCCTGACTGCACATCATAGAGGGTGTGGGTGAGGATGATCTTGAAGACTGCGTGGGACCGACTGCTCTCCTCATTCATGTTGGTGGCAGCCACTGTCCGAGATTTGTTGCCCTCAGACATCAAGGACTCGATGTCCTAAATACAATTTTCACAGCCATGAGCATATCTGCATTAACATTCTTTCCCAATTACCTCCAAAAATCATCTCGTCTTGGTCAAACACAGCATTTTCTCAGTAAATCTCCCATTTATTTTATTCACAAAAATGTAAGGAAAAAAATAAACGTGATTCCCCCCCCCCATTAAAGCCTAGGAACTCCACGATGTCGTGACTTCACCCACTCCTCAAACTAGATATTAAATTATCAACAAAAATAATGCACCTGGCTGCACACAGCAACACTCAGAAGCAGAGAAAGAAGTGAGGAAGCAGCAACTTGTGCTTGAACCCTGTCACATTTTAGCCTCAGCTGTCATGGTCTGAGAATCTGGAATACTGACAGAAGGCTCGGAGGTTTATAAAACAGAACCACGCTGAACAGATCATTATACTCCTCAAATTTTAAGAGCTTATTAAGTGCTTTGATCTGTTGTGATGCTTGAGAAAGGTGCAACTCCCCTGCTTTGGGGTTTCACAGCAATTGTGTAAAATAGTTATTTTAAAATAGTTATTATCAGGGTCTTGGGCTAAACTTCTGTTTCTGCATCTCTAGTTGGGTGATGCTAAAACAACTCAAATGAACAGTGAAACAAAGGACCACCACAGACCACTGACTCCAAATTCTGGATTACACAAAGCTGCTGGGCAACATGGAAAGGCAAAGCTTGAAATGTGTCCTGTCTTAGCAGAAACCACCAAGGAGAGGTGGATGAACACCTGGAGAAACTGCAATAGTGGGACTGCACTGTTTTCATGTTTTGGTTAAGCTGACAGATTCCATCCCATATTTATCCATCTTCCCCACAGTAAGTTAATGCTCCCTAAAAAACAGGGCATTTTGTGAACGCACATATAAACATTTACTATCCTGCAAGCCAGTTTCATGTGATGCTCTCAAGTATTTGCTTGGTAAACAACCATTAGTTCATAATTCCAGCGCGTGCTACTGGGAAGGGAAATAACTGAGTAGAGCATGACAGGCAAAAAGTGACACAGTGGGGCACTGAGAGCCTGTCTCTGCCTAATCCTGGGCCTGTAATTAATCACAGAACACTTTCTCATGACAGTGTGCACTCATCCTAAGGCTGAGAGGAAATCTGTTCCATTCAGCAGCTGAATTACTTCCAGAATTATTGAGTAGCACAACATTAAGGGAGTTTCTGCTCTCAGCCCTGTTCTCCCCAGGGATCACAACACAACCATCTACAGCTCTCTTGCTCTAAGATTACTGATAAGGAGCATTTTAGTGATTCTGTCCAGCTTAAGGGACAGCACCTGGTGTTTTGGATGTCAAGATAAGCCTTTCATAAAGTTAATCCTTACCTTGTAGCTAGCAACAGCTAGTTTGGATAGGCCATCTACGTAAGGGCCATAAACACTGTGTTCTCTAACCTTTAATGACTGACGGCTTCTGGTTGGGGGAAAAAAAAGGGATTTATAAGCACATGACTGACTTAAGACAACATTTACACAAAATCCATTTCTCACTGACACATCTCAAACAGGATGGCCTCACAAATACCCACTGAAGCACAGAGCAAGGGCCAGAAGGCAAACACAAAAAAAAGCTTTGTAACACATAAAAAGCTGACACAGACAGTGCTGTCACTTTACAAAAGGTAAATTTACTCCAAGCTTTTAGTCTTGCTACTTTATTTTGATTTATAATGAGGAGATGCTGAGATCAGGAAGCAGCAAAAGCCATCCTAGACAAATGTTTTAGATGGGATCCATTAAGGCAAACTGGTTATGGAAAGGAGGAGTGTAGGACAAATACTACAGTGCCATTCACACACAAATTTCGTACCCTTTGGGGTCAAGGAGATCTCTGACTTTCTCATTGTAAATCTCCATGTAGGATACTTCCACTTTAAAACTCTGCTCTTCATTTTCTTCTTTCTGTGCTCTTTCAAAGAGCCCACTGCAAAGTCTAGGGATTAATCCAGGCTGATCAGCAGTACCCATCATGGTGTAGGATTTTCCAGACCCTGTGTGAGGGAAGTTGTGATTAAAGAACATGCAACAAAGGTTCCTGCTGTGCAGAATACTGACAGGAAATGAAAGAGGTGAATTTAATTTTATTCTTTTTTTGCATTTCAGTGAAAGATATTTGTTCCATTTTTTGCCTTAAATTAATCCAAACACCACTGAGCTAAAGACTATTTTAATTCAAACGAAAAGGAAAACAAGAAATCTGGTTCAGAGTGCTGCAGAACTCTTAGGTCGATACAGCCTTATGGTAGATGACAAGCCACTAACACACAAAATGAGAAAAATCTTCATATTACTCTTTAAATACGACATTAAAACAACAATTCAAGATTATATTAACCCCAGAGACAGAAAATCTGAGCAATGCTCTGAGCTCAAGGACGATCACAGTCATGCCAAAGATTATAACATGAAGTGTGAGAAATAAGGGCAGCCAGCAGCAACAAAACTTTACTTCTCCTCCTGCCCACCTCATATCTGATGTTACAAAAGAGGAAAACATTTCTTATCTATGTTAGAAGGTATTTCTCCTCAAACAATGTCACAAGAGCCATGGGAAGAACACACCACCTTTGGAGGGAACACTTCTCCTTTACTCTGGGACTCACCTGTTTGCCCATAGGCAAAGATACAAGCATTGTAGCCTTCAAAGGCATTCTGAAGAATATTCTCTCCAAGGCACTTGAAAACAACATCTTGACCTAGAAAACAGAACACACAAGCCAACATTGTAACACAGCAAGAGCTTTCTGTCCCTTGATTTGGATTCTTGGACAATTAGGTAAGAGCTGTGAGGGTTTTCCTGCTGTTGCTGCCTAAATCACATCCAGGGTTTGCTCCCTGGAAAGGAGCAGAAGATGTGCTCCAGATTTATGCTGCTGTAAAAATCTGGGGCTGGGATTATCATGGATATACCTGGATGTGCTTAAAGCAACATCCTGTCAAGGTTCACACTTAGAAGTTTTATCAGCAGAGAATCTAAGACCAGCTGCAGAATTTAATCTGCTGGGGAATGACACCTCCTCAAAATACACTCAAGTTCTGCATTTTAATGACAGTCAGTTGATTTTAATCCAAGGGAATCAGCAGAGCACTGGAAAATTTTACTGTGTAAGATATTGGACAATACCATGAGGAGATTTTTGCAGAGAAGGAATCACGAGTATGTGGAAGATATGGATATTCACAGGATATTTTGCACTGGCAAAAAGTGAGGTGCATCACTTCTTCTGTAATTGAATTATGAGCTTTTTTGGATCATTTTCCAAGCAGGGGAAGGAAGGTTTAAAATACCTGGGTAGTAACTACTTGAACAAAATCTATTTTCAGAATTAATTTTACAACCAGAAAAACTCAAGTCTGAACAAGGCATGACAGGACTTCATGGACTGAAAAGTCCTCTCAAATAATGTTCCGTTAAGCTCCTCCTTTCTCTCACTGAAGTTCCATATTTACAGCTAAATCCATGCTAAATTCCTCATCAAAAGCACCAAGAGCTGTGCCGGGCTCAGCTGGGGTAACACTTCCACCAATGTATAACAGACCAAAATACCAGTTATATAGGCACCACTGCTCATCTGAGAAACAAAGTATGTAATATTCCTATGCAATTTGTATGGCTGAAAGTGTCACATTTTTCTCAGTGCCTTGATAGGTTATTATTAATTCGTTATTTGTTAAAGAAAATAAAATTAAGAAGTTTATGTGTCATTGATTTTTCTTATGATCTTTATAAAATAAATGTTAACGAGTTCAACTGATCCCAATTTTTAAAGGACAACAACTATGAAAGGAATAAATTATAGGAGTGATAAGTCCAAATATATTTCATATTTACCGTAACTATATGCCAAGATGCATTATAATAATACACAGAAAACTTTTAATTGAATATATTACGCATTCTCACTAAAGCACCTGAAATCATATACACTTAAATGAAAGTAGGCTTTTATTAATATTTCTTTATTAGGTTTTACTATGATGCCAAACTCCCATCAGCACTGAAAAACATGAAATTACACATAACAACGCTCCTCAAAAGAAATAAATGGATTTGATGCATTTAAAATGATGGCGTTGGAGCAGTATTTTAAATAAAGCTGTAAATAGGAGTAAAGCATCTTTGTGCTGCGTTTCTCCACTCTCTGCACTGCAAAGGGATGGCAGTGCCCATTGCTACTGTCATCTTTAGAGAAAAGAAACTGAAATGATTGAAGATTTCCCTTTGACAGCAGCCAGTCATAGAAGGGACAGCACTTGGTGCCATATGGCCCGAGCCCAGCAGCAAGGACTGTATTTTAATCAGATCGTTCCCACTTGGAGACAAGCAAGCCACAGTAAATATTATTACCTGCATATTTTTCTTTGACAGATTCATCCATAGACCAAAAGCAGTGATCATATGCAAACACCTGCAGGGGAACAACCAGGACACCTTAGAACAGCTGCTGCCAAATCCAACACGTTACTCACATTCTGACATTCTGAACTCAACACACATTCCCACTAAATTCCTTATTTTCTAGGAGTTTGAAGCCTGAACAAACACTGCACTTTCCTGTATGCTTTTATTTGTTCCTTTGTTTCTATTTGCTCCTTTCTGTGCCAACCCAGTGGATGTCAAGGACCTCTCCATTTCTCCCTCCAAACCCATCCTTGCAATTCATTTTTCACCAGAGTTTCTCTTTTGCAAACTGACAGATGTCCTCTAGCTCTTTCTGCCTCCCATCTCCCCCTGCCTCTTGTCTGCATAAATTAAAAACAAGCCTTAGGGTAGGAAGCTCTTTCCATACAAGAGAGGAGTATATATTTATTTACACTCCATGACAAACCAAAACAGCCATCAAAGTCTAATATTTGTAAAGAATAATAGAAATCAAATCAGTTTCATCATGAAAAGAACAGCACTGTAATATTTTTAATAGAAAACTTCAAATTTTGCCATAAATCCATCAAAAGATCCACAGGCACTTTTCATCCTGAAAGGTGACCTGAAATAATACAATGTATAGTTTGGGACAGATGTTTGCAAAAACAGCTCCCCTGGGTATGTATCTGCAAGGAAAAATATTAATTAGGGTAATGTATGACCTACATTCACACGGGCAAAATTTATCCTGTAGGATGTAGGAAAAGGGAAGTGCAAATGTGGGGCTCTCTGGCTGTGGATTTCCCCTCTAAGCTTAATGGAAGCTGCTCTTTACCCTTTGGATGTTCTGCATTGCTACGTTGCTGACTACCAACATTTATGAAAACACCTGACATAGCAAAATCCTTGAAATTTAAATAACTTGTATTCAAAAATATTTTGTTCCCCCCTCCCCCCCCCCACTACACTGATGTACCAGCGTCAAGAGATAAAGTGGTTATTTTATATCCTCTGAGGAAACTAGGTTTTTTTCCCCCTTTGAATTAATTTTACAGCTAAACATATTATTAAAGCATCCCAAGCCTTCAGAACATTTAGCAAAACACCACTGGCTGTATGAGCACATACATCCATGGAGCTGAACCCTGATATAGCAGGGCAGAGGCTTCAGAACATGAACAAAGTCACGGGACCGTAACAACAAAATGAGTCTGCTTTAACACAAATACCAGAAAAAGCTTTTAAAAAGCCCACAAAGAACAAATATCCTCCATTCAGAGTCTGCAGTGCTGAGTGTGGATGTTCTCATTTGTTCCTCTGACTCATTCCTTGGCATGGGCTGTACAGAGCATTTCTGCAGCAAGGAGATGCTTCGAGTTTCTTACTCAGCAGCTGATCAGCCACAGAGCTCTGCAAAAATGCTTTTAATATTTGGATAACCCAAGGGTGAGCAAGTGATAGGACAACTCTCACACACTGATAAAAGCCCTTACCTTTGGGTGAGTTCTGCTGCTCCCCAGTGCATCGGGAGTAGAGAGGATTTGGTACAAGGTCAGGGGAAAAAAAGAAAAGACAAAAGAAAAACAAGGACTGTTAGTTGTAGTGATTTTAGCTTAACTGTGCTAGCATTAATCATTGGAATGCTGTATTTAAAAAATTCATTTCTCTCCTCAGACCTCTCCTTGCTTACAAACCCCAGATTATTTTACAAACCCTTTCAGGGGCAAGATTTGAGATGTTGCTTATAGTTGATGTAAAATTCAAAGCCACTGATTTTCCACATGCTGCATTCTTTCCTCATTCTCTCACAGGTTTATTTTTCTTGTGACACCTCTCCCGCTCTCTGGGTGTCACTGCCTTTTGAAAACAAAGCACCCAGGCAACATAAAGATTTCCAAAACCACTTGAACAGGAACTTCAGGAGTGTTATTCAAGACGAAATTTCAGAGTCCAGCCCCTGGGCTTGCCCAACCCAGCTCTTCTCTGGTTGCTGGGACAGCAGAGCAAACATTTGCTTCCCCAAAAGAATGAGCAGAGAACAGCAATTCCTCTACTCTGTTATGTGCAGAATTTAAAACTTTGGGGGGTTTTGTTTGTTTGTTTTTAAGCAAGTCCAAAATTACTGGAGTGACCTTTAAAATACCAGCAATACCCAGTTGATGACTGCAGGTTATGCAGCCTCCCCACATCAGAGGCTGGAGAAAAGCAGTAAACACACAAGGCACTGATATTCCCCTTGTCCTGGACCTTCCAAGTGACAACAGGGAACTCTTGACATCAGCAATGAGTAAAGTCTTGTGACAAGCAACACTGATTTCTTTTGAACAGACCAGGAGAAAGACATGGGAGCCATACAGGATTACCCTCAGAGCTCCTGCTGCTCACTTGAGAAGCAAGTTTAAAAATAGTCTTCTTCTGAGCACTGTCTCTCAAAACCAATTATTTTTTTACACAAATCCATCACCTCTTTTTACTCTTGCCTGGATCTGCTGTGTCTGTTTGACAGGACAGGAACGACAGGCACTTGGGAGAGCAGGATGATTATTTAAGTCAAGGTCATCCCATGTCACAGGGTCATCCAAGTCAGCAATGACAACATGAGCCCTTTTCCTCTGCCATCTGACTTAGCTGAAATAAAGGCTCTCCCAAGGTCCTTGGCAGCCAGCTTGGTCTGGACTCTTGGCTGCTGCTCCTGGGTGGATTTTATTGAGGGAATCTCCTTCGCTGGGGCTTTGATCCAGACACAGGAGACTCCAGAGAGCCCCTGTGGATCCCTCTCAGAGACACATGAGCATTTTGATGGGTTTCTGTGCTCTGAAATGCTCATGGAGCACTTTGCTGCAGGACTTCACTGCTTTTAGGGAAGCTCTGCTTACAGGGCAGGTTAATTACTGCTCCTACAAGAACATTCTCCTTGTAAAACAAGGGGAACAGCAAGCCTGGATTCAGAGTCTGAGCTCAGCACTCCGAGATGTGACACTGCCCTGCTCACATTTCCCAGCCCAATTCCAAGGCAGGATTAAATTGCAACAACCCAGCTGATCTGCCCAGCCCTCAATATAGGGCATATTATTGAGTATTTGGGTTAAAGCAGCCGTAAGGACATAATCTGAGAAGTTCTGTCACAGACACAATTTTAAGACGACAGATTACACAGGGCTACGTATCATCAAGCTTAACTTAAGACCTTTAGTCTGAACTAAGAATCTCATTTTCTGAAGGGCTGCACAAACACAGAAACCCAGCTCTTGGGTCTTGCTTAATCCAAGCGTGAGGGAACAGAAGCTCCACAAAACCCAGTGTGCAGCATTTGGGATACAGCACAGCTACTCAGATCTGCAGCTTGCTTGATATACTTTTGACCATGAAGAGAATAAACGGGACAAATGTTTCCTCAAGGAAAGCATTAAGGGTGCAGCCTGCATCACACAGCATTGTGCTGTGCACATAGGAGCCCATTAATGCTGCAGCTGCGTGCTGGGCCCAGAAACCCATAAAAAAAAAGACTTTTAGCCTGATTCAAAAATCCCTTGGGAAATGAATAGATGGGGAAATAAAGCACCCACAGCAGCTTGGTTGGCTGCAGGGACACATTTGGAGTGCTGGGTGTTCACACCCAAGTGGCTCCCATCCATCCCAGTGGTGAGGAAAAGGTAAATACCAAGAGCAGCATCACCCGCACAGCAGGGAAGGATCTCCTACAACAAAACACACGTAACAGGAACATGTGCAAAGAACAGGGAGGGAGGTGACTTTCCCCCTCTACTCTGCTCTTGTCACATCCCACCCGGAATGCTGCACGCAGTTCTGGTGTCCCCAACATGGGAAGGACATGGAACTGGTGGAACAAGAAGACTGAAGCACCTGCCCTAAGGAGAAAGGTTGGGGAATTTGGGGCTGTTCAGCCTGGAAAAAGTTGTGTGGAGACCTCACAGCACCTTCCAGTGTCTGAAGGGCGACAGGGAAGCTGGAGAAGGGCTGCTTATCAGGAACTGGAGTGACAGGACAAGGGAGAATGGGTCAAACTGGAAGAAGGGAAATTTGGGTAAGATAAAGGGAAGGAATTGTCCCCTGTGAGGGTAGGGTGGCCCTGGCACAGAGAAGCTTCCAGGGACGAAGTAGCCACAGCTTCTCTAGAAAACCTGTGCCAGGGACTCAGCACCTTCCCAGGGAACAATTCCTTCCCAGTATCCCATCCCTCCCTGCCCTCTGGCAGTGGGAAGCCATTCCCTGTGTCCTGTTCCTCCACCCCTTGTCCCAAGTCCCTCTCTATCCCCAGGGATGCTGCCATTCCGAGGTGCAGGCAGCTCCTCGGCTCACAGCCAAAAATTCACATCTATCTCGGATACAGCAGAAGCATCCAAGGAAGGGAGGGAAAATTTATCTTTTAGCCACTGAAGTATGTCACTGAGATGCTTCCAGCTACTTGTTTTCACTTGTATCCAGTCTGACAGGAATTCACCAACTCCCTCCTTTTATTGACAGGAATTCACCAACTCCCTCCTTTTATCTCTTCTCAGCTCAATGTCAAACAGAAGCAGGGGGAATCTAATGCATCGAATTTAATTCTAAAATTAAAGAAGGAGGAAGACTACTCTGAAGCAACATCCTACATTTAAAAGTATATTATTTGTTGCAGGAAATTGCAACGACATGATCCTTAAGGTCTTCTCCAACTCCAATCATTCCCTGATTCCATGAATGCATCTGCTGTTTTGAGAGTGAATGAATGGAGCTTGGGTGATAATTTCTGTTTAAACCACCTCTTGCACAGTGTAAATGTGTCCTGATCAAGAAGCTTGATCAGAACACACTTGTTCTTTTATTGGTGGTTCCACAGATCTCAAGCACAATGTAAAAATACGAATAAAATCAGCAGGTCCCAGCTGAGACCATCAGTGTATGCACAATACCACTACTGCTTCACTCTTTTGTTAGAATAATTAAATTACATATTCAAACACAACAAACTGTTCCAACCATAGTTATCAGTGGCATTCCAGTAACACCTAGCTTTCCCATGTTCAAAAGGGGAAGGAAGGTTCAGTTAGCTTAAGTGGATTTCAGATCGTGCAAATGTGGAGGGGAAAAACACCCCAGCAAAGAGCAGAGGTGAAGGCTGGGTGGGCAGAGGAGAGCTCAGCCCCTCTCTCTTCTGTGTGGCTGAGCCCACAGCTCTGAGACAGCAGCCAGCTGGCAAACCAGCACATGCTCTGAATCAGTCACAGCACATCTCGCTGCTTGTCTAAAGCAGAAACAGGCAGATGGGGCAAAGGGAGGAGAAAGGTGGGAGGTGGCAAGGCAGGAAAGAGCTCCAGAAGCTCTAGGATAGGAGCTGACACATCAGGCATGGGTTTTCTTCTCTGTTTTGGGCTTTTTTTTAGCTTTTTTTTTTTTTTTTTTAAAAAGAGTATTTCCTGTGGCAACAGCAACAACATCCAAACTGTACATTTGAGTGATACTGCCAAGTGGCACAAGGCTATGCTGGATTTATAGAATTGAAACATCACATTTTGTCATTTTCAGAAGCTTCTATACCAGCAAAATATAATACAAATTGCAGGGATAGAAAAAAGAAAAAAAAAAGAGTGGCAACAATTCCAACTATGAATAAGGAAAGTCTCAGCAAATCTCTCCAGAAATTCTTACTGCTTCCCACTTTCAATCTAACCATTGCAAAAACAACTATATCAAATTTCAGTCTAATTAGTGCTGTTTTATGCCCTGCAGCATAAACTCTAGAAGGCAGCTAAAAATGAAACTAGAAAAAAAAAAACGGATGGGGGAAAACTCCTTGGGGTTTACAGCTGAAAAGGTGTGTCTCCCAGAGATCACTCTTTAAGGCCACATCTTTTATGTTCCCAGCTGGCATAAAAAAATATCATTGTTAAAAATAAAGTTGGCAGGATGTGTAACAGTAATTCACTCTTTGGATCCAGTCATTCTGGAATTCTGGGATTTTATTAGTAAGTTGTTGCAGAGAGAAGCTGTACAATAATTAATTATCCTAGATTCTGACAGACACGACAGCATCATTTACCAATATTCCATGAAGTGAAAGAACAAAAGTTACAGAGGGAAGAGTCTGTCGTCCTCTCAAATCTTTCATTCCTTTCTTTCCCTGGTTAAGTATGGCTCAAAATAGCACTGGTACGGAAAAACCTGAAGCACAATTTCTTTTGTGGCTCCTGTAGAGTGGAAACATGGATTCCATGAAAACATGGAATCACAGAATGGTGTGGGTTGGAAGGGACCCTAAAGATCATCCTGTTGCAATCCTGTGCCCCTGGCAGTGATTCCTTCCAGTGCATTGAAAGGTGTTTGCTCTTGTTCCTTCTCACTCACCTGCCATGAGCTTCCCTATTTGAACACAACAGAGCCAGGAGCACCTCAGGAACATCAAATATCAAACCATCAACATCATCACCTCAAACATTCCATTCCCAGCATCTCAGCACAGAACTTCCCCAAGGAAACGAGGCTCTGTTTGAAGAGCAGTGGGTTAAAACATGATGGATGGCATGGACTGAAGAGTTTCTCAAGAAAACTCATCCTTCAAAGAAGGCTTTTGAGTCTTGAGGGTGTTTGGGCACTGGAACAGCTCCCCAGGGAATGGTGACATTCCCAAAGCTGCCAGAGCTCCAGGAGTGTCTGGACAATGCTCTCCGGGATGCACAGGGTGGGATTTTGGGATGTGTGTGCAGGGCCAGGAGTTGGATCGATAATCCTGGTGGATCCCTTCCAGCTGATGATATTCCATAATTTTATATCCCCTGGCTATACCTCAGAGGGCAAATACTGAGTTTAGATAAGTGGAATTCCAAAGGAAGTGCTCTCAGTGCCTCAGCATTAGACACCTGCATGAACAGGACACAAGATTTTATTTTATTATTTAGTCTTTTATTCTGAAGTAACTGGGGCTTATGATTTCCAAGCTTCCCTATCCTTCACTGTACTACAGAATTTTCCTGGAGTGGAGAAGCTGATCAGTGGTGCAGAAATTACTGAAGAGCTCCAGCACAAAAAATAAACCAAAACAAAACAACAACAATAACAAAAGAAAAAAAAATTCCCCAAAACCCCACAATAAAACAAAAACACCCAAAAAACCCACAAAGAAACAAAACAAAAAAACCCAATAACAAAACAAACAAAAAAACCCCAAACACCCCCCCCCCCCCCCCCACAAACAAACAAACAAAAAATCAAGAATATCTTGGATTTGTTTGAAGTTTGGGAGCCTAGTTATCTTTCTGAAGCAGATCTTTTAATTGGTAGCTTGTGTGTGTGGTTATTTTTTTTTCCCCTGTATGAATAAAGGACTCAGAATGAAGTATTTTGAAGAGCCAGCACTGCAGTGGTCAGAGTTGGATTGTTAAAATTTCAGCTGCAGAATTTCTTTCATGGCATAAAAACATGCCATCCAAAGGTGAAATAAAATGTAGAGAATATATTTAATGATTTTACTAACATAGACATAACTGAAAGACAGTAGCATGACAGCTGACAACAAAAATTAGAATTCTTTGAGAAGCTGTTTCCTCTCCTGTCTATCAGACAAATACAACTTGCAATCCATTGTGCTGCTGCCAGGTATACACAATGAGAGGAAAAGTCAACTAAATCAAATCTGATCACTTCAAGCTTATGCTATAACACTTAGAAATCAATTTTCACATAATATTTCAGATTGTAAAGTGCTTAAGGTTATTTGGTTTCACAACTGTTTAACAGTTTATAAATAGTTTTACCCCATTTTTACATGCAAGCCAAGTGGTATCAAAATGCTGAGGCGGACCAAGCTCCAATTTTTGGTGATGTCCTGCAACTAATATTTTTCTTACGGAGTCCCATTTTTACTTCCATGGCAATACTGAGCTCATTGGGAGAAAACCACACTGCCCTATTTGAGCAAAAGATTTTTTTGCAACCAGAAACAGCCTCTTTAAAATAAAATCCCTAAATACATTAAAAAAAAAAAAAAACAACACAAAAACAAACTGTGAAAGAACATACACAGTTCAAAGTCTAAACTTGTGTGGCTAAAAGGAACAAAGGTAATCACTGTTCCTTGGAAAATTCCTCCAGTGCTCCAAGGCATTCCAGGCGTAGTTGGTGGTTACTTAGTTTCTACTGACAACACTAATTTTTGCCAGCTCACTCAAAACAATTAAAAAAGAAAAAAAAAAAAAAAAAAAAAAATCCACAAACCCCAAGAACTCAGGTTGAGCTGCAGCTTTGTGGGTTTGGGGTATTTTGTACTTGGAGCTAAATTTTCTGTATTGTTGGGACAATAATCTGCTTAGTCCTGACCACATTCAAGCAGAGCATGGAGCCCATAAAGCTGGTGTTATGACAAGGGGATTACAACTTTATCCTTTTGTTTGTAAATACTCAGATGTCAGGACACTATTGTGCTCTAGAGAATGTCTGGTGAACAGCCAGTCCCCAAACTTTCAATTGCTATTGTGAATTACAGTATTTTTTAATGACGTGGGCTGTAGCTACCTTTTCTATAACCCTGTGAGGGAGGGGGATAAGCCTCCTTAGGATGCAGCAGTTTTTTAACTTCTCCAGGAGATCCCACATGGAAAATGATAGCAGGTGGAAAATATACAATATATGGTAATCTTGTTCTACAGCATCAACAAACTCAGCATTCACATCCAGGGTAACCTTTAGCCAAGCCACAGGCACACAGGATTAATCTCAGAACGATCTCCTGGGTACTATGGAAAGCAAAGGATTGGCACTAAAAGGAATTTAATCCTTGAAAGGGTATTTCAAGAACTCTCTCAGGTCCACCAAGACTGGATTTTCCACCTTTGGTAGATCACCCAGCTACATCACTCAATCCATAAACTCACTGGAGCATCTGCTTTAAACCAGTTTGAATTTCTGTCTTCCTTGGAAACACAAATACATCACTCAGATGAAAGAGAGTTGATTTTTCCATGGACTCTGTGATATTTACACAAGTACCTAAATACAAATGTGTGCATCCAATATTCTTAGAAGAAAGAAGATTCCCAGAACAATTTGGGTCGGAGGGACCTCAAAGCTCATCCAGTTTCACTCTCTGCCATGGGCAGGGACACCTTCCACTATCTCAGGTTGCTCCAAGCCCTGTCCAGCCTGGCCTTGGACACTTCCAGGGATCCAGGGGCAGCCACAGCTTCTCTGGGTACCCTGTGCCAGGGCCTCCTCACCATCACATGGAAGAATTTCTCTCTAAAATCTCCTTCAGCTCTTCTCTGCTTCAAACAAGGAGGAGAAAAAGATTTAAAAAGAGACAAAAAGGATCCAAAGCCATGGGAGCTCCAGAGCAGACCACAGTCTCTTCACCCTCCCATTAATGAATCATTCCACACTAAGGAAATTACTATAAGGACCCTTCAACTCAGGGAAACAAATGCCTCAGCAGGAGCATTCTAAAAATGTTGGTAATGTTTTCGATTTCTTCTAAATTGACCCTAACTCCCTTCAGGCACAAATGTGTACAAGAGGTGTCTCTGAATATTTACTAATTCCTAATCTACTCTCCTACTGAATTACCAGCAGCATCTCTGTTCTCCTAACACCTGCCAGTCCCCGGAGAACTTTCAGTCATTTATCCTCATGACTATCCAGGCAATCTCTGTTAGATAATCACAGATGCAACTTGGCAGACACCTTCCAGCCCTGAGGCCTAAATAAGAAGTCAAATTGCTTCCTTCACCTTCTTTTTTTGGTTCCACAGGTCTGCTTTGCCCTCCAGTGCAGAGTGCCACCTTCCTCTCTTTGGACTTGGTTCTCCCAACTTCTTTAACATGTGCACCAGGCATTAAGGAAGTAGGAATGTCTGAAGTGGCAGCAGTTCAAGAGGGAACATTGTTGTGAACACATTTTGTAGAGAAATCAATCTTAGTGGTGTGGTTTGTGCATGCACAGGGCATTTACAAAACTGGGAATTTCACTGGGTACATTCTGAACCTCGATGCAATTTCAGCACCACTGGACCTCCAGCTGATGAAGAGGGTACATGCACAGTGCCAAAATTTACAGCTCAGAGTCATTTCTGGTGCCTCCAGAAGCAGCTGCCTGCTAAGCACAGTGTTATTTTCATGTGGTAAATTCTATTCATGGTCTGTTTTGGGTCCAGCTCCAAATGAGGGATTTGAGCAGTATTTAAAATACAAACACACTGGAAACCACAAATGATGTTGGTCTAATGGTGGATGGGGAGGAGGGAGAAGAAAAGAGCTGTAGGCAAGGAGGGTTGGTCATTAGCATAAAAAAAAGTGATTTGTCTTGGCTCCACTGTTCAGTAACCACCTGCATTTCCTCGCTTCAGCACATCCACATTCCATGATCACAGCAATAACCTGTTGCACAAGATCTGGGTACTCTCAACCCAAACCCTCCATCAGCATCCAAGGAGCCTGGGAGGTGAAAGAACAGCACAACTCCTCTGAACCACGCTGCTATCGAGAACAGCAGCTTGTCAAGGCACTGGCATCTCAAAAAGAGCACTTCAACAAAGCCCGACATGTATTAGAAGCCTCAAACATTCAGCTAGAGTAAAATTAGTATTTATATGTCTCAAAAAAGAATGATGTCATGCTTGTCTTTTGCTCTTCCCAAGAGCACAGACTCTGTACCCTCCCTGATCAAGGCTTTCAATGCTGTCCATATTCCTCCAACCCATTTAAGACAGCCTGACTGATAGCATGGAGATAAGGAAGCAGGCAGCAATCCATATCCTTATCACCATCCCTGGAGAGATCTAGCAGCTGCAGGGATGTAGTGCTTAGGGATATGTTTTAATGGTGGGCTTGGCAGTGCTGGGCTAATGGTGGGACTCCATGATTTTAAAGGTCTTTCCCAACCTTAATGACTCTACAATTCTGTTATTCCAATTTCTTCCCAATATCCCATCTCATTCCAGAAATCTTACTACAAGAGTACCTGGCATGAGGAAATAAATACAAACTTTGTCCCAAAGAAAGCAAGAAAGAACTGCTTTCAGGAGTAACATTTTTGAACCAAGCTCTCTTCTGGGTGACCTAGAAAAGCAATCCTTATCCTCAGTGTACCATTCCAATCAACTGTTTTTCCTTCCCAGCACAAGGATGAGAAATAAGCTATAACTGACATGTTTGCTGAAAAGCAGAGGGAAAATACAGCATATTATGAAAATTAAAGGCAACCCTTCACTATGAGAGCTCAGCTTCCTTGTCCTGTATCTGCCCTGCTAATGGCTCCAGAATGCTGGAAAAAATGTCAGAGTGCTCTAGGCAGAATTAAAGATTTGCTTAAACCTAGAATTGCATTAAAGTGAACAGATCTGCATCAAGAACTTGTTCTGAAGACAAAAAAAGTCTTTGGAGTGAAAAGGAAAGAGTCCAGAAATACAGATTTCTTCATTATTTGGTGGGAAAAGCCCCATTATTAGGTGTTGCTGATTCACTGTAGCATTCCTCTGTGCCCTAAATTTCCCAACTTCATCTTTTGGCCACATGATGAACCTACCCATCTGCTTCGTCTATTATTCTACCTCCCACCTCAGCAAATGGCTTTGGTCATTTTTAAGAGTAGGAAATATTTTGTGAACTATTCTTGGAGTCAACACACTACAGAACTATTTCAAAGCACTGCAGGTCTTTCATGCCCATCATGCTCCAACTGAAAGCTCTCGTTTGGGCAATCTAGTAATCCTGAAAAATGTAATGAGGAAGGTAATTTTGCATACACTTTCCCCCCTTACTTCTTGTTCCAATGACAGTTATTCTTGTGTACAAAAAATACTTTCACTAAATGCTTGTACCAACACCCAGCACCCCAAAAAACCAACGTGGCAGCTGCTGAAGGGTTTGTTCATTACTGCTGCTGACTTATTCATGTTGGGGAAAACAGGAATAAGGAACAGGCATTAGCAGAGGAGTATGACTGGTAGGACCAAGTGCAGGAGCTACGACATCGAGAGTATAAAACCATCTGGCCCCAAATTAATTGAGAAGTGAGGTAGCTGGAAAAGGCACTGAAACTGGGCTTGGTGAAGCTACACATCATTTTTGGCTGACAAACATTCTTCCAGAGACTATGGCCTGCAGGGCTGTAAGGAGCAATCAGGGATTAAGTTATCATTTCATGCTCTGGCAGCAGAACTCAGATATTTAACAAGGTGAAACACGCACCGTGCACCGTCACTTATCCCTTTCAGCCAAGTAAATTGTGTCACACTAAATCCCACCATGGACTTTCCTGCCAATCAATCTCACGGGCCTGGATCCTAGCCAGAGACTCGCTGGCTTTTGCCAGCCCTCACCTTGTCCCAGGGCAGGGCACAGAAGTGTTTGCAAGGAGGATGCAATTCCCACCCTTGGGCAGACCGCTGGGAGACTGCTCCTGGAGCTCCAGGATTAGATTAGGCTTCTAAAAATTGCAAACACGAGTACTCTGGTCTAGCACCAATTTTTATCACGTATTTTTGCAGTGCCTGAAGTGAAGGAGGGATGCAGGGTCTTTAGCCACGGGATGAGAACTTACACTCCAAAGGTTGCCAGCAGATTTCTCCAAGGGAATTCAGGTAAAACCCAGGAGCTCTGGCAGCAAATCTTTCCCCAGCAGCCTCAAAGCACCTACAAGCCAAGGTCAGAGTTGCTGCTCAAAGTGCCACAGCCGCCAACCAGATTTCCTCCTGCATCACTCTTATCCTTAATTACTTCTAAGAGCTTCCCGCAAGCAACACCACGGATTCGCTTCCTGTGCTGCTCTTATTCCCAGAGCTGTTTATCTCCCCAGCATGCCTTCTCTTTTGAAATCCCTTTCAACACCTCTCTCTCAAACAAAAATAACACCCCAAAATGAGACTTAAACCTTTCCATAATGCTGTTTCTGGAGCAAAAGCTGTTTATGGTTGTAGATATTAAAAAAAAAAAAAAAAAAAAAAAAAAAAGAAGAAGTCATTGCCAGGACATTACACATGTGCTGGGTTATATTCAGTTCAGGCCAATTAAAAGTTCATTTTATGGTCAAGTGTTCTGTGCTGCACAAATACAGCTCTGTGGCTCTTTAGTATCTTCCCCTCACTTAGGCAATATAAAGGGGCTGAAAATAGGGAAAATAGCAGCCAGAACAGGGAACCACAGAGCTGGGTAACAAGAAATGATGCCCCAGGGCTGCGTGTGAACCAGTCTCATGAAGTCACTGAGAACAGAATTTTACGATGGTGTGGAAGGAACCTTTTAAAAGCTATCTCATTCAACCCTGCAGGGACAATTTTCACTATCCCAGGTTGACCCAAGCCCCTTCCAGCCTGGCCAGGAATCCAGGGTCAGCCACAGCTTCTCTGGGTAACCTGTGCCAGGGCCTCACCATCTCTTTTTAAAAACCTTCTTAGATCTAATCTAAAATGATTTTGCTCCAACTGCAGGACAGATCAAATGCTGTAAATTCAATGATCTAAAGCTTTTTCTGGACTGAAGCATCTACAATGTCCATCCTGGATGAGGACAACAGTTGTTTGGCTTTTCTGTGAACGTCACCATAATAAACTGGTTTTATAAGAAGTCCTAGTGAACAGAGCAATGCATCACCCAGAAACTGGGACGTCTGTGCTGATTCCCACTGCCACAAATGATTAATATAAAATGTATACTAGGGCATTGAGGAAAATATCAAAATATATCCATTCTCATCACTGACCATGCACTACAGCCCTGCAAAAATACTGTAGCCAGTTAATTCTGTCAAAAAGCAATGTAATTAGAGAGAGAAAAGTCCCCAATAACCAAGAAAAGCAATCACATTTTCTTCTTGGAATCTGAGGGAATTTCTTGTTCATACTTCAAAATTCTTCACCTAAATGTAGAATCATAGAATCATAATGGTCAGGGAAGACCTCAGAGCATCAACCAGCAGTACCACACTAAACCATACCCCCAGGTGCCACATCCACACTTTTTTTTAACACTTCCAGGGATGGTGATTCCACCACTGCCCTGGGCAGCCCACTGCAATGCTTGACCACCCTTTCTAAGAAGAATTTTTTCCTAATGTCTAATCTAAACCTCCCCTGGCACAATTTCCTGTCATTTTGGCACTTGTTACCTGGGACAAAAAACTGACCCCCACCTCACTACAACCTCCTGTCAGGGAGCTGTGCACTTCTGCAACCTTTAAAAATGATTTTCCATCACTACAATACCACAATTATAGCAAATTTTGTATTATTTCTTTATGAGGGAAGTACAGCCTGTGTTCTATGTGAGTTCTTGCTCATTTGGGGCACAACGCTCTCTGCAGAAAGTTGAAATTCCAGAAGTGTAAAAACCTAAAGTAAGATGAAAAATTCAACTCCAACCCAAAATTTGAACTAAAGTTTACATCCTCACACTGTTCTTTCATTTCACAGTAGCCACCAGCACCAGACACTTGCTGACAGCTGATTTCACTTAAAATTTCTCTTTTCCTTTTCCAAGGATCTACTTGGAAGACAAGCTCTCATACGTGCCATGTGGAAAAGAGTTTCATATTTTGTGGTCTCAGTGATTAAATAGTGTGATAGTTCAAGTGATTAAATAGTATGATAGCTCATATACACAGTAAAGGAGCCATTAATTTCCCTGGAAAAAAAAAAAATCACCTAAAGGTGATACCAAGTAAACTTGTCAACTCCTGATGCCAAGTTTGAATTGCAAAAAAGTTATTTTTAGCCTGCAAGTGTGGGCTACACAGCAAGTTGCTGGTATTCATAAAGAGGGATGGGATGTGAGGCTTTCATGTGCACTGAACAGAGCCAAAGGATGTTTCCTGCTGAATTCTAACTTTGAACTCCCAAGGCTGCCTGCTGCTCATCTCTTCTGGCTGAAAAATATTTTGCTTTTAGATGCAACTTGTTGCCTGCTTGACTGTGCTTCATATGGGACAGCACATGCAAAAGCACTTTACGTGACACTATCATGATTTAGCACTGAGCACAGCAGGTCCCTAAAACAAGAATAAAAGCAGATGTCTACTTGTATCTTGAGAAGCTATTTTAATTATTTTAAACACATACATCATCAAGAAATGCATTATTTTTGCTAATGCTAAATGAAATTTGGATATTAAAAAGGTGCTCAACAATCCCTTCTGCTCATTCTGAATTACAAAGAGCAGCTGTGAATATCTATGTTGATAAACGGGCAGATACTGGATTTTTATCAGACGAACAGGATGGTTTACTCTCAATTCAAACCAACTGCTCTTATAATCACCTATATTTTATACTTCTAAATCCAAAATACATCAGACCATTTTGAGAAGCTGGAAGCCAAATACTAAATTGTCCATTGAAGATTATACATCTAATGCTCAACACACAACTATTCATAGAGAACGACAAAACAAGAATCATTAAATAAATGATTCCTCTAAAACTGCCCTGCTGGATTCCCTGGTGGCTGCCTCATTCAGAGTCACAAAGCAACTCTGCAGTCACTGCAAAAACCCAACAATCCCACTTGGAACATAACATGGAATTTGAAGGTCAGCTCCTCTCCTTCTCATTTGTATCATTACCATAAAAAAAATGTTTTCTACCAACAGTTCCTTGTTATTCTTTGTCCACTTACATCAAATAAACTCAACCATGGGGACACTTTCCTGGCTGTAACTCCCCCAAATTGTGGGGATTTATCAACTCAATTGCTTCCTTAAAAAAATAAAACCCACCCACACATAGGAGTTGCTAAAGAAAGCATTATCTTCAATGGCCAACCTAGTTTTGGTGGGGGTAGGGGTGGGAATGGGAAGGAGGACTTTCTGAAAGAGAGAAAGGAAAGCTATTGCATGAAAGTTGACCAAAAGTCTCATTAAAAATAAACTACAGAATATTTGTGGATTAGTTGTTCCACAGAGCTCACATTTTGTCCACCAGTACAAACCATCATTTAGTCATAAAAGCAGTAACTGAGGGGAAAAATAATAATCTCCAACCTGGTAATTTCACAAAGAAGTTTGCTGTACACCAGAAGTTAGCAAACATTTAAATGAGTCAAAATGAAATTGTGCTGCACCAGGGAAAACACAGACATGTAGCAAATATTTCCTCTTTGAACAAGGAGAGAAGGAAAATCAACAGCCAAAATTATCTCAGAGCGTCACCAGTCTGGTGTGTTCATCTGGAGCACAGGGCTGAAATCAGGAAGATGAACAGACACCAGGGTAAAATCACTCTGAACAGCCACACACTTTCCTTTTCCACATTCCTTGCCCTTTCTGGTTGTCTCACACAGCCCATGGCTGAAATCACTGTGAGACACTGACTCAACATTTTATTAAATATTTATTTACTTAACAAAACCATCACAAATTTTCTAAAGAGCCTGTGAAGCCAAAATGAACAAATCTGCATTTAAAGACAGCAAACCACCTTCTGCAGAGCCTTTAGTGACAGTGCAGGACACCCATACCCCCTTGCACAGCCAGCCCTAAAAATACAGGTTGGAACCCACTCCTTCAGACAGACCAGGCTATCATCCTCATCCTCCTCCTGCTGCCAACAGAAACAAGACAGGAAAACTCCTTATTTTGTAGGCAGGTTGGGAGACTATCCAAGGTCAGCTGCTCCAGGATGGTGCCTGTGTTGCAAAAAAAAATAGTTTGTTAACAGCTGTTTTTCCCAAAACAGAGCCCTGAAAGTGGTGGGTAAAAGAAGTCCTTTTCCCTCAGGCTTTTTTTTTTTTTTTTTTTTTTTTTTTTGCAAAAGGAAAGAACAAAACGAACTTAAAATGTCTGAAATAAGTATCAGACTTTCAGATGAGACCTGTGACACCACAAGAACTAAATACAAGAAATGATACAGTAGAGGAGAGGGGAAAAAAGCAAATGGATATTGATGTAAAGTTCAGATCACATGTTCCAGCTGAGTGAGTTCCTCAAAAATCAGAATTCAGGACCAGCTTTGCTGTCCTTGGCTACCACTATTGGTTCTCTTTGAACACAAGCTTGATTTTCATATATGATATCAGGTAATTTATCCACTTTTGATGTTTGATGTTACCCAACTGATTGGCTTTTAGCTGGTTGCATTTTTTTGTTTGTTTAATCACCACTGATTATGAGCATCAAATTCTCAGCCATGCAAACACAACTATTTAGCAAAGCCCATATAAAAGACACTGGCATTCCTAAGCAGCAATACCCTAAGGAATTACCCATTTCTCTACTGAATTCAGTTTTCTGCAATATTAAATGCATGTTTGCCATATTCAGTAGTGAGATGTGAATTTCTAGAACCATTACAGGTGACCCATTCTATAAAATTAACTTTAGAGACTGTCAAGTTATTTGACAGCATTTAAAAGAGACAAACTCCACAAAATAAGAAGCTGATACGGATTTCACGCCACACATTTGTACTGTTCTGCCCCTTCTCTCTGCCTCTAAATGTCATGAAACTAAATACAGGCAGAAAGAGCACACTAAAATCAAAGTATTCAGATACATACAGCAGAAAAATTACAGGTTTTAGGTAAGACAGTCTGGTACCTTTGTCACCTTAACAGTATCCCTTTAACCTCATTACTGTTCTGCAGCCAGGATAACAAAATAGACAAGATGTCTAATTACCATAACTTGTCCATTGGCTTATAAAACCCTTAAATGCTCATTCATGCAGCTGATTGAATGAATCTGTCCAAGCATAACAACAAACACAGAAAAGATGCTGGATATTCATTTTGGTCACTTGATACCACAGGAAAACAGGACACAGTGAGAAAATTTCTCTCTGCAGGTACTGCAGCAACAGGCACTGCCCTTGTCAGAACTGCCCAAACTCTTGGAACGTTCAATCCAGGATTCCCTAACCAGCTTCCAATAAAAAATAAAGCCATACAGAAATGTAAGGTGCTATTTTAAGCACAGGGTGAAGACAGGATGTTGAACAATGGGCTATCAGTGCAGGCTCATCACACCCAATTTCTTTGCTTAATTAATCAGCAGCAGCTTCTCACTGAACAGCAGCACAAAAGAGGGATTCTCTTGTGAGTTATCACTACTCCTACATGTTCAGGATGATCAGAGGGGGTTTATCCTTGGGGACAACCTGCCCTGGCCCTGGTTCAGGGCTGGACTGAGTGGTGACAGCAAAGCACTGCTGGTCACAGTGCCCAGGAAATCAATCTCCAGGGAATAAAGCACTTAGCACAAGTGCTTATTACTATAAATCAAAGGGGTGGAGGGGCAGCTTCTGTGCTGTTTTCTCCCTCCTCCCCCAGTACAATCCATAAATTAGCATTTATGCTAATTTATGACTGCCCAGACACTCAGGGCCACCTGGTTTTGGGTACAACTGATACCAAAAGGACTCAGGGTTTTGAAACTCTCCAGAATCAGAGCTGGAATGAATTCCAACACTTGGCCCACACAGAAGAGCTTCAAAACATTTTTGTGTTAAAAGCAAATACCTGACAAAAACCCTTCCTTGCACACATCTCCCTCCTTACACCTCTATTTTTACCCTCGAACTTCAATTTTCCCATCAGGAATTTAATGACCCAATGCTCCCAGGGGGAAGAGTTGGGTCATGCAATTCCAAACATGCAAGTTTCCATTTATTGTTTCACAGAATAAGAGGGAAACCCAGCCTCTCCAAGTACAACACAGCATTTCAAACATTACATCTGCTTGCCTTCCAGAGCTGAAAGGCAAAGAAATGTGCTTAAAACATGACTTGCAAAAAGAAAGGAAGAGAAAATATGTTACAGGCATAAAGCTGTATTGTAAGAGGCAACTTTAAAAGCTGCCGGTGCTGCAATTCCCCACAGCTCCTTTGTAACCCATGCACATTGTAAACATCAGGAATACCTAGAATGATTTTTATTTTAAAAGCTGAAGTGGGTTCCAATACCAAGAGAGTGATTTTTAAACTCTCAAGCTCTTTCGTTAGACTTTCAAAGGATCCTGGCCTGAGTCAAGTCCAAGGCTCCTTTCAGAAATCAGGCAGAGGACTTGGCCTGCCTAAAAATCACTGAGCAAACCCAAAAGAAATTAGCAGGGGAATAAAAAAATCCAATCTCTCAATATCTCCCCCTATTTATTCTTCCCCAATGGAACTGCTTTTTTGAGTTCAACTGCTAAATGTAATTTTTTCCAATGACTTACAAGTGCTTAAAGGAAAAATTCAATATGAAAACCTTTCAAATGACACAACCCTTAATGGGGAACAACCTGTCATGAGAGAGAAAACCATGGACAAGTACACACATAAACATCCCTGCCCTTGATGCAAACAAAATAAGATGAAAATAAAAATAACCCTGCTTAGTTTAACTAATGAGCCCAGAGATCTATCAATTACCAATACACAATGAAGCAGGCAGTATTTCAAGCCCAAGGAGTTTATTTGCTTTATGTTTTTAAACATGTCCTATCAAACTACCACAGCACCATATTTAAGAAATATCTACATTTAAATATTATAAATCTTAGATCAGGCTGGGTTTGGGTGCCTAAATGCTTCAGCCCAGTGGTTCACTGACATTAACTCAGCTACCTGTGCCATCAACACATAGAGGATGATTCAGGAACAGATGGAATAAATGTGAAGCTTTCCTTTATTTTTAATTTTTTGAACAAAATAAAAAAAAAAAAGTCACAAGTCTGTCGATGCCTCCTGCATTGTTCCCACTGCATGGATATGACAAGGGGGAACAGTAACTTAACCAAGGCTATTTTAGTATTTCTCATCCCCCATCTGTGCTCCATGCTTTATTGCCAATCATACCAACCTAAGGAAGAGAATTTCACAGCACAAGTAATTTTGTCCAGCACTGAAAGCCTTCAGAAAGAAAGGAGAAGGAAGGAGACGGTATCAGGAAGAAGGGAAGGGGAAGGAGACGGTATCAGGAAGAAGGGAAGGGGAAGGAGACGGTATCAGGAAGAAGGGAAGGGGAAGGAGACGGTATCAGGAAGAAGGGAAGGGGAAGGAGACGGTATCAGGAAGAAGGGAAGGGGAAGGAGACGGTATCAGGAAGAAGGGAAGGGGAAGGAGACGGTATCAGGAAGAAGGGAAGGGGAAGGAGACGGTATCAGGAAGAAGGGAAGGGGAAGGAGACGGTATCAGGAAGAAGGGAAGGGGAAGGAGACGGTATCTGGAAGAAGGGAAGGGGAAGGAGACGGTATCTGGAAGAAGGGAAGGGGAAGGAGACGGTATCTGGAAGAAGGGAAGGGGAAGGAGACGGTATCTGGAAGAAGGGAAAAGGAAGGAGACGGTATCTGGAAGAAGGGAAAGGGAAGGAGATGGTTATTTCTTAAGGCCCAAAACCAAAGTATTGCCCTGCCTTTTCCCAGATGACTCCTTCCCTTCTGCCACATTAACTGAGGTTTGTTCATAGAGCTGCTCCTGCCAAGGCAACCAGAACCTTCCAGAGCCTAAAGGGGCTCCAGGAGAGCTGGAGAGGGACTGGGGACAAGGCATGGAGGGACAGGACACAGGGAATGGCTTCCCACTGCCAGAGGGCAGGGATGGATGGGATATTGGGAAGGAATTCCTGGCTATGAGGGTGGTGAGGCCCTGGCACAGGTTTCCCAGAGAAGCTGTGGCTGCCCCTGGATCTGTGGAAGTGTCCAAGGCCAGGCTGGACAGAGCTTGGAGCAGCCTGGGATAGTGGAAGGTGTCCCTGCCCGTGGCAGGGGTTGGGACAGGATGAGATTTAAGATCCCTTCCAACCTGCACCACAACCACGCACCACACTAAGTCTGGCCATTATATCCTGTCAATATTCAGAGATATTAAAGCTGGAAAGAAGTCCTACAGGCCAACCTGACCTTGCAAACATCAGCTACACAATTACAACATTTGGGCATCACTGCTCCCTACTGAAACACATCCTCATGCCTGCCAACAAGAACTCACTGTTACCTGTCATAGTCAGTTCCAACAGTTCATAACCTTTGCCCTTAAGAGCAGTACAGATAAATTCCCAATTTGTATTTTTCTAGCTTTAGACTTTCATACACTTGGTCTTTATGCCACCTTTCCCTTGTCACAACACAGGTTTGCAAGGTGATGGCATCACTTTGTATGCAGCACTGAGGTCCTCTGGTAGCTCCAGCACATGAAATATTTCACTATTTATGATCCCTCAACCTCTAAAACCTGTGGTGTGATGGTATATTTCAGCAAAACATGATGTAATTTCAGTCATGTGATAAATACATCTGACAGAATGTATTTTACACAAAAAATACCACAATTCATCTTCAGTCCTATCCTAAGGTATCTTATAAATCTTTCCATGACATCTTCTTATCAAGAATTAAGAAACAAGGGATAAGCAACTAAAGCCATTCCATACTCCCAGTTTAAAAAGTACCTGGTTTATACAATGGGAATTGGTATTTTAGTGAATTATTCCAATAAAATCCAAGAATGAAAAATGCCATGGCAAAGAGCAAACATGCAAGGCTGCAGCACCAAAAATGGCCTTGTTTTCACAGAATAACTACTGCCAAAAAAAAAAATTTAAAAGCACCTAATTTTCAAGTATCAAAGAGCAGAAATAAAAATTCCTTCTATTTTTTGGCTTTAGCTAAATAGAATGCATAAGTCTGTCAACAGGCACTTGATATTTCTATCAAGGAAACTGAAACATCCACACTCAACTTACAGAAGAATCCCCACATGAGAGCAGCACATATCCTCAGCCAAAATCTCCATGGTACCAAAAGTTTCAAGTGCCAGCAGATGAACAGACAGTATCAGTAACCAAATGGGACAGAAGGTAGAATAGGGAATAATAAATCACTCAGATTATTAGAAAATATCTGTCATTTCAAACAACTCAATCAGCCCCTATTTACTTTGTAGGATTTGAAGTGAGCAGTGTTGAACCAGCATCACTTTTATTGCTGACACCACAAGACTTACCAGCAGTAAATCTTTCACTGCAATAAGCAGTCTCAGATGATCAACAATATTTCCATCTGCACAAGATCCTCAACCACTGCTAATTAAAAACCTGATGAAAGGGAATAGGCTGTTTTGAAGCAGTGATTCATCAGATAAACATGGATATGCATCTGTGCTTCTGTGTGCAAGGTCTACCTTTAATTACCAGGAATAAAAAGTTATAGCATGCAAAAACATTTTTAAAAAGTCAACAGGAAACCTCAATTTAATCCACCCTGTCCAACTCTCTAAGAATATGGGAAGATTAGTTTTCCACAGCACATACACACTGAAAAACTCCTGGACACAGCATCAGTAGGTGATTCCTAATAAAGATGCTTTTAAAAATAAAAGACTTTGAGCCATGGAAGGTGAGTGTTTACAGGAAGGAACCTGCTCTGCCTGGATCACTGCTGTGAAGCAAAGAGACTTTGAAGTTCTCCGTGGCTGCGTTGCTTCAATTGATAAATGGCAAGGTAAACTTTACAGGGGGGTTAAAACAAAACTCCAGCACTTGCAGCTCTTTTATGGCTTTGGGGAGAATTGTGAGCCAGCAGTCAAAGCTGCCACACGTTCACTTCACTGATGCCATCAAATACAACATTTAGAGCAGCTGTGGCCACCTAGGCAAAAACACCAGGCCAGGAAAAGCATGCCCTTTAAAAAGGGAGATTCACCCAAGAGGGCAGAAAATGCTGGGTTTTGATGCCTCCTCAGAATTGCTCAGAAGTTAAAATACCCTGCATTAGCAGTTCATAGGGGGAAAAGTGCTACTCAGACCAAGCACAGGACCAAACCACCCTATTTTGGTGTTAGAACTACTCTGCAGCATTTAACAGCTGACTGGAACCCAAAAATTCATAACTCATCTATCTCTGCTTCCTGGGCAGCAACCTGATGTACCAGACAGGAATGAGAACTGTACTCTCC
Organism: Cinclus cinclus; assembly: GCF_963662255.1. NCBI lineage: Eukaryota > Metazoa > Chordata > Aves > Passeriformes > Cinclidae > Cinclus > Cinclus cinclus. The sequence goes on from NC_085048.1 coordinate 2,261,797, forward strand.
AAAATACTGTAGAATTAGTAAAACACTGGTAGAGGTTGCCCAGGGAAGCTGTGACTGTCCCATCCCTGGAAGTGTCCAAGGCCAGGCTGGATGGGGCTTGGAGCAAACTGGGCTAGTGGAAGGTGTCAGGATTGGAATGGCCTGAGTTTTAAGGTCCCTTCCCACTCAAACCATTCTATAATTTGATATATTCTGCTCAGACCAAGCCAACAACTTGCTTATCCATGTCTGTACATCACAAACATGATGGATGAAAGGGAAGGGAGAGGACTGGGAAGGGGAGAAGGAGGCACCTCCTGAACAAGCATCATCCTGAAAGCACTGAAATCACTGCCAGTGGGCTGTTCTTTATCCTCTGTGATCATTACAGGTCTTCTGCACAAATCCTGCAGCAACAGATAATTCTCTCTTTGGACAAGCTTGCTTTGTCCCAGGCACTGAGCCCTTCCTGGGAAGAGGCACTGCCATGGCAATAGGGTGAGGTCACTCTGTAGGGACTTCTCAAGGCCATTTTGGAGTCCCTTCCCATCTGACACTCAAAAACTGAAACAAGGTTTGAGACACAGAGGAAACCCTCCCCCAAATTCAGATGCACCACTGGTCTGATTTTTTAATTTTCTTTCTTTTAGTATTTAATAATATAAAAAGGCTACAAATGAGCCTTATATAAGCCATAATTTGAGTATATTCAGTTGGTTTAGCAATGAAAAGCATCAGTAGCAAGAGACTCACAGAAGAACAGGCTTCAGCAACTTGTAATTCAAATAATAAACTGCATATCTCCATATCTCCTTTTAAGGGAGAACAAATATCTTATACTGTACTCCTGCCATTATTATTCATTTTCCATACCGCCTTTGGTATTGCATTCTAAAAGAACTGTATTTATAAATAGGTTTTAAAAGGTCTTCAAATAACATCCTTCAAATCATAATTAAAAATTTAGTAACTGTTTCAGCATAAGATTTTTCCTCCTTTTTGAGATCCCAGAAATAGATTTTCAAGTCTGACTATAAACTCATTTTTCATTATGTTCCCCCGCAAATGCGAATTAAAAACTTGCTCCAAAACTCCAGTCCTAACTCCAAGCACAACCATTTGCAAAACGGCTAAGATTTTTAACTTACAGCCATTTCATCAATTTTTATAATATTTTATAAACCACTTTACACAGATGGGTCAACAGAAGGAGAAACCAGAATTATGCTATAATTAGTTTCTTGTTGGCCTTAAGATGCCAGGTGAGACTAAGTTGTCAAGTTACTTTCTTTTGTGATAAAAATCAGCTTCACTTTTCTGCAAGGATGGATTTCAATACTTTTCCTGAAGGAATCAAGCTTTTTCTAAGCATTAATCCTGACAATAAACAAGGCTTAATGACTTTTATGCAATTTGGCAACAGTTTTAGAACTTGTTAGTGCCAGTGAAGTCTTTGGGATTATATCTGCCAAAATTTGCAGTAAGTCTAAGGCACAACAGGCATGACCAGAGCACATGAACTCCTCAACAGTTACCTTTTTCTACCTCACCTGCAGTGTCTTAATTGATCTGTTCAAATCTTCTCCCATCCAACATTTTTCCTTACAGCAAACTTAAAAAACCTTTTACCAGCATCTGCCATTACCAAGGTTCAAACATCCAAGGAGTTCATGTTCAAAATGTAAGGAAAAAAGTTGTTTCAAATGTCATGACAACCTGGAAGGTGTCTGGCAATTTTTGCTGAAGTTTATAACCACTGATTTGCTGAAGAACCTCCCAGAGTTAACCCCAAAACTCAAGCAAGATTTTCCCCAAACGAAAAATGGCTGAAGAAAAAATAATTTTTAAATCCTTGATTTTTTGGGACAAAGGACATCCTGCAGCAGTTGTGTCCACACAAACCAAAGGAGCCAGTAACACAAGCAACACTAAGCACTGCTTGAACTGGAATTTCTTTGGGTACCACTTCAACATGAAGTATGAACTAAGTTTTCATTTAGAAAAATAATTATTCAAGATGAAGCATTAGATAGTTGTGATTAATTTTTACAGTTTCTGGATGGAAGTCCTGCTAAATATAATTTACCAAAAGGTGCAGACTTGTGGCTTGCCAACAACCCCTCACAAATGAAGCTACAATTAACTGCTGACATCACTACTGCCTTGAAAATGAACCTGTCTCTCACTTTCAAATATATTAATTATGGACACAATTATCCAGTGACAGCTGGTATTTATACTGAGTTCTGTCAGCAAGGCAGGTGCAATCCAAATTCCACCTGCAATGAGGTCACTCTTGAGCAGTATACAAACAACTTATGGTTTTATTAATGCACAGAGAGCTACGTAAATTATCTCTGGGGATATTAAAAAAAAAAAAAAATCTGGACATAATCCTGGGTAAAGAGCTCCAGGAGACCCTGCCTGAGGAGGGAGGGATGGAACAGATACCTCCAGAGTCCCCTTCCAGCCTGTGACTGCGCAGGCACATCCCTGTGCTCAAGCCTGCCATGAGTAAACCATGAGTAAATTCAAGACTGCCATGAGTAAACTATGAGTAAGTTCAAGACTGCCATAAGCTGACATCACTCCAACAGCAATTTCAAAGTATCCCAGGACTTCTCTGCTTCTCACATCTCTGACCTGGAAGCAACCAGGTGATCTTCTTGCTCAGCAAAAGATCTGAATCACATGGAATCTCAGCCACAGCCTCTGGAAAGGGGCTGCTGGCATGACCTGACCTGGGAAAGTGTCACCTGAGAAACCTGAACAGGGACTAGAGGACAAACAAAATAAAGGTATGAGGAAATGTTTGACTACAGAGTGCACAACAAACTCAGCCCAGACAGCCAACATTATCCTGGGCTGATCCCACAGTGGGGGCAGCAGGGGAGGGGGGGGATTCTCCTTCACTGTCCTGCTCAGGTGAGACCCCACCTGGGACACTGCATCCAGCTCTGGGCACCCAGCATAAGGAAGACGTGGAGCTGCTGGAGAGAGTCCAGAGGAGGCCACGGAGATGCTTCAAGGGCTGGAGCCCCTCTGCTCTGGAGCCAGGCTGGGAGAGCTGGGGGTGTTCACCTGGAGAAGAGAAGGATCTGGGGAGAGCTCAGAGCCCCTGCCAGAGCCTAAAGGGGCTCCAGGAGAGCTGGAGAGGGACTGGGGACAAGGGATGGAGGGACAGGACACAGGGAATGGCTTCAAACTGCAGAAAGGGATATTTGAGTGGGATATTGGGAAGGAACTGTACCCTGGGAGGGTGGTGAAACCCTGGCATAGGGTGCCCAGAGAAGCTGTGGCTGCTCCTGGATCCCTGGGAGTGTCCAAGGCCAGGCTGGACAGGGCTTGGAGCAACCTGGGATAGGGGAAGGTGTCCCTGCCCATGGAAGGGATTGGAATGAGATGGTCTTTAGGGTCCCCTCCAGCTCAAAGCATCCTGTGATTCCAAAGACTGACATAATTTCACAAAAAGCTGTACCAGCATACACCAGTTCTCTGAGAACTCTACCAGTTCCACCTTGTGCCACCTTCACAGGTAAAACACCTCACTACTCAACCACGAGATTTTTAATTATCACCAGAAATCAGGTCATGGAGGACTATGCCCCAATTCCAAACCTACATCCACATGCTGCAGTAATTCCTTAGCATGGAGAATTGAGCTACTCTGTACCATTTGCACTCCTGTGCAGTGTGAACCTGCCATGGTTCCACTAATCCCACATAACTCCTGCACTGGGAACACTGTGAAAGGCTCGCCAGTCTCCCCCAGCAATTCAATTAAACTCTTAGCAGCACAGGAAGATACCTCAGTGGTGACAGGGAGAGATAAAACCATGTGTGCAAACTCTGCAGAGAGGATTTGCACAGGCAGGAGCAGAGCAAGGGTGGGAGGTTTCAGCAGAAAGTTGCTTCACAGCCTCTTTGCTGCTCAGGGCTGTTGTTTAAATAAGAAAACTTGTAGACAGTAGAGATGCTGGTAAGCCTCAGCTGGTGCAAATGTTGTTTCAGCAACCAGGAAATTGCTTCCTTTCACAACCATCCCTACGTCTCTCTTCTCCGCTACAAAATCTGCGTATAAGTTTTTCTCTCTCTTTTTTTTTTTTTTTTTTTTTTACTTCACACCTCCGAAGTTTCTGCAGAGCACATTGTAATTTTCCCTTTATATGGTGCCACGGCTGCAAAATCTGCAAAGATATTATCTTTAGGTGTATTTCTTTGGGGAAGGAATCAGAAATATATGGACTGTGACATACATACGCTCCAACATGGAAGCTGGCTGATGGCAAATACCATTGCAAGAGCTCAAGAGGTAGGGAGAAGAGCCTTCAAACCCAAAAAAGGTTTAACAGAAGAATAAAACAACGGATAGTGTCACTGCCACAGATTTCCAGAATGGTTTGGGTGAGAAAGAACCTTAAAAATCATCCACTTTTCAAACCCCTGCCATGGGCAGGGACACCTTCCACTATCCCAGGTTGCTCCAAGCCCCATCCAACCTGGTCTAAATAACTTCCAGGGATCCAGGGGCAGCCACAGCTTCTCTGGGCACCCTGTGCCAGGGTTTCACCACCCTCCCAGGGAACAATTCCTTCCCAATACCCCATCTAATCCTGCCCTCTGGCAGTTCGATCAGAGCTAAATTTTGATCAGAGTTTTTCATATTAGGCCTTATTTTCACAGTGATTATATTATCTCCCAAGTACAGACAAAATTCAGATCATAAACATGCGCAAGTCATGCTTTAAAAAAAAAATCCAGAGAGCTGGAAGCGCTCATCACTGCAGGACTGCTCAGATAAAACTGAGTGGATATCCTGTTCCTTCATTTCATTTATCTGATCAGCACAGTAAGGCTACAACTGCTGAGGGACGGAACAAAATGCTGGCAGGAGGCTACAAACCCTGAGGAGAAAGGAAGAAAATGGTATTGTGTTTTCCAAAAGGCTGAAAATTCAAGTAAGTGGACGTGCCTAAGAACCTCAGACAATACACATTAAGATATAGGGTTTCCTTACGTCACTACCACAATATAAATGCCCAGAGTTCTGGCCCCACTGAGGGATGTGACCTAATTAATTATACACCAGCACAGGAAGCTTCTTGCTGGGGAAAAAAAAAAAAAAAATCTAAAAATCCCCAAACACAAAAAAAACCCCAAGACAACAACAATAACAAGAAGAACAAACCAGAAACCATCCTCCTCAAACAATAAAAAGCCACCCTCCCACACAGTAAAACGCTTCTTGGACTAGACATCAACCAAAAAAATGGGAAAAATGCTAGATTTATTTTAGAGGCTTGAAATGGAAAGAGGAATCTGCAGTTCACAGTCAGATAAGGAGCATATGGTAGAGCTGAGGCAAAATGTAAATCCTCTTGTGCAGCCACTGCTCTTAGAGAAGTCCATCCTTCCCGATATCCTTCACGTCCAGCCCTCTTCCTTTAGCCAAAAAAAAAAAAAAAAAAAAAAAAAAAACCAGAAAAAAAGAAAAAAAAGAAAAAAAAGAAAAAAAATCACTGTTACCCTGACTGCTCCTCTCCTCAAAGGAGCTCCAATTAGATAATTAGCTTTGTAAGGCAGTATATGCTTATCAAACCTTACGCTTATCAAGGCTGCCATGAACTTTCGAGCACTAATTAAAATGTCATTTTATTTCACATACTCCCAGAGCAGTGAATGCAACGCTCATCCCACAGCCAGATTTATATCCCCAGAACCTGTCCTGTTCCACACGAAAAGAATGGATAAAGACAACTTATTTTAATGCAAATTACAACCAAGGGAAGATAGTTTGGTACTTCCAAAACTGCAACAGCACAATATTTAGTGCTCCTTTTAGGAGGAGGCAATAAACAGCCAGACTTCCAGAGCTTCTTTGCAGGAAGGAAAAGCATCCCCAGCAGAGGGAAGGGTGCTGCCCATGCAAGAGCAGCAGATGCTGCATTCCTGCAGACCCAGCTCATGGAAAACAGAAAGCAGAAATACCTACAAGATGCTGATTGTTGATTTCTCCTGACAGGAGGAGGAGAGCAAACAGGCATGTTGTGTTTTTCTTCATCTACTGAAATTCAAATAGGTAGAAGAACATCAAATATTGAAGCAAATCTTGAGGTGCTATAGCAATTCCTATTTTTTCATTTTACTTTAACCAACACTCACAGAAAGAAGTTCCTCTGCATTCAGTAGCTTTATTTCAGACTTTACAGAGTTAGTGACAAAATCAGAATAAACCCCTTAAGTGTAAGGTAGCATCAAGTGCAACAGTACCATCCTAAAATGAGCACCACCATAACAAAAAAGGACAAATTACCTCAAACTGATGCACTCTTAAAAACTTGCTCAAATTTCCTCAGGACAATGATTGTAAGACGCTATGAGGTTTCTCCTTTTCTTTACTTTTCATACTAAGTCTGTATATAATTTAGGAAACAAACTCTGACACTTTTCCTATTCCATTTTCCAAAACATAAGGAAATTAGAAGACTATATGCCATATTATCTGCCTGTGCCTTCCAGCTGACCACACAACCACTGATAACATGATGAGGCATCATCCACCTTCTTAGGAGGGCATCAAACCCTGCCCTGCCAAAGCAGCTCAACCCTGAACATTCAGATTATCATATTTCAAATTAGCCTGGGGAACACATCTACAAAATCAAAATTACTTCAACAGAGAGTGTGAGAGCTGTACAGAGCAGTTATCCTCATTATTACTGATCAATCATGTTGGAGGGTGGGAAATATTCTCTCTTGCATCTCTTTCTGATCTCGTTATATTAATCTGAGATCAAGATTTTGGAGCTTAAACTCAAACATTCCCAGAACAAAATTGCTTGAGCATAGAAGCAGTGATATATTTATAGAGAGGGAGAAAGACTCCTTAAAACAAAATAATTTGTCTGCTTTGTAGATTTAGCAAGTCAAGAAAACAATTAAAACTTCAGAGTCTCCTTGAAGCTTCAACAACATCTTACTGGAAGCTTCAGACAGAGGTGGGCTTGAAAACCAAAACTGTTGAGACAATTCCCTCAAAATTGCCAAAAATGGTTCAATAAAAGTTACATTCCACTCAAATATTAAACACATTCATTCTAATAGCTTCAACATGGCACCAAGAGGGGCTTTGGGTTTTGTTTTGTAGTTGTGTTGAGGTTTTTTTGAGAAAACAACCCAGCTCTGGGAAGTGGTTCCTACTGCTGGTACCACTGTGGGAAGGGACTACAGGTAATTCTCTGTCTGCAGCAGAAGTCAACTCCCTGGAGAAATCCCAGCCAAAAGCCTTTGCCAGCTCCAGAGGAGCTTCCCTTCCCAGAAGGACTGGATGCTGAGTAATTATCACCACCCACCTAAAAATGCCATCTGCAAGCAGGTCAATAATCCCATGAGTACTTCAGAACTTGGACAGCAAATCCCTTCAATTTAGTGAAAATTAAGGTTGCAGGTACTTCACAAACGTTCTGGGTTTTAAGGAGAAAAAGCACCAGAGATTAAGAATTAATAAAGCACGAGTTGAGGGTTATACTTCAGATCACAAAACGTGAAGCAAATTAATTTTTTCATCTATTTACTCTTTCCCTCAAACGCAACAGGTTATTACCAACTTGGTCAAATGAACAGCAAGATCAAAAAAAGGCCTCTTTGATGATCATCCAAGGAATATGAGGAGACCAAGGATCATTCCAATAGTGATGTGGCCACCCAGCTCTCACTTCAGGAGGACATGGCTCATATTAAAGCTGTTTTCACTTGCCACATCTGCACAAAGCTTTCAAATAACAGATAATCCTAAGGATATGACTATGTTTGCCATAAAAAAGGTAAAGATAAATAGGTGTGACCCAGCTGGTGGGAAGGGAATCAGCTATAAAAGAAATCATTAACATAAGACTCACCATTTATTTACTTAAGCAACACAAAATACCTTAAGAGCTGCTATAAGCACATTGACACACACATAAGAAAGTTCAAAACTTCTCTTTACTTTTTATCCGTCACAAAAATTAATGGAGAGTTTCTGTCTCAGATTTTCACGTTCACTTCAGTCAAAGCACGCGAGTTGGAGCAAACACTTCCTCAAAAGCACAACTCAGAAGTGCAGCAAGCCCCTTCTCTCCTGGCAGAACTTCCACTTCTCAATTTTACATGAGATAAGGATTTTATATGGTGAGCCTTCACCTCCTTGTGCAAATTAATTTCTCCCTTCAGGAGGGGCAGAGGCAGAGCCCTGTGTGCCAGTCCTGCTATCCCCAGTGTAGAGGGACAACAAAAAGTTACACCCCAGGACACTTTTAACAAAATGATTTATAGGTACTGCAAAAACTCATCAGAAGGGTTTAGCCATATAATTTTTACATCAGAAGGTAATTTTGAGAGAAACAAATGACTGGCAGCTGGATGCAGTCTGGTCTTAATGCACACAGAATTATGAGAAGTCCTCTAAGAGCATCAAGTCCAGTCATTCTCCCAGCACTGGTCCATGTCCCCAAGTGCCACATCCACACAGCTTCCAAATCCCTCCAGGGATGGTGTCCTGGTTTAGGGACTCCAGCACCTCCCTGGGCAGCCACTTCCAACACCTGAAATCCTCCCAGTGAAGAAATAGTAGAAACAGTTCTTAATATCCAACTTAAACCTCCCCCAGCACAAGCTCACCTTCAAATTATAGGTTCCATACCACTTCCTACAAAATAAAGCTTTGGCAGTAGACTGAAAAAGCAATGTTTTCACCTAAATTTCATCCACTCATTTAAATTACGCTATCAGTTTTAAATTAGCCTTATTTTTCCCTTCTCTTCCAACTTTTTAGGCTGTTCAGTAACCAATAAAATCCAGCAGAAAACAACTGTAGTTTTACAGAACAAGCTCATGCTTGAAGTAAGAGTTGAGCAGGGATGCAACAGAGGCCAAGCTGGCAGTGCAGGAAAACCTCATGGTGCTGTTTTTGCAAATATGAACTTCCTGTGAGCTATTCTGTGCCCAAAAACCACCAGTCTGGATATCAAGAGGGGCAGATTTCCCTTTCTTCTGGATGTCAGCTCTCAGCCTCGGGAATACACATGCACTCCCAGCCCCACCAACTTCCTGGAACATTGCTGCACATGAAAAAAATGCACAAATCTGTCCCCTGCATGACAGTGGTGGATAACATCTAACCCAGAAATTCCATTCTTAGAATTTTATGCACCAGTGTGACACCTCAGCCAGGGGAGCCATTCCTGCTTAATGCAACCATGTCCCACTTCCACACGTCCTAATCTCAATTCTCCCCACCCCGAGCAGTTTATACAGAATTAATACAATGCCAGGAAAGATATGGAGAAGCAAAGGCAGAGCAATTAACTTTCGCCCATCTTCAAAGAGAATAATATTTCTCCCTTTAAATTGCTTTGCTGTCAAATAGCAACTGTACCACAGCATGCAAATGGCTCAGCGAGCCCAATATTCCATTTCTGGTGGTGTCCAACAGCTGAGACTCCTCAGCCAAATGCAGCAACAGCTGGGGACACAGATGCCTGAGATGAGACAGCTCTCCAAGTGGTTCTTGCCTAACATCAGGCAGGATCCTGGGTGATTTTCAAGAAAACGTGGGCATTTTTCCATGACTGTCTACCAGTTATTGCCTGTTTCCTTGGGACTGTGGAGTTCTGCAGATTAGCTCCATAAATAGCAATGCCTTCATACACTTGCCTCCTTTTCTGATCAAGCATGCCCTTTCCTATTCATGTGCGTCCTTTCCTAGGGTAGAAGTGAAGTCTGCACCCCAACATGCTCCTGGTGCCTTATTTTTCACAAGACAATTTTTTATGGTTACCAGTCAATTTTCCCAGTTCATCTGTATCTACATATTTAAGAACATCTATATAATCCTGTCAGCACTTCCTCTCTAAACATCTCGATTCTGTGAGGTAAATGGATGTTTGTGTGCAAAAATTATCTGATATAGAACAAGATAAATAGGACCATGAAGTGGTCAACTTTTGCCAAACCCTTCTTTAACTGGGATTTTTCCTCATCAATCCACATGTGTTCCCTGTATAGCTCACTGAAATATGTGATATATATACCTTGTCACATCACAGAGGTATTAATTAATAATTGTTTTTCTACTCCATGTTCATTTACTCCAATCAACACACTCCCTCACCTATAATTCTCTGCACAAGAAATCGATTTACACGCAGTTCTGCCACCTCACCACTCGGGCACTTCCACACTAAAATTAGCACTTCCCATTCTGATCGAGGGAGCGTGAGCTCTCTGACACTCTCCACAGCAAGGGCTGCCAAGTCACGACTTATTTCCAGCTTTTAGCAGCTTTAAGGGGAGTTCTGGAGTCACACTAAGGAGTCACCCACACACCCCAGGCAGGTGAAAGGCGGCTTCACCTTGCTCTGGCCAGACCCAACATTGTGTAACTGCTCGGGCTGTGCCAAGCAGGAGCTTATCCTGCCTCCCCACATGCTCCTGCCTCCACAGCACGGGATTCATGGCTAACAGAGCTTGTGTGGGCTTGCAAGAACACCCCATTCCAGTTTTTTACTAACCAATCTGTTTGTTTTTAAAATTCGGAGTCACGTGTGTTTGTTACCATGCCTCCACTTTTGAGCTCAACCCTTCAAAAAGAGTGAGCTAACATTGCTTAGTCCTTGAGAGACTAATTCTTGTTTTCTGGGAGTGTTTTATTAATATCTAAATCTCTGCCAGGATTCTGTCTGAATTGGCCTTAGTTTTCATTTCTTCAAAAGGATTAAAAGAAGAAAGGAACTTCAGTCCAAAGAAAAACTCAGGAAAGTTTGAACACACCGGGCTGTTCATTTTAACCCAACTGCTGCCTGAAGTTCATTATCCACCTGAAATCAGCAATTTATTACCCACTTGAGTCAGTTTGGGTGGGAAGGACTTTAAAGCTCACCCCATTCCAACCCCCTGCCATTTTCCACCATCCCAGGTTGCTCCAAGCCCCATCTCTTCACCACCTTTTTCAGGACTGTTGTATGGTTCAGAAAGAAAATGAGAATTGGAATGAAAGAAGAATCCTCTAAAAATATTTTTTCCTATGTAAAATATACTTGGGTTTCACCCAGTTCCTCATTAAAGCAGAGATCACTGAGCTCAGCTGCTGCAAGGCTACAAAAATCCTCAAGCCTAAGATAACAGACTCCTTCTCAATTTCCAGAACTCCTGAAAAACAACCAAACGGAGTTTAAGCACCACGACTTGATAAGCAAAAAAAATCCTGTCTGTGTGGGTATAGAAAAATAAACTGGTTTAAATCCAGAAATAGATACCTCAAAAGCAAATCTTTATAAAGATCCTCAATTACCGAATTACCTACTACAAAGCACTAATTATAAAGACATTACAATAGCTGAAGAGGAAAAACCTAGCCTGGTTTAACACACTTGTCAGCTCCAGTTAGCTACACTCATTCCTTGGAAGAGTTTTTACCCTGTGTCAGTCTTTGGAATCTCTCTGTTCTGCAAAATAAGTGAGAAAGCAGCTAGAAACCACGAACTGCAACAAAAGTACAGTGAAGTCAGCACTTGTTTCATTTTTAAGCATCTTCTCTTAATAAAAAGGCTCACAGGTGGTTTGCTGGGCAGATTTAATGAATGCTTTGCTTTCACAAATCCCAGGGCTGATTCACAGGGTTGTGCCAGACTGATACACCACTGATCTCTGAGCTCCTATGAGTTACACATCAATTCAGTCATGGCTGCAAGAAAGAATAAACCTCCTATGTCTGACCCGTAAAAAAAAAGAAATAAATAAATCTATCTTTTTAATAGGTCTTGTATAGCAGATGTAAAATTACACCACGGGCAAAATAATAGTTAAAATTTAAAAAAAAAAAGGCTACAAAGGAACCTGGAGTAATTAGAGTCAATTTGGAGCTTTTCCAAAAAATTAATTCCCATAAACATTCCAATTGTTGCCCGGGACTTATCTATTCACTTCCATCACAATGAGTTCACACCCTCTTCCAAGCCCCAGCCACCGAGTAAGAATGCTGTGAGTAATCTTTGCAGCACAGAGTAAATCCCGAGCTGATAAAGCAACTCCAGCCTTGACCTTTGGAATGGGGAGAGCAGAGGGAGCAGACAGCTCAGGAAGGCAAACAAAAGAGGGGACAAGTCATGCTAATGATATTATCCATCCACAGAGAATCCCTGGAGCTGCACACATCCTTGAGGGGAGCTTCTGATTTACAGAGGTCATCTGGGGAAATTTTGTGACAGAACTCAAAGATCTGTCGCAATTAATTTTGTGAAGGCAACTAAAGGGTGAGCACTTCCACACAGTGTCATTTTAATACAAGAAACCACCACCCAACCAAAGCCAGCTCCCCAACACCCCAAGGTTAATAGCAAAGCCTGCCCAGCCTGGAGGTCATCCCATGGATTTTAAAATTGATCTTTTGTACGTGATCAAGTTACTGAAACCTGCAGAACAACATTAAGGATTGCTCAATAAAATAACAGCTGGCTGTCTCCAGCTCAGAAAAGGTCACTTCTTGATTAAGGAATAACAGGAGAATACCAGATTTTTTTTTTTCAGCCATATGAAGAGAGACATCTTATAAAGAGCAAGTGTTTTACATGTACTTATTAATCCTCAAGTCTCTAGAGAAATGCATAAATAATATATTCACTTTGTAGATGCAAAAAAAAAGTGAGGTCTATCAGTTATCACCCGGATTTTCAAAACATTCCTTAATTTTTAATGCCAAATTTGAAACAGCTACAGACACTTTTCTGAAGACCTGAGAACACCTCAGTGGCAATTATACTGACACAATTTGCAAGTCACGTCCCACACACCTCAAGTTGAGGGATTTATTTGCTTCTTCCCGTTTCTCAGGCGTGGTTTCTCCCAGAGAGGATGGAAGTGGGGGGAAAAAAAAAAAAAAAAAGCTTAAATGCAGAAGTCATGGGTTGCTTTTCCAAATGTCACTCCCTGTGAGAGCAAGGCTGAGTCATGACAAGTGGGGATGTGACAGCACAGAGTTCTCTTTCTAAAATTCTTTTCCCCGTTCCTGAATTGATCCTGGCATCTCAATGAGAAATGCAGCAAAGCTCTGGAGGTTTTCAAACTTGCCCTGCTTTGCAAGCAGCTAAACTTGTGTATTTACAATATTAATTACTTCTCTTTTCCCTGTTCAGTTAAAAGGTTTGCCAGAATTCCTTCAGCTCACTTGAGACACCAGAAAACTATGAAATCCAAAGGAATTAATTTTGTAACAGAAGGCAAAGGAGCTGATGGTGGATTTGGAAACAGAAGCAGAACCTGAGCATAAATTAAGCCCCAGACTCGGAAAACCTGCAACTACATCTAACCTTTTCCTTGAGCTGATATTTAAGATTCCTCTAAAGGAGCTGCAGAAGCCAAGACAATTCAGCAGCAACCTCTCAAGGGTGTAACCTGTTCCAAAAGGACCCTGCTCCATACCCTCACCTCTCCAGCTTGTGTTTTTGGCATCTGTTGTCTCACCATGTGCAGGCAAACTCACAGGGCAGTTAATGGGCCTCCACTTTCCCCTCTACTGTTAAACCAGCCCATATAAATTTCCTATGCTTCCTGCTTAGATTAGCAATTGCCATTTGTGAGGATGCAAATGAAGCATTCTTTGCTCTGGCTCTGGATTCTCACACTGAGCTCACCAACTTGTGTGGGACCTCAAGCCACTGCCAAGCCAGCCCTCCCTGCCAAGGGACACGATTTGCATGATGTGTGGCTAGCCCATGAACATTTTTGAACACATATTAGGGACTATAAACCAGGCATTTCATTGCCATGTTTTAGAGAAACTAAGAGTAACGCTTTTAATCCAGCTGTGGCTGACTTGGCTTCTGAGAATCTCAATTTCCTGCCATTTTTAGAGGCTCAAATCAACCCAGGGTTTTGGCAGCTGAACAACGCACATGTTCCTGGAGGAGGAAGATATTGATGCAAACAAAAACACCCCCCCATACACAGCCTCTTTGGTTTTAAGTAACTTATTAAAGCTCCAGTCCCATCATCTATAATAAATCTTTCAGCTATTGACAATGCAAGGTAGATATTGCACCTGATGATCTCTTTGCTTGTCCATTTACTACCACTTGGGTTTGAGGAGTTGAAATTATCAGAGATCAGTTAATGAATGCTGACCCCTGATACACAGCTCAGCATCACATGAAAATTTAAACAAAGCCTTTCTCTGTGTTTAACTGAATTTTTTTGCCTGTAACCCTTAAGACCTCTTCCCTTTCCCCCCCAGAAAATGGATGAATGACTGCAGACACTCAGCAACAGGTTTTGCCTTTTCCTGCACCATTATTTTGTTTCATGCATGTATTTTTTCATTTCCTCCCCTTGCATCAAGCAGTAAATTAAACAGTCACAAGCTTAACTCTATCCCTTACTACATGACTTTTCAGTTTCACAGTAATTTAACAGATTAATGCCAGTTCCGACACAAACTGGTCCCTACCCTCAGCCACTTCTCCACGGATTTTTGATGCATGGAATTCCCCACTGTCAAGAAACTCCTAGAGCTACATCTCTCCATAATGCTCCCTTTCACCTTCTTACACCATGACCCAAGAAAACAACTGTGAAAATTAATTTCATTCTAAAATTACAAACTGTGCTCCGCTCAAATTGTTTTGCAGATTTACATTTCTCCTGTCCCATAGCAGCACATGAAAAAAAAAATGAATGGTCACGGACTCATTAACCACTAACACATTCTTGGGTGCAGGAAGAAAATGCACAAGGTTTTCAAAGCAGCTTCCCAGCGTGATAAAAATCAGCCTTATTTTATGAATGATGGCAACTACACTGCAGAAAGAATATATATAATTTTTTTAACTAAAAGCCTTCTGTCAAGGCCTACATTTCCTAGCTGTTAGACTCACATTTAATTTATGCAACCTGACCTTCCCAATTCAAAAAATCTTACCTGGCATCTCCTTTTGAAAGGTTGGTGTTTACGGGGTGAAGAATAACCTTGTTTGCATCCACATCCACCACACATTTTGTATGCAGATCAAGCTCTATAAAGAAATGAGAGAGTGTCAAGTGCTGCTCCTAAAGCACTGGGATTATATACACCATTACTTCCTCCAGACACCAAATTTATTCATGCAGTCTGACAGCCACCCATCAGCCAGAGAATAGAAACAGGACTTTTGCCAAATTCCACTTCTAGGGATATTCTGATGGGATGGATCCTGTCCAGCTTTAAAGCAAGCACTCTTTTCAAAGCAAGAAAAAGCATTTGGGTTTCACTGAAGGACAATCAGCATATACAAGGGCAGTATGAAATTTCTTCTGGGGGAAAAGAACCATTTAGGCTTGGTACCACTTTGACAGCTCTTCTTATTGAGCTCTCCCTCAATGCCTCACAGGCTCCTGGGGAAAGCTGCCCCTGCCATCTGCAGCACATTTTCCCTGGCCACTGCTGTGATATGGTGCCAGCTGTCAGTCCTGGGGCACCTGCTCCCAGAAATTCATGTCCCATCAAAAATAATTTAGGTGCAAGCATGTAGAAAAAGGCTTGTCCTTCCCCCACAGGCTCCCAGCAAGTCCAGCTCTCCTTCCCAAGTGACGCTCAGCAAGGGGATGTGGTCTATGAGTAATGAGGATATTTGGAGTGTATGAGAATTCTCGGCCGTAGAGGCGGGGAAAGCAAAATAAAAGCTTCAGATAACACTGACAGCAGCCCAAAGTATCCACCCAGTGACAAACAGAGTTAGGTATGGGATAAAGCACACAGCCTGCACACAAAATCACTGCTGTAGGACGTGGGGCTGGACACAAACATGTCCCTACATGGTGCACTGGCCCTGGAAAGGGCTCCCAAGTGCTGATTCCAGTGGCCGTGACACACTCTTCACATCCAGTCACTGTTACAGGATGTGGGGCTGGACACAAACATGTCCCTGTACAGTGACACTGGCCCTGGAAAGGGCTCCCTAGTGCTGATTCCAATGGCCATGACACTCTTCACACCCAGTCACTGTTATAGGACGTGGGGCAGGACACAAACATGTCCCTGTACAGTGACACTGGCCCTGGAAAGGGCTCCCTAGTGCTGATTCCAATGGCCATGATTCTCTTCACACCCTCCCACGCCAGGATGACGAGGGGCTATGCCGAATAACCTCCACACAGGGTTCAGCACCTCAGCTGAATCACCCGAATACGCTCCTGTCTAATCATGTTAATTATAATCCTCATCCTCCTTCATCTCTGCTCTTTCCTCCTCAGTCACCTGTACCTGCTCTTTCACCTCACAGCACCTTATAAACTCAGTCTGGAAATCTCTCAGGCAGAGACCACAGATCTAATTGCACAGCATCTTGCAGGCTTCTCTCTCCTGATAAGTGACACAATAAGAGAGGCTTCTTCCATAAAAATTTTTGGAAAGAAATGTTACAGCCTTTTACCACCTGACATGCCGCAAACAAACCGAAAGCAGGCAGTCACAAGAAACTGAATTTCTCCTGAGCAAAAGTGCTCCTCTGTTATTACACTGTGCTTCTGCAGTAGGAAGAGCCAGACGAGTTCCAGAAGCCAGTGTTTATTTTAATTTTCCCCCCACACCCTGAAAGCCAATTTACCTACCATTAATATGCAACACATGCTTGCTCAGATGAAACCATGTTCTTCGTACGTCCCATATCCGACAAGGCACTTTATCTTGGTCTGGCTGGTTAGTGATTAACACCCTGTATTGCAGTGACCTGCTTTTCCCAGCTCCTGAGGAAGGGCTTTACCCGCCTCATGCAAAGCATAAGGTCTGCAAGCAGCATGGTTTCTGCCACGTTTTTGAATGCAGCTCTTGAGAGAGAACACCCACGGCAGGTTTTGCATCCATGACTGCCCAGTGAACTCCATCTTACCAGGGTTCATTAAATCTCTCAGTGAAATGCCCTTAAGAAAGCACACAGGCAGGATAAGAGACTTCCTTGAAGTCAAATGTCCTCACAAGAAAATAAAAGTTCAAAGCCAATTTGTCCTGTGCAACACGCCTTGTTTGATCATCACCCTCACACAGGTAATGTTGTAGCCTTCACCTTGGTGTGCTGCAGGGTTTTGGAAGATGTGATGAGCCAAACTAGCAGCTATTTCCAAACAGAGAGGTTCCAATCCTTCCCTCCTGTGCCTGTTGCTCACCTTCTGCTGCTCAGCAGATCTTCCGTAAGTCATCTCAAGTTACTCCAGCAGCAGGAAACTACCCAGCATGGAAAATGGATGTATCCAGACCCTATGGAAAGCTCCATCAGCCCACTGGAAGTTTGGCCATACAAACAGGTGGGGAGAGCTGTGCAGAGAGAAGAGAGGAGCTGGGAGAGATCTTGTCCCAGCAGAGAGGAACTGCTCCACCAGTTCACAGTGTCACATGAAACAACCCCTAAGAAAGAGTTTTATTGAGCCCCTAAGCTGGGTCTGGATCCAGTCAGCCTTAAGGTTGCTTATCCCAGTTACCCTGACCAAAGGCTTACATGGAAACTCTCAGCTGAAGAAACAGTTTAAATTCTGTTTAAACAGCACATCATTCACTGTCTTAAAATTCTGGCTCTCATTACATTCTTTGGCAGGTTTCTGAATTCTTTCTTTAATGCTTCTGGTACACTGAGAGATGAATCTTACATTAACCACTACTGAAACTTATCATCATTTCCACCTCATTAAGTTTTTAATATCATTAAAGCAGGCTGGCCTTACAGTCAAATTATCTGCCTGCTCTTTTGGATATGATCACACAAGGACTCCACCCTTACTTTTACTAGTTTCAGGTCTCCCAGGTGAGCTGGGTACTTGCTGCTCCTGAACAACAAGCAAAATTGGGATGCACCAAGATAAGATCCAAACAGCCCAGTTAATTCATCCTGTAGTAAGGACTCACTTGTCAAAGTTTGGTATTGTTTTCTTCAACTATTCAGGTGTGTTTTTTTCAGGTAGCATGAAATTCAGAAATTAAAGATGAAAAGATGACAATAAAAGATGACAGAAGCAGCTCACTATCAAGCTTCGGAGATTTATCCCAGATTTTGCACCTCAAGCAAAAAGAAAATCTCACCTACTATTATTACTAACCTGCTTCTACTTTCAGTCATTACCAAGCAAACACAATCAACTACTCATTTACTTCATCAAATCAAGAAACTAATCAGCTAATTCTTCTTTGAAGAATTAAAGCTCCAACTCTCAACCTCAAGAACCATTTATTGTAGAGAATGAAAACCTCTTTCACAACTTCAAAATAAGAGAGCTGTGACATCCATAATAAAAGGGTAATAATATCTGAGTCACTTCTTCACATTTACATTTCACAGCTGTAAAAGTGTTAAGCAAAGCTGGGCTAAGTGTAAGAATAATTGTTAAGTGTTGTGTCCAAGCTGCTCACAGTGAGTTCCTCGGCTGAGCTTTTATTCTACTTGTGAAACTGGAAGATAGGGGTTGGATGAAACCACTGTCCTTCCCCTTTCCCTTGAATTTTCAACTCCTCACAAGACTTTTCTAAAACTGGGGTTCAGTGTAGATCATGGCTGAAACCACACTTGTGTAAATCCCAAATTACTACTTTTGATAAAAGCATTGTGGGTGTTGTAAAAATAATTCACTCCCCATAAATGCTTTGGGGTTATTTAACTGATAAATTCAGTGAGTTTCAAACAGGGTGAAAAAGTCAGCAAGCAAGAGAGCTGGAAAAGAAAACCCAGTGGATCCAGCAGGCACTGGGCTTTTTCTTAGCCACCACTGGTAAGAATTTCCAATCCCTCTGGAACAGCAGTCACGTGTCTGGTAATCATAAACTCACCACAGCAGATTTTCCACAACAGAGTTAGGAAATACTGGCAAAGGTGCCACTTGAAATTGTACTAGTCAGGTTTGGGGCAGAGACAAGGAGCGTGTGTGAATCCTGGAGGAAGGGGAGCGAGGTATTTTGGAAAACATTGGGTGTTTTCACCTCTGGGAAATGTTTGTCTTTGCTTATGGATCAGGCAGGGAACTGTTTTCATGGACTGGCTGCAACTACTGACAACAGAGGCTGGATAATGTTGTACCCAACTCTACAGGGTAGCACAACAAGAACCTGAACTGCCAAGTGGGGACACTGCAAGCTTCCTCAGCCACCACCCTAAAAACCATCCCACTTCAGGTCATTGCATTTCAGACCCAAACAAAATGATCCTAAGAGATGGCTTCTGCAGGGCAGTTTGAAATAATCTTAAAATGAACAATGGTACAGTAAAGGGGTATGCAAGGTTTTAAACTCATGGTTGGGGGGGTCATGGCATAGCAAGAGCTTTTAGTACAGCAGCCAGGGGAGATGAAAGATCTGTCACAAATTATGTGACCCTCCATATTTTCCACTTTTCATTCCCTATTTTTTCACATTCTATGAGACAGCAGCAGAGCCTAAAGGGGCTCCAGGAGAGCTGGAGAGGGACTGGGGACAAGGCATGGAGGGACAGGACACAGGGAATGGCTTCCCACTGCCAGAGGGCAGGGATGGATGGGATATTGGGAAGGAATTCCTCACACTGTGAGAGTGGTGAGGCCCTGGCACAGGGTGCCCAGAGAAGCTGTGGCTGCCCCTGGATCCCTGGAAGTGTCCAAGGCCAGCTTGGATGGGACTTGGAGCAGCCTGGCATAGGTGGAACTGGACGAACTTTAAGTTCCTTTGCAACCCAAACCATTCCATGATTCTATGAATTAAGGGAAAGCACTTTCCAATTAACCAAGAGCTTTGATTTCCATATTAAGATTTTCCATTAGATCTCTATTTAAGAAATCAGTATTATGAAGGCTGACAATTTTCCAGCTCTTTCAAATAGCATTTGATCCTGACTACCACTAAAAGAGAACCTGGTGTTATATAAGACAGGTCAAATAAAAGTTGTCTCAGATTCCTCCTGGTCCCAGTACCAGATTTCAGGCAGCTGTACCTTCAGTGACACCTCAGGACCATTTGGAGATGGGCCTCAAGCTCTATAGAGACACTTGGAACCAGAACAACTGTTCTTGTAGAGCTTCACAAAAACTGGAAAAGCCAGCTGAAGTATAACAAATAAAATGTGAAAGGTTTAAAGTGCCTCTTCTAAGCTCATAAGCCAAAACTGGCCCCAAATACAAAAGCTCAAATAATCTCCTGTGAAGACAGACGATAGAAATTCTATATTTTAAATTGCCAGTAAATTTTCAGGAGATTAACATTCCCTTGGAGGTTAGTCCTGGAATGTTGTGCTCTGAGCCGTCAAGTTGCATTGGATAAGAAATTACAATTGGTTTCTCATACCTTTCTTGGTCTGGAAAAGCAAATGGCAGAAACACTGAGAAATGTTTAAACAGTAACTTAAAATACTTGTTTATCACACAAATCAACTAAAAAAAACCAAGAGGCTGTTGTCTGGGGTTTTCTCTCTTTTTTTTTTTATTTGAAAGAGAAATGTGAAAGCCAGTTCAAAGACAACAAGCCCTCAAGTTTCCCTGCCAATATTTGTTTCCCAAGAATGACTTTTCTCTTTGCCCTTTGCTACGTAGGAGCCAACACAAATAAAGGCAAAACTAACTGAGATGAGTGAATGTGAAAATAACTTCCATCTATATGACACTGCTGAGGGCTTATATGGAAAAAAAGAGTGCAAAAGCACTTTTAGGGAATTGATTGCAAGACACAGCAATAAATTCTGACAAAAACACAGAAATTTCACTTGTACTTTACAGCTACCAACATGAAGGCACCTCTCAAGCTTCTCTTGTTATATGAACTGCTCAAATGTAAGTCATGAAATATTCAGTTTGCAGCAATTAAAGATCATTAAATATGTACAAGTGCATCTGGAAGGGCACAAGATGCTCATGAGAGGAAAGTCAACTCAAACTCATGAGCACATGGAACAGGCAAGCTGCCCTCTCACGTTAATTCCATGTTGTCCACACGTTAAAAAAACATGTTTTATCCTCTGTTGCTTCATTTTCTGCAAGGAAAGAGCTTCCCAAACAGCTTTAGTGGAGGCAATTAATGTATATGGACATGGACCTTGCTGAGAGCCAGCTCTGCTGCTGAAAACACCCCTGGGCTCCTGGGACTGAGTAAATGAATCAATCTGGGGACTCCAGTGAGCTTTAAGGTATTTCAACACTCTGCAGTTAACAGGCACAAAATGAAAGAGTTTGCTCTGCCACCAAGCACCCAGAAGCCAAGGCAGAGCTATTCCAGGTGTATCTGATCTCCAGGAGCAGCCAACCTGAAACCAGAGCAGCAAGGGAACCTCCCCCTGCACTTGGAGCTCAGAAGGTGCAATTAGCACAAAAATTCCTTTGTGGCATCCACCTTGGATGTCTGGGAGTCTCTGGCTGTGAGGACTGAGGCTGTAGCACCTCAGGAACTCTTAAAATACAATTTCCTCACAAGATGAAACATTAACTCTGCATCCTTTACCCATATGGCACCTTATTTCAAGGTTAATCCTGCTCGTAGCCCAAACACTATTTTATAGCTTATCAACCATCACCAGGAAATATTCCAAACTCCAGGGACTCGTGCATGAGAAGGATAATGGTGAAGAAAAGCTTTGTGGCTTGCACACGGCCATCAGAATAAAGCAGATGCCATTTCACACCCTCCAATACTGTAATTAATCTCATAAACCTGCTTGCACAAACTCCAATTTATAGATAAATTGTCTCTGTTGTAATTTCCATGGGAAAACAAACAAACAAACAAAAGCACCACCTCCTCACCTCAAACCCCAAAAACATTTCAAGTAGGTGGAAATGAAACCTCCTCCAAGAAGAGTAGGAGGACAATAAAATTACCACCTGACACAGTGATCAGAAGCTTGTACAGATACAGAAGCAAATTCCTTCCTCACAAGGGCTGGAAACAGCACCTTTAGCATCAAAGTATGAGAAGATCCCTGTTTGAACACTGATAGTCTGGATAAATATATGTATCAACATAACAGATACCTGAATGTGTATTTACAAGTAATCCAGGTATTTAAACTGGAGCTGCAGGTCTTACACTGCAATCCTGGAACAGTTTAATTTGGCAGCATTGCCAGAATACAGGCAGTTGCTTTCCTGCCTTTCTTGTTCAAAAAGCATTGACCCCAGTGAGATGTAGCAGTTTGGACTGGCTTAAGTGTCATGGGCCACATCCTTGAGTATAAATCATGTTCTTTTAAAACAGAAAAACTTTTATCAGCATTAATTAACACGACACTGAACTGATTCAAAAGCACCAGGAAACACAATGAATTATATATTATGTACTGCCTGTATATCCAAACATCACCTGAAAACAAAGCGTTCAGTGAGAAAAATTTTAATTAAAAAGCCTTCAGCTGTCATTTGCTTTGCTTCATGGTATGGCTTGAGATTTGCATTTACTTGAAATATGATGAATATCTGCTAAGAGAAGTCAAACATGACATTCATAGAAGGAAATCCACAGCAACTCTTAAATAAAACAGCAAAAGAACTTCCTGATTGTTATCAAACCCCCTTCTGAATAACACAGTGCACTAGGAAATACTTTAGTGAGTTACAGAGCCAAGAAAATAAAAGACCAAGAGCCCTATCTAACAAAGTACTGAATTATTTAATTCATAAAAGCCTGTTAATCGAGATCCCAGTTTGCAAAGCAGAAGGGATGGGAAAAAAAAAAAAAAGACACCTTCCCTCTCCACCCAGGAGAGCCTCCAACTTCAGACATGGCACTGAAAATGTGTGGACACAGCAGCATTTTTATAAAAACAGAGCTTCCATACAGGCTTGGTAGGACTGAGGTCTAATTTGAAGCAAGATCCAAAATAAAGTAGCCTGGATGCAAAAAAACCACCCCAAACCCCAGTACAATTAGAAATGCTTCCCCTCACTGAAAATTAGTGCTGTAAACTGAGTTTATGGATTACCACTCTGTGTGAGAATGAAGCAGGACCCTCAATCCAAACACCTTGAAATGTGAGTGCTATAAATAACCAATTATTTGATACACAGATCCCTTCCACATGCAGGCAAGGAACCCATTAGACTTTTATGGGCTGTAAAAACTCCTAACAGTTAAGCACACCACTTCTATTAACCTAATAAACCCTTGCCTTAAGAAATTCATAACTCAAACACCAAAGACAACCACCACCACCACAAGTAAACACCAAGAATATTTCCAAGCTCAACTTTCCACAGTCTCAGCCATCTGACAGGTTTGCAATGTTAAGCCCTTTGGTGCAGAGGGAAGGAAAGAACATTACTCGTGATGCTGAAGAAAACAAATACTTGCTTCAGGTCCAAAGCCCCCAGAACTCCATACAAATACGGCTCAGAACAAAATGTGTATGAAAGAGCTTCCAGGAAAGCTGCCTCTTGCCTCAAAGCTAAGAAAAAAAAAAAAGCCATATAACACAACGGATGTCTCTTCAGAAAATCAGTTGCACAAATGCTTAAATTTAACATTAAATAGGTAAGAAAAATGGTAGCTTTGGTATACACTGTTTGTTTCTATAAATTCAAGGTGTATCAGAAATGCCATAGGGAGGTATCAGTTGTTTAGACCTGACCAAGACATCTGGACTAGGACGAATAATCTACTGGGGGGGAACAAAAAAAAAAAAAAAAAAACAACAACAAAAAAACAACCCACAACAACACTTCCAGAACATTTTGTTTGAGGGAGAAAAAGACATGGACCTTCTAGACTAGACTTAAATGGATTTAGGCATCAATCACAAATAACAGGATGTTTACTAGCACCAAATTGCCAAGAGTGGGGGGTTCAGGTCCCCCTTCTCAGTGATGAACATCAAGGACTGAAACCCAAATGTCTCTCACTCTTGGATGAGCCTCCTGACAGGACTCATCCTCTCTGTGACATTTTTAAGTTTATACAGAACAAAAAAACAAACAGAAGTTGGACTTGTGAGTCCTTTCCAACGCAGGATATTCTATGAAAGAGAAGCAATCTAGACTTCCTCTAGATTCCTTTACTTCCCCCACTGCTTCCCCACAGTTCCTGGCTGGAAAGGGACATGTGGACAAACTCAGGGCTGATCAGATGTAGGATTTATGTGGGAGGGAGAGGTGCATTAGTCACCCCGGGAGATTCCAAACTTCACAGATCGAGGCCCTGTGCAACCTCATCTCATCTGACATGCTCCAGAGGTCAATAATTCCAACAATTCCAACCTGAATTATTGTCTAATCCCAGGGGTGAGGAACACCAAACAGTCAGGAGATGTCTGGGGCACAGCCAAGGAAATGAGCTATGTCAGGAAAGGGACATGAGCAAGAGGAAAGCCCAAATCTGTCACAGACACCAGGCATCACCTTCCAGCTCCTCTCCCAGCTCCCACCAACTCCTCCACACTGCCACTCCACCTCCTCCAACCAATTCCCCATAAGGATGCATCCTCCTCAGTTTTGAGAGCTGGCACCTGAAGTTGAACAAAATGCAGCTTTTGGTCAAAATATCCTCAATTTCCCTAAAGCACCAGACTGTAAAGACATCAACTCCATCTCATGCTCTGGAGCTCTTGTGAACTCAGTGAACATTTCCCTGCTGATGTTTTACAGGCGTAGAATCACCGTATTCAATAATTTAACCCTTTTTTCTTTTTTATAGAAAGGCATTAAAAAGGCATTGTATGTCAGATCATGTAGACAATAAAGGGCTTCCCCAATCCCTCCTTTTTTTGCTTCAACTACTAAACTGACTTCACTAGATTCCCTTTCCCTATAGAGAACTATTGGCATGCTCCTGTGAGAATGTGGGATGAAAAAAAAAAAAAAAACCCTACACTTTCTTGGATTTCTGCCTTCTTCACCTTCCCATTCCTTGGCTGATGCTGCCTTTTCATATTCACTTCCTCATCAACCAGAGCAAGTTTTTCTAATTAAGACAAGTAATAAACATTTAAACAGCTGCCCAGACCACGGTCTGATTAACATAACCCTTAGGCAAGTTTCGTCGGGGGGGGGAAAAAAAAAAAAAAAAAAAGCCAACAACAACCCAAAAACAACAACAACAAAAAATTCTTGTCAATTCTCGATTCCTCTTCTGTATTTTCTTGCCTGTTTTTTTGTCCTTATGTCGCTGTCATCTGGTTAACAGCGTCCCACTCGAGCACCGAGGGCTGGAGAGCAGCGGGGTGAATTAGCACAAGGAAAAATGCAGGAAAAGAAGAATTTTCCCCCAAAGCCGCAAAGCGGGAAGAAGGAAGCGCTCTCCCAGCAGGAACCGGCTGCAAAGCAGGTGCAAGAGGTGTGGAGAGGGCTCTTCCCCGGGGGAACAGGCGAGGCAAAATAAAGCCATAAACCCAGGAAGGTTTAGGAAAAGAGATATCGGGAGAGGCGGGTGAGCAAAGAGCGGCTGCGGCCACGCACCCGCCCGTGCCTATCCGGGGTGTGTTTATTCCCGATAAATCATGAAGCACACGCGGACGCGCAGCGATTCACCCGCACTGGGGCACACCTGTCCCCACGGACACCTGTCCCCAAGGACCGGCACCCCCGGTCCGCGCCGCTCCCGGGAAGGACAGGGGAAGGGAATGCTGGGGAAGAAAGGGGAGTCTCACCTCGCCGGTTCATGGGGCGGACACGCACCGCCACCTTCACTTTGGAGTCCCCCATCCTGCCGCTCCAACCTTCCCGGCTCCCTCGTCCCTGCCCGGCTTCCGTCTGCCGAGGGAGAGCCGGAGCGGGGAGGAGCGCCGGCGAGGGAGGTGCCGGACCGGGCCAATGCCGGTCGGACTACAACTCCCAGGGTGCACCGCGAAGCGTCACACCACCCCAGCTCCCCTGCGGGCCGCCGCGGTGCACGCTGGGAGATGTAGTCCTTCCCGCTGGCCCCAGCGCGGTAACGAAGCAGGCTGGCTGAAATCACGGAATTAATTAGTGTGGAAAAGACCTCAGGGGTCATCGAGTCCAACCTGTGATCCATCACTACCTTGTCACTAGACCAGAGAACTGAGTGCCGTGTCCAGGTGTTCCTCCAGGGATGGGGACTCCAAACCTCCCTGGGCAGACCCTTCCAATGTTTAAGGTCAATTTAAAGGTAGCTACAGCGAATCACCTGGTCCAACCCCTCTGCTCAAGCAGGGTTATCCCAGAACACATGACACAGGATTTGCATCAAGCCAAGTCCTGGGATATCTCCAGTGAGGGAAACTCCAGACCTGTTCTGGTCAACCTGTCCCAGTGCTTGGTCACTGCCCAGGAAAGTTCTTCCTCATGATCAGGTGGAACTTTCTGGGCACCAGTTTTTATGTGAAGAAATTCTTCCTAATACCAACCTGGCACAGCCTGAGGCCATTTCCTCTCCTCCTGTCCCTGCTCCCTGGAGCAGATCCCAAATTCCCATCCAGCTGTCCCCTCCTGTCAGGGAGTTGTGCAGAGCCACAAGGTCCCCCCTGAGCCTCCTTTTCTCCAGGCTGAGCCCCTTTCCCAGCTCCCTCAGCCTCTCCTGGTGCTCCAGCCCCTTCCCCAGCTCCATTCCCTTCCCTGGACACACTCCAGCCCCTCAGTGTCCACATTGAAACGAAGGGACCCAAGGATCGTATTCTTGGATGTGGAGTCCGTCAGAATAGAGGGACTCATGAGGCGGTGCAGCCCAAATGGCATTTATCATTTATAGAGTGGAGGGAGCTCAAGGTCACCCCACACCCTGCCACTCCACCCGTGGGTGGCTGCAAGCGAAGCCCATCACATCTCAGTATCAGGTATTTCATGCTGAACAGACGACAGCATCGCCAGTTGAACTTAAACACCTCACCTTGGGATTTACTCTGTGTTCTGTGGGGTTTCTGTCCAATAGAAGCCACTTCATAGGTCACATCACATTAAAGATCACAGAATCACAGAATGGTTTGGGTTGGAGGGGAAATTAAAAGCTCATTTTGGTCCAACCCTGACCTCTTCCACTATCCCAGGTTGCTCCAAGACCTGTCCAAGCTGGCCTTGGACACTTCCAGGGGCAGCCACAGCTTCTCTGGGCACCCTGTGCTAGGGCCTCCCCACCCTCCCAGGGAACAATTCCTTCCCAATATCCCATCAATCCTTGCCCTCTGGCAGTGGGAAGCCATTCCCTGTGTCCTGTCCCTCCATCCCTTGTCCCCAGTCCCTCTCCAGCTCTCCTGGAGCCCCTTTAGGCCCTGCCAGGGGCTCTGAGCTCTCCCTGGATCCTTCTCTGCTCCAGGTGAACACCCCCAGCTCTCCCAGCCTGGCTCCAGAGCAGAGGGGCTCCAGCCCTTGGAGAAGCTCCATGATCTCCTCTGGATTTACTCCAACAACTACACATCTTTCCTGTGCCAAGGATCCCAGAGAACCATCATGAACCATAAGCCAGTGTACAGACTGTGGGTCCAGGTCCTGTCTGGGTCTGGTTTCACAGAGAAGGGTCCAGTGTCATTTGCTCAGCAAAGGCGGCTCAGTAAAAACCTCAGCAGGAATAATCAGGCACAGCCTGAACAATATCACAATTTATCCTCACTGGACCCCTCAAATGCTCAACCACAGCCACGTATTGCAAAGACCGAGAACGAAACTATAATGCAAAGATGCAAACCTCCCCTCAAACCTCATTTAAATGGTCATGGTTGAAAACCCTTGAACCCTTGCAGCTGCTATTTTAGTTCAAAACAAGGATTCTCTCAATGTTGTTTTGAAATGCAGATTTCAGCAAGGACAGAAAAAAAAAACCCAAATTCACAATTGTAATCCTTTGGCTTTCCAATATTGAACGAGATTTTGTGATAGAAATAAATAAACAACACATTTCCAAGTGGGTTTGAGATAAGATTTTGGCAGGTGGCGGTTTTTGCACAGAAGAACTGCACTCAATATTTATCATTTCATGCCTGTCTGACCTTAAGAATATCTTGTCAAAGCAGAGAGAAAACGAATATTAAATTGGCATTTGAGTCATACTGGGATTAATGTCCATGTTCCTAAGAGCATCCCAAGTGATCATGAGGGCTGGGAAGACGTCTTGAAGTTAAAAAGAAACAAACAAACAAAAAAAAACAAACAAAAAAAAAAAACCCAAAAAAAAACAGGTCAGAGTAAGCAGAGCTGTGAAAGCTCGAAGCAAAAACTGAGTTTTTATGTGCAGCAGGGGGAAGCATCGTCTTTGCAGCTCCCTGGGAGAGGGGACATCCCAGTCTGAGCCTGCACAGTTGGTCCTTGCACTTGTGAACTTGAGGATCCAGTTACAGGATGAAACCCGGCTTTGAACTTCTTGTGGTATTTTCCAGCCGGGGCCTCGATAAAACTGCACCAAGGTTTTCTGAAACCAAGTGCTTTGGCGGTGGAGATAAATTTAATCCCCACTTTCCAGATGAGCACCACGAGCTGGAGGGCTGAGTGGTTTTTACCTCCGGCTGAGCCACTTAGAATTTGATTTAGAGAAATGAGATGAAGCCCATGGGCAGATGAGCGCACTCCTGGGGATGGCAGGGGTCACCCAAAGCCAGCCCTTCCTCCTGCACCTCCTCTCCTGTGTCAGTCATCACTGGTTAGGGTAAAATTAAACAGCAAATCTTTTAGGGGAAGGATCACACATCACTTTTTTTTATCTGTTCCAAAGAGGTGCCGATGCGTTTTAAGTGCAATCACACAGTCCTTTCAAACTTTGCTCCAGTTTTCTGCTCGGAATGAAGAATTAGTTTTAAAATCTGAAAAATCACTCTTTTAGCCTTCCTTCACTTCTAATAACCAAGGAGAAACCAGATTTACATATAACCACTGCTACTTTCCGCGAAGTTCTTCAAAGACGGAGACATCCTTAGAGTCCAGAGACCCATCTGAATTTTGATGCTGTTGATACGCGCTCTGGGAAGATGCTCGGGAGCAATAAATTCCCAAGTCTCTCTTCATGTCCTGCCTCTGGACTTTCCCTTTTTGCTTGCAGCGCTGAATTACAGCCATGCAGCTCCTCTTTGCGCTGGCACAAGCGCTACCTCGGTGTAATTGCCCCACTGTGAATTCCTTGACAAGCCCTTTCCCTGGCTCAGGGTACCACAGTCTGTGGGAAGCATCTCCCTGGAGGGGCACAGCTTGGAGGGAGGATATTGTTTCCATTCACAGTCCTGGAACATGCTAATTATGTTGGGAGGAAAGAGCGGGGGGGTGGCAGCTTTCACTTGGGAGGGACAAGCCGGGCAAATAGTTTGTGAAACGCCAACTTAACCCCATCTTGTAGGGAATTGTCTCCAGCTCTTTCCCCCCTTCCTAGTTACTGTAATGAGGGGCTGACTTCTTAGATTAGCTCCGGCTATTTAAATGCTAATTTAATTAACAAAACATCCTTGGGTGGGGGAGGCACTACTTGTCCCTCCCATTCATTTATCGAGTTTCTGAATGCGACACTGTTTTCATCAGGTTGAGGAGCCACGGTGATTGCTGCGCCCACCTGGTTGGGGCAGAGGATGAAAAAAAAAAAAAAAAACAAAAACAAAAAAACAGGTCCCTCATCTCTCTTCTCTCTCTCTTTTTTTTTTCTTTTTTTTTCTTTTTTTTTTTTCTTTTTTTTTTAAGAACTAAAGTTGATGACTTTGCCCGGGGTGCGCAATTATCACCAGGGAAGAAATGTTTGCTTTTATCTTGAAAGAGGTACAAATAGTTCAGCCCTCAGATCATCTAGAAAGAATTTTATCTCCGGACAAGCCAGGAAACATGACAGTCCTTTGGACGTCGGTTCATCCAAACCTCAACAAGCAACAAATCGAGTACGTTTAAAAACCACTTTTCCATTTATTCGGCTGCGCTTCGAAAAGAGAGGCATTAATTATGGATTTGCTGTGTACCTACTTTGTGCCCATAAATCATTCAGGCGTTGGAAAACCAAACCAGGGGATTTTACCAGGGTTTAGTCAAACTTTGAAGCTCTCAGAACTTTTTCAAAAAGGTCAGCATCTCTGGGGCAGTCCTGGGATGCATCCAGGGCATCCAGCAGCTCTTAAGCACCTGCAGTGATCAGATCCTCAGCAGAAAATACGTGGTGAAGCATTTAGAAAATCAGACCTCTTGCTATTGTAGATTTTTCATAGATTTTTTTTTTTTCTTTCCGGTTCCTGGGGTGATAAGTTTTCGTCTGATTTTGTCTTCTGGTTTGTTTTGCTTTTCAGCCTAAAGTTATGAGTGTATAAATGAAGTAGAAATTTGGAGGCAGGAGCAAAAATGGAGATAAGTTTGTTATGATTTTATTTCTACCTTAATTAAGAAAGAAAGTGCCAAGGAAAACCAATATTAAGAATAGGTTAAAAAAACCCCAAAAACCTGGATAAAACAGCAAATCAGTTTTTCCAAATCAGTTGTGTCAAAATTCTGCTTGTTACAAAAATTTATTTATTTATTTACAGAGGAATTGCTGAAATTTCTCACGCATCACATTGTGCAAACGTGAAGGTCCAGGAGGTTCGCCTCCGTTTTTGGAAAGCACTTTCCATGCTTTATTATTTTAATAGGAACTTCGTAAATTTGAAGGATTTATTGTTTCCAAGGCCGTTCATAACTCTGAATTACACTGATCATTAGATGGATTTTTAAAGGTGTTTGTGTGTGACCTCCTGCCCCCTTACTGTGAACAGAATCCCCAGATGAATAAAGAAATCCTTGACATCTTCTTGCAGCAAAATATAACAGAATAAAGCCTCAAACAAGCTTTTTTATAGACATCTCCCACTTTTTAAAAGTCATTCCAAAGTTCAAAGTCCTGGCCATAAATTTTATGGCATTATAGGATGTGATGCTTATTCTTACATTACCCAGAGGGAACCTGGCTCTGATATCTCCAAAATCCCATCCATGCCCTGTTTATGGAAGAGAAATTCCATATGGCTATGCTTTAATAGTGGGATTTCAACACAAATTTTACCTCTGGCAGCAACACGGGGCCAGGTAATAACAGCAATTTATCTGCTGGCAGAATGAGGCCCCTAATGAGAATTTTCTCCTCTTGTTGACTAAAAATTTTTATTATCCTTATCAACTGCTCAGTTTGCTAACCCAGCCTGTGCCAAAGCAACTGGTTTTACCTGTCATGTTGCATTTTATTGGAGTGGTTCTTTCCGCAAAGATTCCACATTGGAGTCCATCTGTGTGAAAATAAAATAGATTTTTCTGCCCTTGGAGGAACTGGAGAATCTCTAGAAAGCTTGAAAAACACAAAATTTAGCAGGAGAGCAGGTTGAGGTGTTGGAAGACCAGTTTGTTATCCCAGAGAAGCAAAACCCTCCCAACACAAGGCAGTCACCAATGCTCTGAAGAATGCATATTTGGGGAGTTGTGTAATGTTTGCAGCCTTTATCTCCTCCTAATTCCGAGGTACAGGATCAGTCAGTGAGACCTGAACTGCCTTGACTTCAAAGGCAGGAATGTGTTACAGCTTCATCTGCTGAATCATGTTCTTGCTGCAGAGGAGACGCCTGCAAAAGCCACCTTTTTTGGGCTTTTTCACTTATCCCCACCATCATCGCTTTCCCTCAGACACCCGGTATAAATCCAGATCTAAATTTTCCATCTGCATTTAGAGCAATGATAATAAAAAATAATTCAATGTGTTTTGCAAATAGCACCGCAGGCCAAAGTGCCAGCTCCAGATCTCCCCAGATTTAATGACCTGGTGATTTGATGTCGAAACCTGTGGAATTGTGATAAGTGGGGGTGATGCTGTCACCAGTGGGAGACACAGGATTTATTGATGAAATAGGATTTTATCAGCTACAGAAAATTCCTCTCTGACTCCAGATGCAAGAGTGACATCCGGTGGCTGTGGAGCAAAATAAAAATCAGTTCTGATTGCAATGTTCTCTTTCTGTTTAGTTCTTATTTCCTGCGTATTTTAAAGGAAAAGCTGGCACGGGGATGTTCTAACCCCTGTAGAATGAACATCCATTACCTGCTGGCACAGATTCCCTGGGATCTGGAAATCCTGGGATCTGGAATGCCTGGGACCAGCTCCTTTGTGAAGAAATCAGGAGTGCAAAGGGATGCTGGCACCCCTCCCGTGGCTCCCAAAACTCTGCAGCCAAGCAGGGAGGAACAGATGGGGCACATCCATGAATTTTGGCATCCTGAATTTGGGCACAGTATTTCCACTGATCCTGCCACAGCCCTTCCCAAGTTCTGTCCAAGCTTGTGGT
Source organism: Cinclus cinclus (assembly GCF_963662255.1). NCBI lineage: Eukaryota > Metazoa > Chordata > Aves > Passeriformes > Cinclidae > Cinclus > Cinclus cinclus. The sequence continues at coordinate 2,293,920 of NC_085048.1, forward strand.
CATTAGGACATGAGGTGGGATTTATTTGAACCATGTTTCATCTAAAATAAGAAGATTAGCTCAGTTATCAGAGACAGGTGGATACGTAGCTCTTTTTTTTTTTTTTTTTTTTTTTTTTTTGCTTTGTGCTTGCTAGATGTTGTTTATTATACACTCAAAATTGTGGGGCAAAAGGAATGAAACAACTTTTTTCTCCTACTACTGAGGATATAACCTGAATACCTTCACTAACTGGTTGTTGAAGTGCACTGTGAATAGTTAAATACCACAAGGAGAATGCTAAAAAAGAGATAAATTAGTAATCTTTCATGAAAAATGGGCTTTATTTGGACTTTTCATTTGGGATTACTAAACATGAAAATGGAAACATCCAGGTAATTACATCACTCACTGAGCTGTGGCTCTAATAAATGTCAAGTGTTGGCAGAGCCTTGCTCAGAGTTGGTGTCACGGGCTCCCCTGGAGAAGTGCCCATGGAACAAACTAATGGTTTGGCTCCTAAATCCGAGTTCCTGTGATGTTTCTGTGTGGGAGAGCTGTGATATTCCACGTTCCCTAAGGCACCCATCCCAATCTCAGTGTGCAAAGAGAGGCAGCTCAGGTTGAGGGTTGAACATTCCAGTTTGGTTTACTGGGAAGATAAAGCCCAGCTCTGATCTTGATGCTGGCTCTGCTTCCAGTTCTCTGCTTCCCTGGTGCTGCTGGATTTAGGAGCTGGTTCTAATTGAAAACATTGAGCAAGGGAGAGTTTTTGGAGAGAGAGATCTTGGTGCTCTGGTCCTTCACTCATGGCTGGCTGTACAATTAAGAAAACACAGAAATATTGTCTATCAAAATGTGGGAACATCTGAGTGAAAAAAAATAAAATTCTCTTTTGAATGTGGTAGAAAGGAGCATCATTTTTGTATCTTCAAAACGGCAAAGAACTACATAATTATGAGCATCACCTGTCCCCAAGTGCCACACCTGCATGGCCTAAACTCCCCCAGGGATGGGGACTCCACCACTGCCCTAGGCAGCTGTGCCAGAAAGTGTTCCCAATTTTGAATTTAAACCTCCCCTGGCACAACTGGAGGCCGTTCCCTCTCCGCCTGTCCCTGTTCCCTGGGAGCAGAGCCCTGACCCCCCCGGCTGTCCCCTCCTGTCAGGGAGTTGTGCAGAGCCACAGGGTCCCCCCTGAGCCTCCTTTTCTCCAGGCTGAGCCCCTTTCCCAGCTCCCTCAGCCTCTCCTGGTGCTCCAGACCCTTCCCCAGCTCTGTTCCCTTCTTTGGACATAATCAAACATCCAAACCTCCTTCTTCCACTGTCAAACAGCTTCAACATAGCTCTCAGCATTCAGCAAATATTGGATCAACAAATTGCATCTGGAGAAAGTGGCTCCAGAATGAAAATGTCTCCCACTCCTGTGCCAGGCTGCCCTTTGGCTTTTCCTTCTTTCTATTCCCTTCTCCCCCTCCATTTCCCTTTTCCCTTCACGAAGCATTTGCACTGGTGAAGATGTAGCAAAATGGGAATTTTCAGAACCTTTAGTTCAGAAATCCACAGCCTCGAGGCCATGCAGAAATCCTGGCTCAGCCTCAACCCAGAAACTCAGCTCTCTGAGTTTTTCTGTTGCTTCCTCTCCCTTGTGAAGTGAAAATAGCAAAAAGCCAAATAAAAGCATCAAAATGTGAAGTGTCAGGAAGGCTCAGCCTAGCAAACAAGTCCAAGGATGATCCAAATGTTGTGTTTGGGGACTCCCATGGAAATGATGTGCTCAGGGTTTTGCCAGATGTAGCCAACCTTTACTGCCTCCAAATATCCCAGGGATCTTATGTAGCATTAAAGATTTTGCTGAATGTGCTCCAAGTGCTAAATCACTGCTAATCTATGGTCAAATCACAAATTACCAGCATGGAAAAAAAAAAAAAAAAGGAAAGCTGTGTTGCTCACCAAGACTTAGTGGGAAACTTTTCCCTTGACTTTCATGGGAGGTCTTTTATTTCCAGTTTTGCACATCCCTTTCTTGGCCATTTTTTGACTCCTCTGCTGTGTAGGAAGGGGGCATCCCTTGCTCTTCCAACCCATCACTCATCTGAGTTCGTGGGTGATGCTGTGCACATCCCTTGGGGCAGTGCCTGGATTAAAATAGGCACCTACAAGTGGAATATTCACATGAATTAGCTAAACAAATCACTCTGTAAAAGGAGAGCACTGATCCACAGCAGAACCAGAAATACTGGAGTGGTGGATTTGAGACTGGCCAGGGCATGCCCAGATTTATCCCAAATGAGAATTTGTATTTAATGATATATCCCAGAGCAAGGAGAGACCACTGAAATCTCTGACCCGTCTGCTCTATCGAAATGATGAATTTACACATTGATTCTTTCCCTGAATCTTCAATTCTTTCTGTAACCAGAGATGCCAGTGCTCTATCTCCAGTTTGAGTCAGTTTTCGTTTTAATCCCAGCCTTCGGATAATTCTGCCTTCACGTTATAAACTGTATTTTAAACAGATGAGATTTTTTTGCTTCCCACTCTGTATTTTCTGCAGATATGCTCTGAAAATTGCTGAAGGCTTATAAAGGAACAGGAAGTCACTTTTCTGTCCTACTTTAGCTCCTAAAAATATAAGATCCAATCACAGAAAGGGTTGTAAAGCACTGGAACAGGCTGCCCAGGGCAGTGGTGGAATCACCTTCCCTGGGAGCATTCCAAAAATGTGTGGATGTGGCACCTGAGGATGTGGTTTTAGGGTGACCATGGTGCTGGGCCTCATTGATATTTTTCAGCCTTGAAGATTCTATGGCTCCATGACATCAGCCATCTCCCCTGGCTTTGCAATGGGAAAGAGAAGGAAAAAAGAACCTGGAAGACAATTTTGCTTTTCTTGAGTAAGTATCAAAGATACATGGGATAAATCACCTTTTTGCTGGTGCTGGTCTCACTCTGGGGAACGGGGAGGCTTGGAGGGTCTAACTGATAGTTTGGTAAAGGGAAATTACTCCCACTCCAAACAACATTTTCCATGTTTTAGGTTGCAGATGTGCAATGATCCTCATTGCTTTCCAATCATCCCAGGAGTCAGTGGAGCTGCTTTTCTCCTGCCCTGCCTGCACCAGGATGGTTCTCAGGGAGACTCTGGGAACACGTTCCAGCTGCTCAGAGATGCTCACTGCCCTGCCCGGTGTATTTTACTGGCACTTCAGAAACTCATCCTGGCCCTCCTTCATGGCTTCCCACTGCCAGAGGGCAGGGATAGATGGGATATTGGGAAGAAATTATTCCCTGTGAGAGTGGGGAGGCCCTGAAACAGAATTCCCAGAGAAGCTGTGGCTGCCCCTGGATCCCTGGCAGTGTCCAAGGCCAGGTTGTATGGGACTTGAAGCAACCTGGGATGGTGGAAGGTGTCAGAGTTGGACTGAGATGAGCTTTAATGTCCCTTCTGTTGGAACCCTGGAAACTGAGAAATTTAGACTTTCTGTGCTGACAGGCACTGACCCCCAGGAAAACACTGCTTTTGACCTAAGGCTGTGGAGAAGGCTTCCAAAATGGAATGATAGAACTGGGATCATGAGTGTGTAGTTTGAATAGAAGTGTGTAGTATCACATGGTGGAAAATTTGGAGTTTGATGTTTTGGAATGCAGTGATATACAGAAAGCAAGATGGAGGTTTTAGAGCGGAGGTTTCTTTCTTCTTCACCTTCTTCTTCATGGGTCTAGGTGGCACTTTTGTAATTGGATAGAAAAATCCACATTGCACGTCATGGGTGATTAGTTACTGGGTTAAAAGTAAAAATAATTTAGGTGTCTGTTCCTAATTGGACAGTTAGGCCTTAAAAAGCCTTGTAGAGAGAGCTACAGCTCCATTTTCAGCTAGTTAGGTAGGAGTGCTGTAGAAGTCACTGTAACATAGATTAAGAGTTAATAAACATCTGAGTCCAAACAACAAATACCATCTCTCAAGCATTTAATCTGGACTCTGTCAGAAAAAAGAAGATAAAACACAGTGTCTTCCAACCCAAACCATTCCAGCACCCCGATTCTTTCCCAGGCACTGATGTTCTCAGGCAGAAGGGGGAGCCCACACATTATTTTTTTGTGTGTTATCCTCTCGAAGCAGTGACAAACCCACCAGAGCAGGAGGGATTTTGGAACACTGAGAGCTCCTGCCTGGCTGGAGTTACAGCCACACACAACCAGGGGAAGGCAGGGCATGACTGCTCTTATCTTGCCACAGTGAGAAATCGAGGAAGATTTGAATTCTAAACAACTTTAACCCGTGTCATCACATCAGCTCGAATGCCAGAAAACAGAATTTAATTAAGAACTTGTTAAACAAACAAAAATAGAGAGGGAAAACAGAGCCTTTAGAAATGGAGTAAATCACTGCCGCGTGACATTTATTTTTTGCTAATTTACTTACACACCCACTGGGAAACCAAAGAAGTCATCTGTACAGTGCTGCTGTGGTTATTTGTACAGAAACAGTGTGTCAGATGCTTTCCCAAGGATGCATGGGAATGTAAAACCATTAAACAAGCTCTGGGCTTTTGTTGGGAACTTCTCTCTGGATGAGCAGCTGAATAAAAGCACTGGGGAGGCTTTTTCATCCCTGCCCAAACCCCCTTCAAATCTTTTCTCAACAGAGAAGCTTCCAGGCGTGTCTTTAGTCACAGATCCTTCTCCAGCCTATAACCAACATTCTGATCCATGCCTGTGCATCCAGGGAACCCCCTGAGTTCATCTGAGCTCTGGGAACCCCCAGAGTTCATCCCCCTGGGATGGGTTTCTTGTTACTTTTCTCCAATAAAAGATTTGATCGCTCTTTCTGGGGAGTTTGAAAGTAAGGAGGTTCTTCTGACTTGTGTGGTTTTAGCACCATCTCTGCTATTCTTTGCAGAATTCCAGAGGCATTTAGCTTGGAAAAGACCTCCAAGACCATCAGCCAGTGACAAATCCTGACTCTGCCACCAGCTCAGAGCTCTGAGTGCCACATCCAGTCCTTCCTTGGACACCTCCAGGGATGGGGACTCCAAACCTCTCTGGGCGGTTCCAATGCCTCACCATCCTTTCCATGGAGAAATTGTTCCTGCAAAGAAATTCTTCTTGACAAGAAATTATTCCTGAAAGGAGGAATTAATGGCGCTATTCATGTGCTGGCTCCATATCAGAAATTTGGTTCCCAAAAAGAAATTTGAAACTGGGAAAATAATGTGCAGGTTTGGAGGGCTAAAGGAATCTGAGGCTGTAGCAGGACTTGAAGCTAAAAACCTCAGCTAAAGACTGGTAGGTGATATCTTAAAACCAGAAGTGAGAATTTGGAGAATACAGAATATAATCGGCCCAATAATAGAAAATGAATTATTATGGTGAGGTTTACATTAACTTCTACTTGAAACTGCATTGGAAGCTTTGCCAAGATAAACATCCCATTAAACAGGGGAAGGTTTCAGCCTACGTGGGGGAGAAATCCTCCCCAGTGCTGGTGTTTTTGCACCTGATGTAAAGATAAACTCAAAAAGGTAAATTGGAAATCATCTGAGGAAATGGTGTTTCTGTTCAAAGGACGAAAATCTGTCTGTTGCACTGATGGAGATGATGTTCAGGAAGCAGAAATTCAGAGAGATGGAAAGTACAAAAATACAAATGAAGAGCAGCCCCACATGGAATTATAGAAATAGCAAAGATAAGGCAAAATTTTGAGAAGAGAAATGGCCCAAATAAAAAATTTAGGACACAAAACTTTAGTAGAGAGAAGCTCCACTAAACAGCAAGACTTTGGTCCTGGGGAAAAAAAAAAGTATTTCTGTGGTGGTTTGATGGAAAGGAAAACAAATTTTCCCATAAGAATTAATGTTTAACAGAGCAATTGAAATGCACAGGGACATTATCCTGCAGCTTAAAATCATCCCCACATCCCTGAACAGAGGCACAATGCAGCAGAAGTGGCATGATAATTAAATAATATAATATCAAATTACTTAAAACTGTGCAGTTTTTGCAGCTGTACTCCAAATGAATGTGTCTTCACAGGTATTTTAATGCAAATAAATAATTCTCTCAAAAATAAATCACTACCAATTGCCAAAATAATTTTGGTGGCAGGAGGTTGAGGGACAGAAAAAGTCTGATGACAGCAGTCAGGAGAGCAGGGTATCAGATGATTGTCAGACAATCTGCAAAACACTGGGTAGGGAAGTGATGGAGAGAAGGGTATTCCTGTGCTCTTCAAGAGCTTCCTCTTTTCAGGAGAAATCTGAGAAATTATAACAGAGGAAAACAGAAGAGAAAAGGTTTGTGCGTAAAGCTAAATATATTTTAAGAAATCTGTAGACTGAAGGGTCATAAATTTATTTGCTTATGATGTTAATTCTGGATTAGAAACACAAATGCTAGGGATTCGCATAAAATTAAAATGTTTACTCTGAGGGCACTGCATGGTTTAAAGCCTTTGCGGCCGCAGAATAATGTAGGTATGGTGTTAAAATAGACATTAAAAATGTGGTGCCCTAGGGAAGTTGCTCCTCATCCAGTGAGGAATTTTTATATCCCAAGAATGGATATCCTGGAGGAGGCTGGAATCCACCCAGCCCAGAATCCTGTCCGCAAGAGTGGGGAGAGGGGACAGCAGAGAACAAGGTGCATGGATCTGATCCTGCTTCCGAGCCTGGAAATCTGATTCCCACGTACAAACTCCAGTGGGTTGGGAAAAAGAGAGATACCCGCTACCTGGGGAGAAAAAGGAGGAGGATTTTCAGTGGATAAAAAACTGGAAAAGCCCAGGAAAAAGAGAGATACCCGCTACCTGGGGAGAAAAAGGAGGAGGATTTTCAGTGGAAAAAAACTGGAAAAGCCTGGGCTGGGGAGGCCTTGGAGGCACAGGCAACGTCCATGGCTGAGCATTTCCCTGGACATGGAGACATTCTTGTTTTAAACTGTTCAGGCTGTATGGAAAGTTTTTCCTGCCTGTGTCCTTGCAGGCGACAGCAGCAAAGCTCTATAGGGATAACTTTAGTAAATTCAGATTTGCATTAGCAAAACTGTAATCGAAGCTCAGCAAAGCTGTACAGACTGGGAAAGATTCTTGAAGATTCCCTCTCCAAATAAGCTCATTGATCCAGGTGCTGCTCTGCACTGGAGCTGCCAGCTGTCCTTCCCAGCCATGATTCTCCAGCAGAGGCTGCATTTCCCTGGGACATCCCAGGACCCCTGATTTTGGAGCTGACCTTGGATTGCACCCTCGTGACATATGGGTGTTATGGGACCAGTCGGACTTGGACTGCTGTGGTGGAAACAGCATCCCTGGAAATGTTCAAAAGGTGTGGATGTGGCACTTGGGGACAAGGGAATAATTTGACTCCATGATCTTGGAGGTTTTTTTTCCCCAACCTTAACGACTCTGTGACTCCATCACTAATATCAGGAACCTTTTGTGAGCAAGGTCTCAGATGCTCTGGGAGAATTCCACGTGTGGCCCCACAGATATCAGCAGCAGTGGCCCTTCCATTCTCCCTGCTCCTGTGCTCCCTCTCCAGTGCTGAGGAGTTGCTAAGCAACCTCCATCCATCCATCCATCCATGCAGCAACCAGCAGCACCACCAGCACCAGGTGGAATGGTACCATGGCATGGGTACCATTTGTCCTGCAGCAACAATTCCACCTGGGAAGACCCCATCCTTCCCTTCCCAGCCAACAGCAGCTTCAGCTTTGCAGAAACAAACAGCTGGGAGATGGTCAGAGCTGGCTTTTCCAGGAGGAATTTCTGCTTTGGCTCACAGGGAAGCATTTAGGATGGTGAGGATTTCCATCAGCAGGAGTGAAATGGTACATTTGTAGGTCCAGCCCTAGCCCCCAGGTGTGGGATCACAGAGCCATGGAATGCTTTAGGTTGGAAGGAGCCTTTACAGCTCATCTAGTCCAACCCCCTGCAGTGGACAGGGACATCTTCAAGTAGATCAGGTTGCTCGAAGCCCCATCCAACCTGACCTTGAATGTTTATGGGGATGGGGATTTAGTGCCTGTCTGAGAAACCTCTATCAGTGCCTCACCACCCTCATAATAATAATAATAATAATAATAATAATAATAATAATAATCTTCCTTATATCTGGTCTAAATCACCCATTTTTTTACCTTAAAACCATCACCCCTTGTCCTGTAGCAAAAAACCCTAACAAAAAGTTTGTCCTCATTTTCCTTAAAAGCCATGAGAAGTGATCGGGGGCATCCCATGGGAAGGAACAGGGGGGGAATCTGGACAGGAGAGGACCTTGCCTGGCTCCCCAAAAACCCTCCAGGAGCAGGCAGACCTCAGGAGTCACCGAGGTGTTGGATATGTCCATCCAACATCCATGCAGCTTTAGCATCCTCAACGTGTGGCTCACCTGGCAACTCTTCATTACCAAGGCTTGTTTTCCCATGAAAAGTAAAAAGGCATGAAGTCATGGATATTTATGGCAGCTTTTCTTTAGAACTAGCAAACTGCAGCTGTGTTTCTCTGATTGGAAAAATATTTGGGAGTTGTTTTTTTTTTGTTGTTGTTGTTTTCCCCCTTGTACTGCCTCCTTCCAGCCCTGCAGCCCCTCGGTGCTGTCGGAAGGGCATCGCTTTCCTCAAAGATTTGCAGGAATATTTAACAAGCGGATGGATTGCTCGGAGCCAGCACTTTGGGAAGACATACAGGCATTTTTGGAGTGGTTTCTTTCGTGCATCGCTTGCATCCATCCTTCCCCAAGCCTCCGGCCGTCCTCCAGGCAGAGTTTGGAGCTGCTCCTTCTCTCCAAAGGCTGCCGGGATTTTCCGAGTCCCTCTCCCGGTGCCGAGCCCCCCCTCTAGCGGCTGCTGCTCTGGAATGTTGGAATGTTGAGGGATGCTCTGCACGTCCAGGAACGTGCCAAAATCAGACCCCGTGCCAGAGGGCGGTGGTTCCTGCGGGATGGGGAGCAGGACCCACAGCACATCCCCCTCTTGTGCCGTGCCCTGGCTGTGCCGTGGGGGGTTTGGTCACTCTGCTGAGATTCCTGCTGCTCCTCGATCGGGATGAGCTGTTTGGGATGCAGGATTTGTTGTCCCGATCCGCAGAGAGGGGTGGGAATGGGAAGAGCCGCATTAGGTCGAGGGCTCTTCTCCTTCCCGGCGCTTTTGCCTCGCCAACAGTTTGGATTTATCCACACCAGACATGCCAGGGGAAAAACTGGCTTTATTTGAAATCTCATTACGGCCCCTCTGCGCTTCATCATCCTGCAGACGCTCTCTGCTGCAGCATCACTGCGTGCAGCAGCAGCAGGAACTGCAGGGGAAGCCTCCAAGCCAGGTGGGAAGGAAAAAGTGCTGCAGGACTCCCACCAGCATCTCCAATTCTCCATCCCCGTGGAGCTCAGCCTGCAGGAATGTCTCTGCAGCCCTTCTCGGGGTTAAACCACAAAACCTGGCACCAGCAGTGAGGGTTTCTGGCCAACTGGGGGATGCTGTGCAGGTTTTGGGAAAATAGGGGTGCAGGGGAGCACTTCCCCCTGCTTGGGGACCACCGGAGCAGCACATGTGAGCCTCCCCGAGGTGAATTCCCTGAGGTGTGTGAGGCACTGCTCATCGGAGAACCACAGATCCAGGTCTATCAAAGCAGGAATGGCTTTGAAAACCCAGCGTGATTATTTCTGTGTCAACATCACTAAATCTGCTTTTGGTGGTGCTAACAAAACCCATCCAGACTTAATGGAGCAACGAGTCTTGATATCTATCCCCAAAACTCTTCTCCCAACAAGCAGCGCATGCCAAGAATGATTTCTGACTGATGAAAACTCAGGTTGTTGCTGTCTTTTATGACCATGGATCTTCCCTGCATTATCTTGGTTCCAATCTCAGTCTCAGGGCTGCTCCTTTGGCTAATTAAAGGACAACCATTTGTTAATTACTGACCACAATTTTCAGTGCTCATCGAGATATTTTGCATTTTGCTCAGCTTGACAATTAAAAGAAACTGGAGCCACGAGGATTTGGAGCCCAGAAACTCCCTCTGGTCTGGGGCTGTTCCCTCAGGGTGTTTGGGGTGTGATACAAAACATGAGCACAAAACATTCACATTAAATATGGAAACCTTTGTTTTAACACTGAAATGTGGTAACAGCAGCACCTTTGCCACCTTCCAACTCAGTTATTTCCCTACATCACAGCCAGGGATTTATAGGAAGCAGATCTGAGCAGCAATTAGGATAATTTCAACTGGGATATCAACTGGATTTCAACTTTCAGCTGGGATTTGCAAGCAGTGCTCTAGGGAAGTAGGAGATCCCTGTCCCAAGGGGTGGGTCACTGCTCAGATGGAGCAGAAGATGCCAGTGCAAAGTGACAATCCCAACCCCCTTGTCCCTCTTGAAGGTCACTGGGGACATAATGGGTAGAGAACAGCTCCTTTTATGCCATGTGAGATATTTATATATCTGAAGGCTGCTGGTCACTGGGAAGCTGCCCAAGACTTTAATGGTTTAATTGCTGTTTCCTGTACGTTCCCCTCTCTGTTGTTCATCAGAGATGACAATTGTGGTTTCATGTCCACAGGGCTGGGCTGGGTCTCCCTGGGAACCTCATCTCCTTGTGCAATTACTGCTCCTGGATATCTCTAGGTATGTCCTTGAAGTCTCCCCCCGATTAAAATCATCCATAAAAACCTTATTTCATAGTGGGAACTCCTACAGGATGATGTTGGTCCCTTTTTTACCTGAGGGATGGAGCAGAGATCTGCTGCTGGGGTGAGACCAGGATGGAGAGGATGCCCTGCCCAAAAACCAGGGGTGAACTAGAAAACAAACACATTTGGGGTACTCTGGGACTCTCTGGTGGTGCCACAGAGCTGCATTAGTGCAGAACAGGGCACAATTACATCTTCTCAGCCTTGCAGATAAATACACCATTTGCTCCACCCTGATATTGATCCTGAAATAAAACCATGCCGCCCTCCACTCCCACGCCATTATCTCCAACCCCAAACTCCCAGAAAAACCCAGCAAGAAACCCCCGGATCACAAAATTGTTTCCAATTTCTTGATTGTATTTTTAGTGGTCTTTCTAATGTACTTTGGATTTGCCTTCTGGTTTTTTTTTTTTTTTTGGGGTTTTTTTTTTTGGGGGGTTTTTTTTTTTTTTTGGTTTTTTTTTTTTAGCTGCTGGAGTAAACTCTGCTCATCCCTCGAAGCTTTTAGAGATTGAGGGTTTTAAGAACTGAGTTTTGCCTTCGAGGCCTGGGGCTTTAGGGAAAACAACATGTATATATGTGGATATGTATTCTTACGGGTGTTTACACCTTCATAAAATGGTAAAATTACACGAGCAGGTGACACAAGAATCTCTTTAGAGGGTGACAAATCACCTGCATGCAATGCAGCAGGGACTGAGGTAAGAGGGCAAAGGTTGGATGGGCTCATTTGAGCTGATCTCTTGTGGGTTTCACACATAAACCCCCTTTCCATGTCTAGAAACACTGAGATGCTCCCTGAATTTGGGCTGCAGCCAAGGACTGGATGTTTGCTTTAAATCACAGAGGTTTTCTCTGCTATGCTTTAAAAGCTGATCCTGGGCTCAAGTTGTGCCAGGATGAGTTTTATCAGTGTTATGAGGGAGAACCTGACAAAAAGGGCCATAAATCTTTCATGACATTAAAAAAAAAAATTAAAAAGAAGATCTCTTCTCCCCTGGGCACTTTAACAAATGGGGTTGCCCTGGGATTGAGTCAGTGCCCCTCACATGGCTCTGGTTGTTTCAACTCCTGGCACTTTCTCCTCCAAAGCTGCCATTGGCACTCAGGAAATCTGCTGGAAAAAGCTGCTGGGAATTGTGTTTGTGCGTGGGGCTGGCGCCACCTCTGCCATGGGCTCTGCTCCACAGGCTGCTCTTTGGGGAAAGGTCAGGGCATCAGGACCAGGTAATCCCAGCCCAGGGAGCTGCTCCCCTGCCATGGCATCACAGGAAGGATCTGAGCCTTCATATTTCATGCACGAGGAGCACTGGGATGATCTTTTTATAGCTGGTGCTCTCAGACTGCATTTTATTTTAATTGCTGGATAATAAGGGGTTTGAAATTTGGGGTTGGGCCCCCAGGTTGGCAGGAGAGGTCTGTAGGATTAAAATCTGGAGTTAGAGCTCTGCTGAAGCCAGTTCCTTATCCTGAGGACCAGGGACCACTGAGGAGCCCAGGGATCATAGAATCATGGAATGGTTTGGGTTGGAAGGGACCTTTAAAGGTCACCTAATCCAGCCTCCTGCAAGGAGTTGGGACTTTTTCAGCCAGAGGATGGCTCCTGGTCTGGAATATACTGGAGCCAGGGAGGGAATGATGATGGAATGGTGGATTCAAGCTCCTTTTCCAGCTGCGTGCACCTCCTGCTTCCCTTTGCCTGAAACTAAAGAAAATATTTTGGATTAAACTCTGTTTTTGAGCTGTTAGGGTTTTGTTGCAGAAGAATGGGAATCTGGTGGTCTGGAGTGTACATTCTGTTTTTCCAGTAATGTGCTGGCTGGGAAGTTTTCCCTCTGTTAAATCCATGCATAATCCTCCTTGTACCCTGCTGGATTTGGCTACCATCTAGGAGATCTACTTGTACCATCCTTCAGTGGGTTAAAAACTGTCCATTTTCCCTCTCCTTTCTTCTCGGCTGATTCTGGCCTTGCTAATTTTAAGGTGAAATCCTTGAATCCCATACAGTGCTCCTGAATTTTAACCCCTGGCCCATGGATGGTTACAAGGCAGCTCTTATGACATAGAGATTTTTCACACCACACAAATGAGACAAGAAAGAAAGAGACGGGAATTGGGAGTTAATTTTAAGGGCATTTCAGGTGTCAACTCTCTTTTTCATTGGCTGCCAGTGAAGGAAGTGGCACACAAAGAGCCTTTGGGATTTTAATCCTCATTTCCAGGTTGGCTGGACTGATGGACTGATGTTAGGGTGGAACAAGACCTTTGGATCTCACTTGGCCCAGCCCCAGCTGGTCCTTAGCTATTTAAAGCAATTCAATGTTGTTTTTTTTTTTTTTTCAAGAATGATGGGAAATACTGGGATCTAACCCAGCCCCTTGTTCCAAGGCAGGATCAAGCATTTTCTCCTGTCATTCCTGTCACACATTTCTCTAACTTGCTATTCAAACCTCCCAGGAGCAGGGACTCCATGCAGGCAATCCATCCCACACTAAACTAATCTCACAAGGAGGATCTCCCTTGGTAGCAGGAAAAACTCCCAGTATCAACAGAATTAAACAATATTTATTTTACTGACTGTATCAGTCACTGACCCTGGTTTTGCCTGGGCTGTTGGGATCGTTAACTCTGGGCTAACGAGGGCAGCCTTAAGAGGATGCTGCACTGGGGAGTGGTAAGGAGAGAGGATGGAGAGGTAAATCCAGGTCCCTCCTAGGTCTAGAGTTAATCTCTGCTGTAGGGCCCTTTCCCACTGTGAATCACATCCCATCACATCACCCCATGTGAAGCAACCCCGAGCATTTCCCTTCTCCCCATGAAAATCTGACCAGAGTAACTCCTCGTCCTACAGCGGAGCTCAGAGTGGTGGGGGAAAGGAGAAGAAAATGCAATACAATGGGCCACAATATGGTGCTACCTATAAATATTTTACCAGGAAAGGTATGCAACTGGTATTTTGAACAAATCCCCAGCCACAGTTTTAATAAAGTGCCTTTAGCTGCCACTCTGCCGTGTTTAAATCTAATTCCAGTTGTCAGTCAAATCGCTGCGTGTTATTAACCTATGGGCATAATTGCCTATTCCAAGTCTGCAGCTCTAAGAGGCTTTATGCATGATTGTAATAAATGAAATAACTTTTATGATTCCAACTCCTCGCTGAACACATTGACATTGGAAATTACACATGCACATGCATCACTTTTGTCTCTCCCTGGATGAGATGTTCTCGGAGCGGCTGCGGAGGAAGGGCCTGGGTGAGCAGGGAAATGACTGAGCTTTGCATTAGCTCATCCCTACAGCTGGTGCCACACGGAAACACTTGGGCTGAAAAGGCAAAATCTCCATAAAAATAAGCGAACGTTCATAGAATTGCCACCGTATGCATCGACAGCAGAGAAATCCTCGTGCTCTGCTGTGGCCTAAGGGATTTCTATGAGATTTTAGTCCCTAACCTCTTCCCTCTTCCCCACCACGTCGTATTTTGTGCTTGTAGGAGGAATTGATGCTGCAGGAACCATTGACTTTGTTGGTTTATTTTCCATTTCTCACCACTGGGGCAAGGGGAACATGAAATTCAAAAGGCAGAGGCAGCATTTTGCAGCCTTTTTGTGCTGCCAAGAAACCACAGCAGCTGACCACTAAAGGATGTAGGTGCTGTGAGTGACAGGTCCCTAAAAGTATCATCTCAGTTTCCCTGGTTATGGCCCCCCAAGCAGTAATTTATTTTTCAGTCTGGAGAAATGAAGGCACTGGAAAGGATTATAATCCCTTCCAGGGCCTTAAGGGCTCCAAGAGAGGGACTTGGGACAAGGGGTGGAGGAACAAGACAGAGGGAATGGCTTCTCACTGCCAGAGGGCAGGGATAGATGGGATATTGGGAAGAAATCCTTCCCTGTGAGGGTGGGCAGGCCCTGGCACAGTGTGCCCAGAGAAGCTGTGGCTGCTGCTGGATCCCTGGAACTGTCCAAGGCCAGCCTGGAGCAACCTGGGCTAGTGGAAGGTGTCCCTGCCCATGGCAGGGGGACTGAATGAGATGCTCTTGCAGGTCCAAACCTTTCCATGATTGTGTGAGTTTATGAATCCACCCAATCTTGTTGAGGAGCTCAGGATCTGCCCCTCCAACTGCAGCACAGCCATCGGAATCCCTCTTCTTCATCCTCTGGGATAACAGACGTTGTGCATCCGAGCAGCCCCATTCCCACCTCAGGATTCAGCCCTGTCTCCCTTTTCCCGATGTGCAGTGATTTCTTTGGCTCTGCAGAGCAAAGCAGGCAGGAATCACTTCAGGCACTGGAATACCACAGCAGCATCCCTGCCCTGTAACCACAGCACCACTGGGGACCGTGAGCACACACAACTGTGCAAGTGCCATGGGAACACTGGCCTGGCATTCACAGCCATGCAGGGAGTGCTGGACCCAGCTTCCAGCTCCAGGGTGAGATGTGAGTCCCCTTTCTCCCAGCCCCTGCACTGGGGGCTTTGCTGCTTTGGATTCTCCTGGTTGCACCGCACGTCTCTGCAGTGCTGATCCATCAGGGCCTTTCAGCACAGCTCCTGATGGGGATTAATCTAATGGCTGGTCCTCTCTGGCATTTTTGGTGTGCTGGGACAAATATACTTTGAGGGGATGCTTTGAGATGTCTCAAGACAGGGTGGCCTCGGGGTGTGGAAGGATCAGCGAAGCATTGTCCCTGCTCCTCAGGGTGCTGCGTTCAGCCTCCCTGTTTGACCCCTTAATTTCCAGCAGTGATGTCACTGAAATCCCTGCTTGTGGTCAGCTGCTGGGCTAAATTTAGAGTGTTTGAGATGATTTGTGACTCTGTTGCTGGGGGGAGGAGGGGCAGGGGGGGATGTCGGGGAATGACATGTGAGTCCTGTGTCATTGAGGCTCATTTGGGCTTTGAAGACGGTGGAGTAGAGTGTGAAGATGACAGTGCTGTCCAGGAAGAGCAGGGAGGAAAAAGGAGATGGGACTCTTGGCCCTTTTTATAGCCTAACCAATTTAATCGAGCTCGTTGCTTAGCTGAGACATTAAGAAAGGATTTTCCCCTCTAAACCTGATTAGATTTCCCAATAAAACGCCCACTTTGACTGCTGCTGCTAGGAGATGTGTTGGCTTGTGGTTCATGGAGGTACACGGCATAAAAATAAATGGAAAAAAGGAGCTGGATGCTGTGGGGATATGGAGAAAAAGACCTTTCTATATGGAGACCATAATCCTTCTTGGGGCTGGGTGAAGAGCAGGGCTGGCACCCGACAGAGATCTGGGAACTGAGGGAAATAGAGGAATTTCCCACATCTTCCATTCTACCTCCCCACTGGGACCGGAGCATCTCCAGCCCAACCAGTGCTGCAGTGGCAAGCGAATCGGTCAGGGGTGGGCGTGGGCAGGGAGAAATAAAACTGGCATAAAATCGCAGATGGAAGGATCTTTGCTCCCCATGAATCCTCTCCATCCATCCCTTCCCTCTGCCCACAGGATGGGTGCCCCGGGGTCCTTGTCCCCAACCCCTTCTGGCGCACAACCTTGAGGGCCAGATGCTGAAGGTTATTTGGGGGCATTGCTGTGTTAATCAAAGCTGCTTAATTCCCCCCATAATCCAAGTGGGGATGGAGCCTGGCAGGTCCCTGCCGTTATGTTTACATCGGACTGTGGGTGGAGGGAGGAAGGAGGGGACAGGGAGGGTGGGGGGGAGCTGACGTGCTTGGAATAAAACCATGCCACCTCCTTCTCCATCCCTCAGCGAAAAAACCAAACGCATCTGTCCACCCCTCCAACCCCAACCCCCCCCCCCACCCCCCCCGGGGCCAATTCCCATCCCAAAGTGTCCATCCCAAAGAGGAGGGGCCGCACTGCAGCTCATCTCAAGGGGGCAAAGGTCTTGGAGGAACCCCTGGCCTGATTTATTCAGGGCACAACAATATTTCTTGGGATTAGTATTAATAAGAGCCTCCTGCCCCTTCCTCTCCATCCCTCTGGGCTGAGCCCGAGGGGAGCAGCCGGGCCCCACCGGGGGTACCAGGCCTTCGGATGTGCGGTGATGGCGTCTCTTCATCCCGGCCATTACACAAGACAGAAAACAGGTTGTGCATTTATTTGGGGTTATTTAGGTCTTGTTTTCCTCTCCCATGCTGCAGCTTTAAAGGAAAATCTGTCCTGTTTGTGAGGGCTGGGTTCTTTGGGGCCGGCAGTGCCGCAGAGGGATGCTCGGCGCGTAGTGCGGCACGGCCGGGATCTGCCAGCAGGGATGGGGCAATCCCAGAGAGAAGGCACCCCAAATGCCTTTCTTTTACCCCTTTTATTCACTACACAGGAGCCCTCTGGCAGTTCAGACTCTCCTGGAGGTCCAGGATGCGGCGGCACCCACCCAGGGTTGAGCTGGGCTACCAAATTGCAAGGCTGAGGTTTTTATTTTGGGGCGGATTTTAACATTCATCCCCCACCTGGTGCTGAGTGCGGGTCCTGCAGGGGGGTCCTGCCTCTGCCGCCATAAAGAGACGGGTGAGAAACCTCCACGAACAAAGGAGAGGATGCAGGAACCCGCAAGGAAAGAGCTTTATTGGCACGACCCGACGGGCTCCTTGCGGCATCCGCACCGGCCGGGATGCCAGCCCAGGGAGGGAAGTCCCGAAATACCTGCAGAACCCCTCGGTGGGTGCAAAGAGGCGTCCCAGGGACCCCGAGCTGCTGTCAGTGTTCCCAAGGGCACCATTCCAGAGGTGAGGCTCTGTGCACGGAGCTGCAAAGAGAGATGGGACCCCCCTCACTGTCACCAAGGGCCCCTGAAATTCGGGACAGCTCTGCAGATGCCCTGAGGGGTGGGGGGACTGTCCCCTCCAGAAAGGCCTGTCCTTCCCCAGTGCCAGGCACCGGCTGGAAGCACTGGGATGGGCCGGGATGAAGGGATGCGGGGTGGCCTCCAGCTGCAAAGAGAAGGGAAGGGAAGGGAAGGGAAGGGAAGGGAAGGGAAGGGAAGGGAAGGGAAGGGAAGGGAAGGGAAGGGAAGGGAAGGGAAGGGAAGGGAAGGGAAGGGAAGGGAAGGGAAGGGAAGGGAAGGGAAGGGAAGGGAAGGGAAGGGAAGGGAAGGGAAGGGAAGGGAAGGGAAGGGAAGGGAAGGGAAGGGAAGGGAAGGGAAGGGAAGGGAAGGGAAGGGAAGGGAAGGGAAGGGAAGGGAAGGGAAGGGAAGGGAAGGGAAGGGAGGTGAAGGGCCCCAGCGGGGAGCAGGGCAGAGCGGTGGTAATGGTTACAAGGGTGGAGGGGAAAAACAAACAAACAAACAAAACGAAATAAAAATAAAAGCGTGGAAAAGGAGAGGAAAAATAAACCAGTGGGGTGTCAGAGTGGGGGAGCAGCCTCTGTGCTGCAGGAGGCTCTGGGGGGCACCTGCTCCGTGTTAGGCCGCGGGGTCGCAACATCCCTGCAGGGTCGCAGCATCCCTCCCCCCCACCGCCCTCCAGATTTTTGAATTTTATTTTATTTTCTGAAAAATTCAGATGCTGCTTCTCCCCTCCTTCCTCCTCCTCCCCCCCCCCCCACCCTCCCCTCGGCTCCTCGCACACACACGCCTCTCGCCGGGGCTGTGTAAGGAGTATAATGAGGCAGCCGATGGGTAATTGGGATCTTTTGTAGGGAGGATGTATGGCTGGGGCAGCTGCTGGGGGTTGGGGGGGGGGGGGCAGCTGGGGGGGGGACAGCATTACCATACAAAGGGAACAAATGACATGTTTATCCCTCCGAGAGATTTACGCCCGGCCTCGCCCTGCAGACACAGCGCTCCCCCCTTCTTCTCCCCGGCACTTTTGATTTAAATTATAAGGATTAAAAGGAGAGGGAGGGCGGAGGGGAAAAACACACAAACAGCCACCGGGAAAAAAAAATATGTATCATAATAAAGCTTTTAAAAATAAAGAAGAAAAAGCGGCTTTGCCTCAGCATCCCCCCCAGCCCCCTCCGCCGGGGGAGCAGCGTGAGCCCCGGTGACCCCAAGACCTGCCCTTGCTTTTAGCAGGGAAAAACCCCATCGCTCTGCGGAGAAAAGGCGAGAGAAAAGGCAAAGCACAAAGCGGCGGCAGCGGAGCAGCCCCGGAGGCAGCAGCCGGGAGCCCCCCGGGGACAGCAGCCGCGTCCCCCCGGGGCCCACCCGCGGGGCACCCCCGAGTGACAGCTCCGGATTCCACACCCCGGCCGCCTGTACTCGCAAGGACCCCCTCTCCTTTATCCCGGAGATCCCCCCAAAAGCTGCCGTGCGCCCCAATCCCGTCCCATCGCATCCCATCGCATCCCTGTCCGTCCCCTCCCCGCGCTGCGGTGCCACCTGCGCCGGTGCGCAGCTCTGCCCGCGCTCCCCGCGGCCGAGCTCGGGGGATGGGGGGCAATGCCAGGGGGTGCGGGGATGTCCCGCGGGTGCGGAGAGCCGCGGAGCCGCCTCCGGCCTCGATGCTGGTCAGCCTCGTTCTTGGCATTCACCGCGTGCCTTAATTGTATGGACATTTAAATCAAGGTCCGCTGTGAACACGGAGAGAGGGGCCTTTTCTCGGGAGGAAGATAATATAGAGAAGGAGAAAGGGGAAAACGGGGGAAGAAATGGGAAAAAAGAAAAAAACAAAAAGGGAAGGGGGGGAGGAGGGGAGGGGGGGAGAGGGACCCCGCGGAGCCCAGCCTTTGTTCTCCGCGCCCCGCGGATGCTCGGCGCGCCCTTCCCCATGGGTGGGGGGGAGGGGGGGGGGGGGGACAAAACCCAACCTAACACCCCCCCGACCCCCCCGTCGGAAAAAAAACCCCACTTCTCTATCAAATCAAAGAAACCCCGGGCTGTGGGGTGGGGGGCGGAGGGGGGGCCCCGTTACCTGCCCTCCGTCTCTGCCCAACGCTGCCCGCTCTCTGCCGCCTGCCCCGAGCCCCGCCGCGCTGCTATAAGCGGGGGGGGGGGGGGGGGGGGGTCTGGAGGAGCGCAATAAACCTTCCCCCGTTCGCCTGCTGCAGTCAATCCTTTCGCTCAGATCCCAAGTGGTGCAAAAAAAAGAGGAGAGGGGCCCATCTGGCTTCTCATCAGCTTTGTCAAGTCTTGCATACGCTAAAATGCTAATGACCTAGATAGCTCATGCAAAATGCAGCAGAGAGAGAGAGAGAGAGAGAGAGAGAGAGAGAGAGAGGGAGGGAGCAGTGAGGGAGGGAGGAGGGAGGAGGGAGGGAGGGGGAAAGGCAGAGGGAGGGGGAGAGCCCGAGTGCATCACCCCCCCCTCCCCAGCACCCCCCAGCCCTTGCTGCCCAATGCACCTTGGTAGGTACGAGCCGGGCTTTGATTTGAAAGGTCACCCGGGTACGATGAGGGGGGGCGGGCAGAGCCCAGGGATAAACCGCCCTGCCTTCATCCTTCATCCTTCATCCTTCATCCTTCATCTCCCCCCCCCCCAGCCCTCCAGTGGGGGGAAGAAAGAGCGCGGGGGGCGGGGGGGGGGGCGGTGTGGGAGCGCAGCCCCCACTGCATCCCCCCTCCCCCGTGGGGTGCTGAGGGGTGTCCTGTCTATCCAACCCCCCTTTCCCGGCCCGACCCCAACCCAAACCCGCCCCCCCAAGAAGAGGAGCGAAGGAAATACCCCCTGCGGCAGCCCCGCCGTGGTCCCTCCGTCCTGCAGCCGGTGCGGAGCGCGGCCAGGCGCGTAATCCCGCGGAGGATGCTCGGGGAGGCAGGGAGTGGGATGTGCCTCCCCATCCCCCGCGCTATGCGGAGGGGTGTGAAAATTATATATATATATATATATATATATAAATATAAAAATATATATAGAAAAGAAAAGGGAAGGGGGGGCTGGAGCCAGGCCGGCGGCGGGAGCGGAGCGGGCGGCCGGAGGGTGCGGAGGGAGCGCGGAGCAGCCGGGCGGGCGCTGAGCGGAGCGCGGAGCTGTCAGCGGCGCCTTCTCATTTATCATTAGCCAGCCCTAATCTTGCTCGCTGTCCTCCTTCGGTGATGTTGATTCACTTTCCCTCCCTCCTCCCCCAGCCCTCCCCCCCCCCCCCTTTTTTTTTTTTTTTCCCGCACACCCCCCTCCCTGTAAAGGATTATTCAGCCAAAAAAAAAAAAAAAAAAAAAAAATCCCAGCTGCTGACTCCGTGCGCCGCAAACAAGGCGGCTGCAGCCCTCGCCCCCAGCCCCGCTCCCGCAGAGATGCTCCGGGTGTTGTCCGCAGAAATGCTGCCTTTTAAAACAAGGAGCGACCCGCGGGGAAAGAGCCTCCAGCCCTGCCCAGCTCCCCCCGCAGCCCCCCGCACCCTCCACCCGCTTTGGGGGAGCTGCGGGGGGGAAACCCCTGCCCTGGCCCCCCCAAACCCCGCTGCGGAGAAAGAAAGGATGCTGCAGAGCTGGGTGCAGCTTTGCAGGGGGAGAAAAAAAAAAAGTATTAAAAAAAAAAAAAAAAAGAAAGTACCAATTTTGGCCGAAGCTTCGCTTTCTCTCTCCCCCCCACCCCTTCACCCCCAGCACTGCTGGTTTCATGGCTACGCTACTGTAATTATGAATTCTTCTTCTTGCGACTCGCGTGTGTGCAGGGGCTGGGGGTGGCAGTGGCTGTGGCTGCGGCTGACATCACTGCAGTGGCGTGGGGCTGACAGCTCCCAGCGCTGCGCAGCCTGCAGTGGCTCCTCAGCTTTTTTTGCAGCCTCTTTGCTGACAGTTGTCAGGGAAAAGGAAGGGGGGGGGGGCAAAAAACAAAACAAAACAAAACAACCCCAATAATAATAATAATAATAATAATAATAATAATAATAATAATAATAATAATAATAATAAAAATAAACCCCAAACCAACCAACAAACCCACCCCATCTCACCGCGTTCAAGGTGAATTTCAAGGAGAAGAGCACGCTTTTTGTTTGTGCCGAGGTGCTGGTGGCGAGGAGCTCACGCCGTGGTTATCTACACATCTCTATCCAGGGATATCTGCACATTCCCAGCATCACCAGTCCTGGCCGTGCACCCTGTTAGACCCTGTAACCTTGTCAGGGCGCTGCACAGCCTAACCCGGGTTAAACCCCCGGCTCAAGCAGGCTCTGAAGGCAGGAAATCCTTTATTACTCGCCGGGTGATTTGGTGTCAAGGGCATGTGCCCGCTCCTGGGATCTCTCTGCACAAGCCGCAGCTCCTGAGATCATTCCAGCGCCGCACCGCGCCGCAGCGCACGTCTCTGCCTTCTATCCCTTCCCATTGCACGAACACAAACGCATCCCTTCTTTTCTCTTTCCCTTTTTCCCTCCCCAATCGCGGCCTAGAAGTTGCTGAGAAAAAAACCTGCATGGAAGCATGAGTAGGTGGTTGGTACCCCGAGCGTGAGTCTGTGTGTTCAGAGAGGGGCAGGAGCATCCAGCTCTGAGTGAGCACAAAACCTTGGGCACATTGGGGGTCCAAAACACATGGCTGGGGGCCTCTGGGAGCCTCTGCCCTTTCCCCTTAGTGCTGTCTCATAGTCCCACCGTTGTGTTCCCATTGCCTTAATGACATTTCACTTAACGCACCAGATCAGAGGAGTTTTCAAGGAAACGCTAGAAATTAGCTGTCAAAAATGGTTCGGGAGAGCCACCAGCTCAGCCACAGAAATCTTCCCGCCTGCCCTTTATACCATCACCCCCTTCAAAGCATGACACAATATTATTAGCTTGAAAAAAATAAAACCCAAACCCTATCTACCCTGAAAGAGCAACTCCTCATACACCTCCCTTGAGCCGTTTGCAATTCAAATAAGGCCTCAAACAGCGCAGATTTTAAGGTCTGGCTGACAGAAGCCAACAGCCAGAGCATCCCTCTGAGACTGCCACGCTTCCAACCGCAGCTGGAGCCACGGGGCCACGCGAGCATCCGTCCCTGCCCCGCAGGCAGCTGCCCAGCGGGGACCGGGATGGGGTCACGGCGCCGCCTAATTTGTCCCCTCCTTGGTTCCCTGCCTTGGAGATTTATGGAGAGCTGAGGTGGTTTATTTAAAAAAAAATAAATGAGTTTCGTGGCGGGTTGGAGGTGAATGGTTGTATTTCAATACTCCCCTGAAATGACTTCTGCGTGTTTTTTTATGAACATTTATCTCTCTTCTGTAAGACCTTTCCCTCTGAGGAACCGAAAGCACCTTGGGAGTCTGGATAAGCCCTGATCCCAGTGGCTATTTGAAGGAAGGAAATGCAATTCTCTCTCTAAGAGGGGAAACTGAGGATCGGGGGCCTTGGGGAGATTTTGCCAGCTGTCCTTCACAGCTTCAAATGGAATGGACCTGTGGATGGAAATTATGGGAGCAGCAGCGGGACACAGACCCGGAACAGGGCTCGCAACCCTCAGGGCTGGGCAAAACGGCTTTGTCAAATGGACACGGGGATTTTTCCGCCTGAGTTTCAGCTCACACGGAGCTGGATGTCACTTTATAAACCTGTGCTGGATTAAAGCTCAAAGGGCTCTTCCAGGGCCTTTTCCAGCTCACCCTCCTGCCCGCCGCCCGTCACGTCAGCCACGGATATTTAAAGCCCGCTCGGAAATACATTACGGTCCCTTAAAAACATAAATCCTCGGACTTAGCCGGTGATCCATCCCCTCCCTGTACACTATTAGCACATTAAGAAATTAAACTATAAAACTCCCGAAGATCCGATTGACTGGGATCGCGCCGCTCCATATGCCATGGCATATGTGTCCGGGCCTCGGCCGCGATCGCCGGGATGGGCTCGGCCAGGCTGGGGTGGCAAACGGGTTTCAAGGCAAATTCAGATGGATTTAGAGCTACTTTTTTTTTTTTCTTTCCTTTTTCTTTATTCCACTCCCCCCCTTTTCTCTCACGACATTTCACTTCTCTGCTCCACCCCCAGCGCCAGAGGGAAAGCTGTGGAGGTGATGTATGTCCCTAAATAAGGATGCAGAGCCTGGCTTTGCTGGAGGAGGTCAGGTGAGGCTATTTAACGCTTTGCAGCCTCCTCAAAGGCTTTAGAGGATTCCAAACCCCCAAAACCACCTCCCCACAAGCAGCTTCACTCCTGCTGGGGATGATGGCAGAGGTGATACCGGGGGAATGGGTCCCTGCAGGTGGAGGGAAAAAGTCCCTTTCCTCCCTTACCCACTCCAGCATAAATCCCCTTGCAGCAAACAAAGGGCTCTGGGCCTCTCTGGGAGCTTTCCCTGAGTGACGACGCAGGGTTTTTAAAAGCCTTTTGAGGCTTTTTCACTGCTTTGGTGGAATTTAAACCTTTCCTTTAATTTCTTTCTGTGGCTCACTTGAATTGTTAAGTGCTGGGAGGTGCGAGGGGAGCAAAGATGGCAGCTGGATTCATCCCTGTGCCTGGCACTGCGGGATGGATGGGTGGACAGAGCCTGCACCACAAAACTTCAGCTCTAAACATGACCTAAACCAGCTTAGCAGGGATATACATGGAGAAAGGGATTAACCCCCAGCCAGGAGCAACAAATCCCATTAACACCCCATCCCTGGGAGGGGAAACTCCGCATCCACTGGCCCCCGAAATAGGAACCTGCTGCATTGAGTGGTTATTTATTTCAAATAAAGATCCTAGCTCGTGGCAATGTCTCCTGCAGAAGCTCTGTGGTGAGAATTAGGGATTTTTGTGGGAAGCTTCAGCATCACTGTGAACCAGCCTGGCTGCATTATCCTGGTGCAGTGCCTGCGCCGGCTCCTCACCTCCTAAATAGTTAATTCCTGGAGACTGTGAGAAGGTTAAATATGTATAGGATCAGATCCAGTCACCTACAGCATCCCTTTCTGCAGGATTTCTCAGGGTTATTCAGAGAACTGGGAGCAAAATTCGGCGAGAGGGGGATGAAAAATCTCCCTCTTCCCGAAAAACCTGTCTCTCCCCCAAAAGATTTGATTTAAAGCAGGGGAATTACTCACTGAGGTGATAGGTAGGAACCGTGCAAAATATAGTGGGGGGAAAAAGAAGCTGTTAGAGACAACAGCAGGAGAAAAACTCTGTTATCTATGGTAACAGTCTGGAGACTGATTTATCCAGCGTATAAATAGAGCGGGAGAGGTTTTTGCGCTGTAGACGCTCCGATGGGGAAGTGAGAGTTGATTTTACCCTCCCTTTTGGGTTCAGCTCCATAGGAAAACTTCCCATTGATGCAGCAGCTCCAGGGAGTGAGACATGGCACCAAATTCCAGAAGAAATGGGCCCAAACTTTCTCCCCTCGCCTCCGTGCCAGGCGCAGCCGTGGGATGCGATTCCAGCATCCCCCCCTTTCCGCATGTAGCCATTCCATCTTAATCAACATCCCAGCTCCCCCCAGAGCTGCCCTCTCCAAGCCCCCAAATATTATTGCTTTGTTTACTACTGGGTTTTATGGAGGATGAAAGCTGATGGACCAGATCCTTCTTCCAAGTACTTATTCCCTTCTTCCACACTTTAAATTATGTTGTTTCACCTACTGGCTGTAGAGATAAAAAAAAAAAAAAAAAAAAAAAAAAAAAAAAAAAAAGCAGCAGCAAACAAAACACCCCAAATCTCTTGTACTCCATGGTTTATTTCTGAATTTTCCTCGAGGGGAAAAAAAAATTCATCTAAAAGTCTCCAAGCTTCAGGTTTAAAACGTGCACCGTATTTAGGGAAATCTACTGGAGGAAGCACAGGGAAAAGAAGGAAGATGCAGTGTCAGGCTGGAGCCTTGTTCAGCATTTTGAGTAGTGTAACACGTAATTCAGAGGGTAAAACACAGGGCTGGGAGGGAGATTTCACATTTATACCTGGAATGTTCATCTTTGGGAGCCACAAACCCCATCATGCCATTTGTCTTCCTCGTGTTTGGTGCCTCCATCATTTTAGGACAATTTACAAAACAAATTAAACCCCCAAAACTCCCCTCGCCTTGCTGGGATTTGCTCTTTATTTTCCAAGCTGCTCTGCCATAGCAGCAGTGGCCTTGAAATCCCATTTGCTCCCGTTTTTTGCAGTGACATCTCCCAGGGTGTGCATTCCCCTGTTGTTCCACATGTCAGCAGAGAACCTTGGATCAGGTAAAAGCCCTTTCCCAGTCCCTTTTGTGCTGTATCCCACAATACCCACGCCTGCCTAGTGCGTGTTTCCCCAACGCAGATTCCACTGGCATGGAGGAGCAGATGGCTCAGGTAACGGATTTAAAGCTGTCCCAGCCCACCCCCAGGCCTGACCTATATCCAGGATGAGCGGATGGATGCCAGGAATACCTTTGCTTTCCCCTATGTCCATCATACATCTCCAGATTTTTTTTTTCCCCCTGCCCATCAGCTCTCAAAAAAATAAAAAAAAAAAAAAAAAAAAAAAAAGCAATACCTTCCTGGCTGATATTTACACAAGTAAATATTTTTTATGTATATACAGCCAGTATGAAATGATTTTTAATGAATTATCTGTGAGTGAAAACAGTTCTGTAAATCAGCAGGGCTGCAGGCAATTTTTACCATATGTCGGCTCACATTTGTATCATGGAATTTGTTGTGGCGAGGACGAAATATCTGCTTTTCTTTCCTTGCTGATGTGCTAGAATTAGGATCTACATAACTCAGTGCATTTAAGCAGGAATATTGTCTGGTTTTATTGGAGTATTATTAATGCAAAGGAGGCCGTTCCCTGTTCGGCTCTGCACACCCAGACAGCGAGAGCTGCACAGGAGCAGGGAGAAGCCTGAATTACATCAAAAAATCCCTATTTTTCCCCCATAAAGCTTCCTTCAAACCTTCCTCCAGCAGGTTTCCAAGAGTAAATCAGCAACTCGCACAGCAAAAAGGAATATCTGTAAAATACAAGCTGTGCTTTGCTCTGCACATCCATCCTCCCTTCCCCCTCCGTAAAATAACATCTGAATTCCTAATGGCAATAAGGATGAATTACTTAATGTATGGAGGGGGGGGGGCTCAGGCTAAAAACACATCCCAGGATAATGCTGGGCTTTAACAGCACTGTATTTACCCTTAAAGCAAAGGGGTGAAACAGAAACCAGAGCCCCAAAATGAGGAATTGCCACCTAACACCCCGTAAAATGCAGGTGAAAACTTCTGCGTGATCCAGGACAGGAATAAATTGAATAAATTGTTCCTAAATTCAGGTACTAAACCAAGATGAAAAGTAAGGGATGGGGGTGAGGGGGAAGTTTAACAAAGCCAAACCAAAATTGCTATGGATATCACATATTCCTGTGTTCTGGGGATTTTATTTCAGAGCTGTTAGCACCGAGGAAATGTTTGAATTATATTTTACAAAATATCGTCACAGGGAAGATCTCCAGCCTGATTCTCCATCCTTTATTCAGGGGATGAATGGGAAGGTGGGGGGATGTCAGCCAGGATGCCGGGAGGAAGGGAAGGAAGGTCTCTGGAAAGAGTGATCCTGGATCTGTACTCTGAACAAAGAGAAGTCACACCTGTTTATATCCAGGTCCTGCACATGCAAGGATTTGCCACTGGCTTCAACGGGAACAGGATGCTTTTCCTTTTGCCCATGGGAATATTCCTGGATGCTGCCTCGAGCAGGGGGGAAAGGGAGAGAGCTTGAAATTGAATTTTTTTTTTCTTTTCAGAGAGAATATAAAAATCAGAAATAATAAAATACTTTAAAAATCCCAGGGACAATTCTTGCCCTTCTGCCCCTATTTTCACCCTCTTCCCTCCCCTCTCTGCCAGGCCAGGACGCGAGCCAGAGGACGGCAGCGATTCTGTAATGACGTAATGCTGAGATGGAAAATGTCATAACCATTTGTCACCAAACGCCCCGTGCACCCAGATGAAGCAAACAGTGTGAGACTGACAGGGCTGATGAAAAACAGCACTTAAGCTAATTTTTTTCTCCTGCTAAACTCCGTTGTGCACTATGCAAATCTGATTGCGAAAGTGGGACATTATCAACACTTTAACGCTAGTTAACTTTGGGAGATGATACTCAGAGCAATCAACATAAACTTAGCATACAGTAACTTAAATAACAAAAATGTTTCTCTGCTGCTGCTCCGGAGTTGGCATTTGGATGCAGGCATGTGATGGATTGTGCCGTGCCTGGGAACAAATTAAAAATACAGCGCCTCAGATCACTGGTGGCAGCAGCGGAGAGGAACGGGGTTTAAACCAGAATAACAATAATGGCAATTAGACACCAACCTGGCCTGAATCAGATTTGCCCTGCGAGCAGTTAGTGGTTATTTATAAGCTCATATTTGCTTAGACCCCATCCTTCACACCTTTTGGTTCCCATGCCCGCCAGAGCCGACCCGCTCCCGACAAATCCACATTCCAGCAGCTCTTCAATTTTTCAAACTCCTCAAAATACTCTTTTCGCCTCCCCCCCACTTTAGGTCCAATTCCTAACGACTGTGAGAATCACAGCTTTCCTCTCCTTTTTCTCCTGGAAAATAAATTTCTCTTTATCCCGCGTTGCGAACCCTACAGGTCACTGTCCCCAAAAAAGGAAGGATAACCTGCAATTTGTTATTTTTAAAAGCTCACAGCGGTGGGAGAGGTGGCGTGAGATGAACTGATGGAGAGGAGAGGACGCATCTCCCTCGTTAGCATTCCCCCCGTTCCCCCACAGCCACGGGGAATGATAATAACACCTTAATATCTCCCAGCGGGGCTCAAAGGAGCTGGAAAAATAGGATTTAGGGTGTGAACTGGGAAGGAAGACAAAACAAAACAAAACAAGCCCAACCAAACCCCACGGCCCACGCTGCAGCTGGAAAGTGGAAGCTGGGTTTTGTGTCGTGGTGGTATCGATTGGGATGTTAACAAACCCAGAGTGCGTGGAGCAGAGGGAGGTTGGAACCCAGCCAGCCCAGGCCTGGAATGATGCCTGCTCTGTTACAGCAACAACCACTTCCCCAGCCCAGGTCTGCCCGGGGTTTCTCCTAAAAATGTTAATTAAGGCTCCCACGCTGAGTAAATTACAGGGAATTAGCTCTATTTTGCATATGCAGAATTAAGGTGTGAGGAGAAGCACCTGGATGAGGGTGGCCCAGGGAGTTCACCAAGAGCTGAGCTCCATCTTCATGGTCTGAGCCCTCTGCTATGGTCTGAGCCCCATCTGGTCTTCTCCTGGTCATCACACCCAGTTCGTTAATGAAACACAGGAATTCATAGTAATTATTAGAGAATCACAGAATTATGGAATATCCTGAGTGGGAAGGCACCCACGAAAATCATCGGGTCCAGCTCTTGGCCCTGCACAGACGCCCCAACAATGCCAAAACTGAGGTTAATGGGTTTGATTCCCAAAAATGGACTCAGTCAGATTGCCCAATCTTACCCATTTCCAGAAGTTCTCTCGTTTTCATGCACAGAAGATGCCAGTCAGTTCCATCCCCATTCCTGCTCTCAGAATTTTCTTCAGCTGAATTAGGTGCTTATAGGCGGTCTTTCAGTTAGTTCAGGCTTTTCCCATTGCAGCCCAAATCCCAGAGGTGCATTTTTCCTGTCACCACCCAAACTGCAAATTCCAGCTCTGTGCAGAAAATGTCCTTTCCCAAAAGGGATAGACCATTGTCTATTTATGGGGAATCCCTGGCTGAGCCCTTCAGCTGTGGCCTCCATTTCTTGGGATTGGCAGAAAAAACAATGGCACCTTTTCCAAAATTCAGGAGACATGCTAATACTTACAGAGAGATAAGTAGAGCACCAGTCTACCATGGCCAAGGAAAAAATTATAGCCAAGGAAATATCTTGCATCTTGGGAAGGATGGCTGCAGAGATGCACCAAAGTGCAGATATTTTCTCCTGTTGGAAGTTAGGGAAGACATTTCATGGATGAAGAAACCAAGAAGGATTCTACTGGACTGGGTTTGACACCAACTCCGTGGAGGTGGGCAAGGTTTGCTGCTGACAGCATCCCACCAAAGAGCACAGAAAACCCTTCTTAGACAATTCTTCATGCCCTAATTTATTAAAAAAAATAGCAAAATATGCTTCAGGTCTTTGACAGAGTGAAAGAACAAGGCTTACACAACACCCTAGTCTCCCTGCTCATGGTGAGGTGTGATTCACCCCTTCAAACTCCAGGAATGTTGTTGCCCAGTGCCAACATCTGCTCTAAGGTGTCTGTGAACCAGCAGCAATTTGGGGGCACTAAGGGAAGCTGAGACTGCACATGCACCCCATGGTGACAACTTCCCAGCCCAAAGACAAGCTTCTTGGCCAAGGAAAGATAATCTGGAACTGGTTTATTTATTCCTGTAATTTGTCAATCCCTGGAAGTGTCCAAGGCCAAATTGGACAGGGCTTGGAGCACCCTGGGACAGTGGAAGGTGTCCCTGCCTATGGCAGGGGGTTGGAACAGGATGAGGTTTAAGGTCCCTGCCCACCCAAACCATTCCATAGCTCATGATGGCAAGTTGGAGCTGGGACAGCAGTGCCCTGGCAGCCAGGAGGGACAGCCCTGTCCTGGGGATGTCCTGGGGACATCAGGCCCAGAATCACCAGCAGGGAGAGGGAGGGAATTGTCCTGCTCTGCTCTGCGCTGGGGCAGCCTCACCTTAAATACTGCGGGCAGTTTTGGGCACTGCAAAGTAAGAACAATCTAAAGCTGCCAGAGAGCATCCCAAACAGGCTACAGAAATAGTGAAGGACCTTGAGGAGAAGCCTTATGAGGAGCAGCTGAGGTGATTTGGTTTATTCAGCCTGGAGAAGAGGGGACTGAGGTCAGACCTCACCGGGGGCTGCAGCTCCTCCTGAGGGACAGCTCCAGTTTCTGCTCCCTGTGAGCAGGAACAGGACCCAGGGAATGGCTGGATCTGTGTCAGGTTTAGGTTGGATATCAGGGCAAGGCTCTTCCCCCAGAAGGGAGGCTGAGCACTGGAGCAGCACAGCTTCAAGGCTGCCAGAGCTCCAGGATGGTTTGGACAATGCTCTCAGGGATGCACAGGGTGGGATTTTGGGGTGTCTATGCAGGGCCAGGAGCTGGACTGGATGATCCTAGTGGGTCCCTTCCAACTCAGGACAATCTGTGATTCTGTGATCCTGGGAATTAACTGGAGACCACCTCCCCCTGGCAGGAAACCTTCTCCTGTTCCTGTGGTGGCTCGGGAGGGGAGCTGAGGTCAGGCAGCACTGAGCTCTCCTCGTTCTCACCCAGAGCAAAGGCACTCTGGCACTGAATTTCTGAAGCTGTAACAAGCCCAGTCCTGGTTCCCAGCTGCCTCTCACGGCCATCAGCAAGTCCTGGAGTGAGAGCATAAATGCACTTGTTCCACCTCTCTAAGTGCAAGGAAATGTCTCAACAAAGAGGATGAAATATTTCTCGTGGCTTTGTGTAAGTGAAGGCAGAGAAAGCAAGGCAGACAGCAGCTACTTGAACCACTTCACCCGGAGAGTCGTAGCCTACAAGAGCTTTGTGGGAATGCTGGGACAAGGCTTTTCTGCCACAGATGAACCTGCTGCTCCTTTGTCATCTCTGGCCAGGTTCCCTTTTCCTCTCTCCCAGCTCTTGGTTTCATAATAAAATAGTGGTCAAATCTGTGAGGGATGGGCAAGAACAGTCCCCCCATGGCCTCTTGTCCTGCTCTCCATCATATCCCTGAAATCCATGTTGCTTCCACAGTGGATTTTTGCATTGCTGGCTGCAGGGGGATGCAGGGCACCATCACTGCTAACCTAAAAAATCAGTAATTGTGCTGTTGGGGCTGCTTTGGACCTCATTTTAAACAGGCAGGGGTTTGGGCACAATGGGGGTGTCCTCCGCCAAGTGATGTCCACCCCAAAGAACCTGTTCAAAGCCCCCTCCTGCACTCGGAATGGAGGCCAAGAAAATGTCCCCATCACTGCCACATCACCTCAAATCACTGCTGGGGTTTTTTTTGTGACTTTGAACGACCAGGATCCACTCTCATCCTGTGTTTTATACACGGTCAGCAAGAGCCAATCTCTTTCATAACAGGAGCACATCCAATTAAACTGGCAAACAATATTACATTTTCCTATTACTTTGTGTAGAACATCCTTTCTGGTAAAGAGAAGCCCAGAGGTTATAGAAATTTTAAGGATTTCTTTTTCAGACTCTTACATGGCTGAATCTGTGATCTCAATTTGAATTAGCTGGGACCTGCTGTTGGGGCTGTTTGTTGTTAGATGTCACCAGTGATGGTGTTGCCAGAGAGGCTGGAACATAATAGACTCAAAAGGACCCGAGGTCAAGGGCAATGAAGTTTAAAATACAATCTCTTCTTGCTTGGAGATATTTTTGCACATGTATATCCTGAACAGAAAATTCAGGAGAATAATGCTTTCAAGTGCAGTCTGAATGAAGTCACAGGGAAAAAGGCAATATATTTTGTAATGAATTCGTTTAAACAACTCAGTGATATTGTTGATTTGCTGCTCCCTGGATTGTAATTTATTAGAAATTGCTTCTGATGTTTACAGGATGCATAAAGAGCAGTTTGATGTAAATAAGGAGCTGCTGTATGGTTAAGTGTCCCTTCTGGTGAATTAAATAACTTGGTAAAAAGACTTCTTGTGTGTAGTTATTCCACTTCCTACTTCAATGTCATCTTGGCTCAGTTAACCAGAGGAGAAAAATCAAGTTGCAGGGGTGCATTTCCCCATTTTTGACAAAACCATATTTTGATAAGGCTTGGAAACGCCCAAACTGCCCTGTGTGCTCCGCTGCCCTCCTCACCCCCTTAGCCTGATCACCCCAGGGACAATTTTAGGGGCAAGATGCCACCATGTGAGGCAGAAATGGTCCTTCCCCTCCTTCCACCACTGTGCCAGGGCCAGAGTGCTGAACCCAGCACACAGAAAATTCCTGCTAAACCAGGGGGGATGGAGCACGAAGCCTCCTCAAGACAGAGCTCAGGACACTACTCAAGACTCACCTTTCCAGCAGAGGGATTTGCTTCATGTGGGGCTTGCTGCCCGTGTAGGAATAAATCTGAAAATCTGTACACAACCATTTCCAATGCATCAGGCAAATCCTGCACAGCCAGGGCTAATCAGGAGCAATTGTAATGCATGGATTCCTTAAAGCACCTGAAAAGGAATGCCAGGATCTGTCCCAGAGCCATGACTTCTCCCAGAGTGTCTAAAGAAGGTTGTACAGACATAATTTAGCTGGATTGAACAGTTCAAATCTGAGATTTACAGGATTGGCAATGATCTCTTCCTTGCTAATCAATTCTCGTGGTGCAAGAATGAGCTGGGGAATGCTCAGCCTTGGTGTGAAGTGCACCAGCTCTTCCTGACAGGTTTATTCCTCCACCAGTTTTTTGTTGATTATGATTTCATGATCACAGACAGCCCAATAGAGCAGATCTGTTTGTTTAACCAATTTACAGCCAAACTTTGAATACCAGCACTTAATTCTACCATTAAGCAGCCCTCCTCTTAATGCAGAAACATCTTGCAAGTCCCCAGCCAGGTTTTATCCCATGTTTTCTCCCAGCACTGGTGCCAGCTGGGCTGGCTTGCTGTACAGGGGGATCACCCTTCTCTTGGCACCAAGGCTCAGTACTCTCTAAATCCCTCACAGTCTTCAAAACATAGGTTTTTTTGACTCATTCTCCAGTGTCACCCCAATAGTCCAGAAAGTCCTTTAGGAAACACAAAATGACTCCTCCTTCAGGGCAGCATATGATTAACTTTATCCTTGTGCTTTGCTTTCCTTGAAGGATTTGGGCACATATAGAAGATAAACTTGCTGGGGCTGCTCTTACAGACACAGAATGATGGAATGGTTTGGGTTGGAATGGATGTCAAGATGATCTTGTTCCACCTTGTGCCATGGGCAGGGACAACTTCCACTATCCCAGATTGCTCTGAGCCCTGTCTAACCAGGACTTGCACATTTCCAGGGATGGGGCAGCCATGGCTTCTTCTTCCCACAGCCATGTCCTGTGTCTTGTGGTACTTCTGCCAGTGGGAAGAAGATGGAGCTGGGGAAAAAAAAAGTATTGGCTAAAATGGGGGTAGTGATGTGAACCTGATCTAAAAGAGGGGAGATTCAGATGAGAGTGAAGGAAAACCATTTTTTTGTGATGAGGGTGGGAGGTCCTGGCACATGTTTTCCAGAGAAGCTGTGGATCTCTGGCAGTGTCCAAGGTCAGGCTGGACAGAGCTTGGAGCAACCTGGGATAGAGGAAAGTATCCTTGCCTGTGAGAGGGGGCAGAATGGGATGAGATTTAATGTCCCTTCACACCCAAACCATTCTGTGATTCTATGATTCTATGAAATCAAAATATATTCTCTTCCTCTTCCATGCTCTGTGCCCATATGCCAAGCTTGGCTGTCAGAATTCAATCACCAGTGCTGGTTCCTGAAGCAGAAGAGATTCTTAACTTATTCTTCTTCCTGTATCTAGGCAAAGAGCTGCTTGTGACACAAGCTGAGTTAGAATTAACTCAATCATATTTTGATTTTTTTTTTTTCTGAGCAGAAGTACAATGTTCCTCAGGTTTGATCTTGCAGATTGCTGGATTCTCTGGCTCTGATCTGTGATTCAGGATCCATGCATGGTCACTTGTAGCATGTCTGGAAGGCATTTGCAATGTGCATTTAAATTCTGTAAAATATGTGCTGTGCTGTTGACATGAAGTAATTTGTTCTACTTGACAGTGCTGGGTCACAATCTAGAGTCAGAATGGCTTGGGCTGGAAGGGACCTTGAATATCAGCTCATTCCAATCCTCTGCCACAGGCAGGGACAACTTCCACTATCCCAGGCTGGTCTAGATGGGGAGATGCATTTGGACTTCTCCTCTCCAGGTTCTCATCTCCTGTCCTGCTAATGGAGCCACATTTAATGGCAAAAGGCACTTTTTTTACAGTTCAAATGTTCTTAGATTTGGCTTTCCTGGATTCTGGTGGGACAGGAGAGTAAAGCAGTGAGGAAATCAGAGACTGAGGGAGCTCATTAGTGGATGGAGCACTCCCGCTCTCTCCTTTCTTCTGAAGCCTGATGAATGCCACGAACAGGAGCAGAAATTCAGGAGCCAGCTCTGGGAGGGCTGTGATTACCTCGGAGTTCTGCTGGGATCCTGCCATCCCACAGCTGAGCTGTGGCCCTGTAGAGCACAGACCTGCAAATGAAGCTCCCCCCGCCACGCTGGGCTGGCTCAGCTGAGCTCAATGTGCCAGCAGGCAGCAGAGCCAGTTTAATATTTATAACCTGATTTGACCACTTAATATATTCAGCCTCTTTTAAAGCTGCCTTGCTCTGCACAGAGGGACAGCTCACATCACATGGAAGGTTCCTGGCTCCTGGAGGCACCTGGAGCAGCTTTGCAGGTGATGGTCACACTTGAAGGAGAAGGTTTCCACTCTTGCTTTGGTTTTCCAGCAGTGGGAGAGGGTTTGTGTTGGGTTATGGATTAGGATGCCTAGGAATAGCATGGCCTTGGCCAGGGTGGGGTCGGCTGTAATTGCATCAGGAATGTCCACCCAAATTTGTTCTGCTTTATGCTATCCTGGAAAATGCTCCTGCTGGTGCTTCAGGAAGAAATTCTGGAAGCAGTTCCCAACCACTGGTCAGTTTATTTACATAAGGAAGGATTCAGGTAATGAGGAAACACCACTGTGAGGCCAAATAAGCATCAAATCAAACTTTTAAAGCACACAAACTCATTATAATTCAGGTCTAGTGAGAGACCAGAAGATAAACCTATAGCAAGAGGAGCTAGAACCAGTCTTGTTTGGATTATGTGATTATAAGTTTTACTATTTGCAATATCACTAATCTGAAAAAGTAAGCAATGTCAGCAGAAAATTAGGCAACATGAGAGGAGAATTTGTTGAGTATTTTGGGGTTTATTTCTGGGAATCAATTGTTGGCTGAAACAAGGAAATTCAAGCAGTTGGTGTTTCATTTTCGATACGGAAATTTGCAAGGGCCATGACACTTAAATGTTATTGTCTCCAAACAAAGATTTTTTTTATTTTTTAAATGAAATTTTGGGGTCTGAGAATTATTCATCATCAAGTGTATGAAAGAGAAGTGATGGTGATGAGGAGCTAAACTTCATGTCTCCAAACCAGCCTCACCAGATGAGATTTGTGCCCACACAGGTGCCTGTGAGTTATCTGAAATGTAAATAAAATGTCCCCAGCTGCCCAAACAGTGAATTTGAGGGTGAGCCCAGTGTGTGACATGCCCAAATATGGGGTTAAATCACATGTGGGCCCAGGTCTCCTGGATTTCTGTCTCATCACTCATCCCATAGCAGGCAGGAAAAGGTGAGATTTGGAGGTTGCTTTTCCAATGAGAACTCATCCCATTTTCCCCTCCATGACGTGACTGTGCTGAAGTCAGGCCCCCTCCAATTGTGGAGGAAAGCTGGTTCAATGGGAGTTGGGATAATACAAAAAAAATTTGGTCTAACCCTAAAGGTTCTAATAGGCCAGGAAGGGTTTTGAGACCAGTGATCCTGATTATCCTCAATTCTCTCCCATCTCAGTATCACTAAACCAGCCTCAAAATGACTGTGCAGGATCCAACCTTTCCCTGATCTCCTCAGAGATGCAGAGGTCTCTCAGGACAAACCCTGTGAGTGACTATGCTGAGCAAGGGCTAAAAAAGAGACAGGGGACTCAGGTTTTATTTCAGGAGTAATATTCCAATGCATCATTCCTGAAAGAAGCAGTGCTGCAGAAGGGCTGGTGACTCCCTCAACAGGTGGTGAGTCAGGTGAAGCTCTGGGCAGGGCTTGGAGGGTGGTTCAGTTGAACTTTTAGAACAGAAATCTCTCTAATGGGATTAAGGGGTGCCAGCCAATGGGGGAAAGGCTTGGAGAGATTAGGGGAGGCATCAGGAGGAAGGATTAGTGGGAGGTACAACAAAAACGGAGGCCAGGAGGGCGCACTCAGCGCTAAGGACGAGTGGTGCCACGTGCCACGCACACTCAGGGTTAGCCACCCTCTCCTGAGCTGCCTGGGCTCACTCCCCAGTGCCAGAGGGCAGGGTTACACAGGATACTGGGAAGGAATTCTTGGCTGTGAGGATGGTGAGACCCTGGCAAAGGTTGCCCAGAGAGGTGGTAGATGGTCCATCCAGGACAGGTTGGATGGGGATGCTGGATGTTGGATTGTTGGAGCAACCTGGGATAGTGGAAGGTGTCCCTGCCCATGGCAGGAGGGGCTGGTGACCTTTAAAGTCCCCTTTCAACCCAAACTCTTCTTTGATTTTTCAATGCACTTTCCATGTTGCTGCAGGTTCTGTATGGTTATAAAAACAGAATTATGGAATGGTTTGGGTTGGAAGGGACCTTAGAGCTCATCTCATCCCATCCCCTGCCATGGGCAGGGACATCTTCCATTATCCCAGGTTGCTCCAAGCTCCATCCAGCCTGGCCTTGAACACCTCTAGGGATGGAGCAGCCTCAGCTTCTCTGGGCAACCT
Source organism: Cinclus cinclus (assembly GCF_963662255.1). Classification (NCBI taxonomy): domain Eukaryota; kingdom Metazoa; phylum Chordata; class Aves; order Passeriformes; family Cinclidae; genus Cinclus; species Cinclus cinclus. The sequence continues at coordinate 2,330,915 of NC_085048.1, forward strand.
GTGCCAGGGCCTTTCCACCCTCCCTGGTAACAATTCCTTCCCAATATCCCATCCATCCCTGCCCTCTGTCAGTGAGAACCATTCCCCCTTGTCCTGCCTTAAACTTCAGACAGATCCCAAATATCAACACAGGAAACCAAGAGGACAGAAGTGGACAAGGTTCACATCTCTTAACGACCTTAAAGTTGAGGTAATCCTTTCAATCCCAATGTTATAAAATGTGGAATACTGCCTCCACCTGGAACAACTGTGTTGTTTTATTCCACCTCTGGCTGCAGCAGAGGATATTATGAACCTGTTTTATAGGGCTGAACACTATTTCCCATCTTTCCATTGCTCCTGTTGTGAGCCTTGGAGGTGGTTCTGACACTTCACTCTTCTCTCATGAAAAAAAAACAAAACAGGCTACAAGATCTTCCTCAACAGCCTCTTCATGTTAAAAAAATACATTTCTTCACTGAATTCCCTTGAAACATGTCAGGTAAAGTACTTTCACCTGTTTATTAAAGTGTGTATCATATAATCAGCACCAACATTGATGTATCAGTTACATGAGCTGAACCTGGATCCATCCTACTCCTGGAATGTGCCATGACAACTTCCTCCTCCAAGGGATAGAAGAGCCAAGGAGGAGAGGTGCCATGCTGGACCTGTTCCCATCAAAAAGGAGGGGCTGGTGGGGAATGTGAAGCTCAAGGGCAGCCTGGGCTGCTGGGACCATGGAATGGTGGAGCTGGAGACCCTTGGGGCAGCGAGGAGGGTGCAGAGCAAGCGCATTACCCTGGGCTTCAGGGGAGCAAATTTCAGTCTCTGCAGGGATCTTTTTGGTTCACTCCTATGGGATAATGCCCAGGTGAGAAGAGGGGCCCAAGAAAGCTGGTTGATATCCCAGGATCGCCTCATCCAATCTCTGTTTCCATCATTTTCTTGTTTACAAATTGGATACCAGACCCAAACTTCATGTCCTTGAGAACCAGTGCTCATCTTACAGTAGGGTCTGCCAGAAACAGGGAATTTAAGGTGTTTTGGAGCCCAGAAATCATCATCAGCATGACTCTGGAATGGGTTTGGCCTGGGATAACTTTTGCTGAGCTAGGGGGCTCTGAAGATGTCCCTGCCCGTGTCACGGAGGTTGGATTAGATGACCTTAGAGGTCCCTTCCATCCCAAACCATTCTGTGATTTGATTTTTCTGTGGAATAGTCCTCAAACCCAGATTAGGGACAGATCCTGGCACTGTTCATTTTACCAGGACAAACAGTCCTGTAATCCCAGCCTGTTATTGGAGGAGCCAATATCTTCCAGCGCTATTGAGTATTTATTTCATCATGGGATTCATCTGCATTTAAAGCTGAACAGTGAGAAAGTTGTAGTTGGAGTCCTGCAATTTAATTTAGTGGCTGTCTGCTTGTTGGGCAGTTCTTCTGCCTACCGTGTGCCAGACATAATCATATTCCATCAGAGGAGAATTAATCAGTGTGTCCTTCATTACTAAGTGCAGCACAGGATTACTGGCCTTCCCTGGGCTTGTTGTTTTGCTGGTTTTTTTTGTTTGTTTTTTTCCATGACACATGTAAATATTGGTTATTAGTATTCTTGCCTGTGGACCTTGGAGTGCTGAGTTATGATGGTAAAAGGGGACAGCAAAAGCAACAATGAAAATTCTGAGATGAAAAGGTCAAGCAGTGGTTTAGGTGAGATAACGGTGAGATAAAATAACAGACAAGCTCAGCCTTGTGATTGTCATGTTGTTAATAATAAATATTGTGCCAGGACTGGGAGAGGAGCTGATGTTGGAATTGAGTCTGGAGCAGAAACAAAGTGATTTTGTGGCTGTCCATGTGCACAGTGGTCACTTTGCTTGTACTTCTGAGATAAGATCACCTTCAGGGGATGTGGCAGCCTTGGTGGAAGGAGGACAGTCATCACCTCTGGCTGTGCTGGCTCTTCCATAGCTGGGCTCCCAGCCCAGTTCCCATCAGCTTAGGGCAGTGCTGAATTCACATCTCTCTGCACCTATTTCTGCTGAAAACCCCAGAGAAACCCCAAGCAGCACAAACATAAGTTATCTGGACTAAAGCAATTTTCCAAACCTGCATGGAGAGCTTGAAGCACAAGGAAAACCCATTACTGAGGAGGTTTCTGCTCTTAAATATAGAACTGTAAGGACAAATAGATAAAACTGAAGGATTAAAAGGAACCCCCACAGAACCAGATACATTCAACACAAATGCCTTTGGTGTTGGGCCAGTGTCAAATCTAAAATAACAATTAATTAATGGACATCCCTATCAAAACTTAAATTTATTAATAACCATTGAAATGATGAGGTAACAACCAACAGCGGCATTCAAGCCGTGACCATTCATCAGCTGCTGCTGGAGAGCCCATCCCAGGTGAAGGGGAAGAGATGAGTCAAGTTTTGACCAAAAAAATTGTTACGATGAGGATGCAAACAGCGTCATTCTGCCAGGCCATTGATGTGGCACTGCAACACCACGTGGGGATGCTCCCAGCTGGAAATCTGTGGAAGATACCCAGATCCCTTGGAGAAGCCCAGCTGCAGTCCCTCAGCAGCCACCTGTGCCTGCCCGTGGTCCTCAGCTGACTTCATCTCCTGGCTTCACCTCCCAATGCTTCCCTGTCCTCTTTTGCTCCCTGTTGGAAGCCCTTTCCCTCTGGCAGATTGATGGTGTTCCAGGGGGTGTCCCCAGTGGCAGTGCTGCCATCTGTCCCCCTCCCACCAGCACAATCCAGAGGCAGGCATGGGCTCCCTTAGCACTTCCAGGGATCAGGTTTTCCCTCCTATCACTGCTGAGGGGAGCAAATATCTCTTGGTGGGATGCAGGCACCTCAGAACTCTGCCCAAGAATGGGATAGACAGTGCCCTGTCCAGTGAAGACAAAACAAGGTTGCCCCTTTGCTGTAGGGTTTGCTCCAATCTGTCACAAAAATAACTTATTCCAAGGCGAGCCGGTCCCAGGGGGGAGCAGAAGTCCTGGTTGCTCTTCTGGCTTCATCTTTTATCCATTCCTGTGGCTTTTCCCTCCCCTGCCTGCTGCTAATCAGCATTCCTTGCAAAGAGCACCTGCTAATCTGCAGCAGGAGTTGGTTTGTGCAGGATGTGGGGAGGTGGTCGGGTGGTGAAGGGACACCAAAGCAGCACCAAAACACCCCTTTCCCAAAGCCATCGTGGCTAAAAAGGATCCAACCTCATGCACCCACAAAAGAAAAGCTGATTTCTAGCACTTGCATTTTATTGAGGGGAAAAAAAAATTGTTTGTCTTTGTGTGTGTGTTTGTGTGCGTGCTCGTGTGTGTATATAAATACATATATATATTTTCCCTTCTGAAACAACTCGTTTCCCTTTGGGAATAAAGGGGATCTTTAAAAATGCAAAAATTCCTTCCAGACAGTTTGTCATGTCTTACTAGAAACAGCCGAACCTATTAGCAATTTAAATGATGTCTCTCATTAGCATAATTTTTAATGAAGCAGAGCACGTGTTTCACATTTGTGTTTCTGATGTGGTGGGGAGGAAGCACTCGGACACTGAATGATGGAGAAATTGACTCTCAGAAGATCACAGGGATGAGGCACGTGGGATTCCTGACCAGGACCTTATTTGGGATGTTTTTCTGCAAGTGGTTTTGCCTAAAATAATTTTAATAAAATCCCAGAATGATTTGAAAGGGACCTTAAATCTCATCCCACTCCACCCCCCTGCCATGGGCAGGGACACCTTCCACTATCCTAGGTTGCTCCAAGCCCCATCCAAACTGGCCTTGGACACTTCCAGGGATCCACAGGCAGCCACAGCTTTTCTGGGCAACCTGTTCCACCACCCACATAGTGAAAAATTTCTTCCTAATTTCCAATATCTTCCCAAAATTCTATGTATCATTCAATGGAAAATCTTTTCTGACAAAAAAGACCATGGGAATAAACCACCAATCTAGCAGAATATTTTTAGGATTCAGAAAAGTTTGAAAAGTGCCACTGTTGGATGTCCACAGAGAAACTGAGGTTTTAATTTATCTTTTTTTTCCCTCAAAAAATATGTTGGGAATAGCAGGACTTTTCTTCCCCGTTGTCATTCATAAAATCTTGGGAAGCTTTTAATCATGATCCAGATTCTTCCTCGGGCTGTTGCCCTATGAGCCAGGCTATGGCTCCCACCTGGAAATGCAAAAGGCTTCAGCAAACCTGGAGTGACTGATGGCAATAAGTGCTAAATAAAATCACTTTGCCACGCCAGATGTGTTGTTATTATTATTTTATTCCAAATTTTTATTTGTCTTACAGTACCCCTGTGGCAAAGCAGGGGAAGGGAATGCCAAAGGGTTTTCAACTTGATCAAACATCAGATAAAACAGGACAGGGGTTTGTTTTCATTGCTGAAAATTTACATGATTTCCCTAAAATGAAACAATAACTGAATTTTTTTTTCTGTCTTTTCCCCTGCTTTCCCCTTGTTTTTCCCACTTTTCCCTGCCTTGCATTACGCCAGGTCCTCGTGCACGAGCCATTTGCAATGTTAGAAGGGAAATTGTGCGTGGGTGTGAAATCTTGTGTGCACACATGTTCCACATTTTGTTTGCTTAAAAGCCCGTGCAAAGCTTCTAGTTCGCTTTCTTTTTTTTTTTTCCCCCCCATTTTCCTAATGGGAAAACACTCCTGGGAACTGAAGTTACACAGGCAATAACACATGACACAAACCAGTAACTGATCCTGATGGGGAGGACAGGGATGCCCTTGTGCTGGGCCACCCTTTGGGACAGCAGGCGGTCACTTGGACCGACCCTTCCCCAGCATCAGCCTCCCTGCCTTGGTCTGCCACGACATGGAAACATCCTCATTAGGACAACAGGCAGATTTCCAGGATCCACTTCTGATTCCCTCGCCCTGGAACGGTCCCAAATATCACAGATGTTTTGATGGCTCTCCCAGAGGGCGGCAGCAGCTCGTCCTCCTCCACTTTCGGCACGTCGAGCCCTGGCATGCGGCGAGCAGCTGATGCCCCGCTTCGTGGCAGGGATGGCAGCTCCCCCAGAGCTCCCAGTGAGCCCAGCAACCCTCAGAGTGAGCAACCCAAGTGGGGCTGTGCCCAGTTGGGATTTTCAAAGTCATGTGGCATTCTAGAGATGCAGTCTTCACTCTGTGTGCGCTGCTTTTGGGGAAAAACGCTGCTTTTTAGGGCATCCTGCAAACAAGTGCTGCTTCTGGAGAAGGACTTTGCTTTGAGAAAGTTGCAGAGGACACAAGAAGGAGGGATGAATGTTAATGATTCCTTTCCACATGCTTGAATAGGAAGCAAAAAATAGGAATCCTAGTTAGGTTAGTTTAACAAAGTTAGTTTTGACATTAAGGACAAAGCAGGGAATAAACTTTCAGCATCAAGATTCTTTTCCAGATCAGAGGGACCTTCCTCAGTCTTCCCCAGCCCCAAGCAAACACAACTCTGATTCCATGCTGAGTCCAATCCTGATGGCTACAGGATGGGACAGTCAGTCCAGATTGTTGAAACCATGTCTCAATTTCTTGGGTAAACTCAGGAAATAATTTCCTTTCCACTTTCCATTCTATTCTCCCCACCTGCCTCAGGAGAAGCTGAGAAGTTTATGTCACTCAGGATTTCAAAATGCTTGGGAAAGTTCAAGTGAAAGACAGCATGGAGCTGTTGTTGCTGTTGCTGTTTTGTTTTCCTCTGCCAGTCAGTTAGGGGAGAAACCTGATGATCAGAAGTTATTCACCACACTGTGCAACAGCCTCTTGTAGGATGTATCTTCTCTGGGAACGAAACAAGAGTTCCCTGTTTATGGGAGGAGTGGAAACATCAGACAATAAAAAAGAAGCATCTCTGCACATGTCTGACCTGGCCCATCTCCCACCTGGTGTCCTCAAACCTGCCAAAAAAATAATAAAATCAAAGTTCAAGACAAAATTAACAGATAATTGGCAGAATAGCCATCCTTGGTGTCATCAAGGCCAGGTTGGATGGGGCCTGGAGCAATGTGGGATAGTGGAAGGTCCCCCTGCCCATGACAGGGCATGGAATGGGAAGAGCTTTAGGGTCCCTTCCCACCAAAAGCATTCTGTGATTCCATGATTAGCATCACAAACCTCATACACTTGCTGGGCTTTTTCTGAGAGTCCTTCACAAATATTAATCAAAGAAAGTGCACTGAAGACCCCTGTGAATAAGTTGGGGACATTAGGACCTGTAATGCTGTCTCCCAGGCCACAGGACAGTCCATCCCTAAAGAAGTCACTGGAGCAACTGGTGTTCCTGGGAGGTGTCATCCACGGTTTTCAGGTTCTTTTGGCACCTACACTCCTGTAATTCCCAGACCTTGAGCTGGTCCCGAATTTATGGTCTGAGCAAGTGCCTCAGAAAGTGATTTGTGGTACATCATGTACGGCACATTGACTTTGATGATCCTTGTGGGCTCCTTCCAACATAGAATATTGCGATTCTGCGATTCTATGATTCTGTGATCATGGACACAAAGATTCACTACCTCAGGGCTAAAATTCCAGCTCGCTCCCCACCCTTTCCACACAGCCTTTCCCTTTGGAAGAAAGCCCATTATGGTGGGGATGTATCCATGAACAGCCACGAGATGGGATCTCACCTGCCCATGACGAAGAGCCTCTTCTTTAGAGCACCAAACTCAGTTTCTCAAAGAGAACTGCAGGACAGACCATAATTATTCAAGTTAGAGCTTGGCAGAACACTGCAGTTAATTCTGTTCAGAAAGACACGTGCTGGCACCGTGAATGCCACCAGTGCTCACAAACCAAGGTCTGGAGGTCATCAGCAGCACTGACCCCTCCAAGGGCTACCCAAGCATGGCAGGAAAAGCCATCTGCAGTGTTCCATGTCAGCCAGAGGCTGCAGATCCCAACTTTGTGCAGACAGGACTTGTGGGATTGTCATAGCATAGGGAAGTTCATCTAATACAGACCAACAAAATGACAGGATACTCTCTTCCTTCTCAGAAGTTGTCCTGAAAGGATGTGGATCCAGTCATCACAGCATTTTCCACCTATACACAACACAGTTGTTAAGGAATTTAGGAAGTGTTTTCTCGGCAAAATGGATCTTTGAAATGGAAAATATCTTTGATATTCATAGTCCTACCTCTGTAACAGTTCCTATGAAAACCCATTATATGAGTCTTTCTTCCCCCCTGCAAGAGAGACAAAATCAAGTTGATCATCAAATTTCATTTTATTTTATTGTCTTCATTTGATGTGCCAGCTAGAGGTCAAAAGGAAATATGCTATTTTCTTTTGGATTTTAATTTAAGAATATCTGAGCTATCTAGCTGATTGAAGCTGACCCCTGCAACGCTGCTGCTGAATGTTTCAGACAAAGGAACAAGGCATCTATCAGTGGGTGAGAATGAAAATTCCTTTCTTGTCAGAAATGCTTCTGTAAACATTTTAATCTGGGCTGCTTTTGCAGCTGAATGACTACTTAGGTGGGAGCTGCAGCTACCACGAGTGGTGCAAGGATGTCAGGATTCCCTGGAACACTCCACTTTGTCCAAGTTCTTCCTGCTGTCATCTGGAACACAAGCTGATGGTAATTGGCTTTTTAATAACACCAGCACATTGTCCAGCATGACCAAGTGCCAGGACTGATTTGGACTTCATTGTCATGCAGTCTTCCAGAAAATTAATTCCTATCTCTGGTAGTGATAACCCAGAGTCTTTAACATGAGAAGCTCCTCCTGGTTTAAATAGTAAACTTATTGGAGGAGTGGTTGCCTTTTGCTGCTGATTTTTTTGTTTTCTTCTTTTTTTTTTTTTTTTTTTTTGGTTTTGGTTTTGGTTTGGTTTTGTTTTGTTTTGTTTAAACAAGATTTAATTTGCTCTGAGGAAGATTGATGTGCGTTTAACTCCAGAGGCTGAAACTTGGGTTTTGAGATGAGTTTTCTGTCCATCCACCCATCCTGTTCATCCATAACTGACAAGTCTCCCAGTGATGGGGGGACTCCAGGGAGCAAACAGAAGGATTCACTCCATCTCCTGCCATTTTTTGGCCAAAGCCAATCCTGTGCAATTTCAGAGGCGCTCCCACCCAGCAGACACCTCCTGCTGCAGGTTTTGCACTGGGCACTTTGTTAAATGAACATAAAATGGCTTTTTCACATGTTCTGCAGAGTAAATTTTTTTTCTGTGCATTTGTCACTGGGCTAAGGTTGGGAAGCAGAAGAATGGGCCATTTGCAATTGTAATGCTGAGTAGCCAAGAGCAGGTGTGTTCCAGGCCTGTGGATTGGCAGCTGGCACTCGAGGTGTGGCCCTTGAATTATTAAAATGATCAGTCTTTGGAGTTTTAAAACCTTTCCTACAGAGTGGTATTTATGGGTGCTCTGCTGGGATAAACTGGCTCTTCTTCGTGGGATCCTAAATTTTGAGCCAAGCCAAAGTGCCATGTTCATAAAGTCTTCTGAAAGAATCTTTGCAATCACAGAATCACAGAAGGTTTGTGTTGGAAGGCACCTTAAAGCTCATCTTGTTCCCCCTCCTGCCATGGGCAGGGATGTCACTTACTAGATCAGGTTGCTCAGGGCCCCATCCAATAAATCCAATAAATAAACCAATTTTGTTACACATTTCTATTGTTCACCTCTCTTGTCCAGGCACAAAGAGGGAGAGACTCGGTCAGGACCTTTCCGTTGTGCATCCAGAACTTGAAACTTCAAAGTTAAGGCTTCAAATTCTGACCCAAATTGATGGGAATTAAACTTTCCACCCCTTCCACTGAGGAATTCCAATGGAATAAAATGCGAAGGGAAAAAAAAATACGTTGAAGAAGTTATTTCTTCACGACAATTGCGCACAGCACCAGACTGCTGGGGAAAAACGCTGTGTCAATAACCCACTTCCTGAAAGACTTTCCTAACTTTAAATGAGTCCCAGCCTGGCATTTTCATGGGATACAGTGGGCTGGTGTCTCTCCTTGGATGATGCAGGCTCACGCTGACTTTGGGCTGGCAAGGAGCCTCCAAGGCAGTGGTGCTCCAGAACATGTTCTGGCTCGTTCCTTGCCACGAGAGGACCACAGGTCTTCAAGTGGGATCTACATTTACTTTTCTTGGTGATTCAGTACCATAAGGCCTTTAATGCCCTTAAAAGGATCCCCTTGCATTCTCTACACTTCCAACCCTTGTATTTTGGAAGCTCCTCAAGCTTTTTAAGAACCGCGGTTACACTTTGTCTCCTTCCTCAGCAAAGGGAAGTTATTTCACTTTGTTTCTCTCGTTTCACTCCGCTGTGGCCCAGGAAGCAAAAACTCACTGGGCTCTTAGAAGGTTTACGAGGGGTTGCCCTGGCAGTGGTTTGGAGAAGTGATGGCAGGATTCAGCAGCCCCATCTGAGGCTGCTCACAGAGGGATAGTGCTTAGAATTATTGTCCTGTGCAAACTGCTTGGCAGGAGCACTGCTTCTCCCCCACAAGGATGGTGGGAGGTGCATCATCTTCCTCTCCACAGAGTTGCCGTGAAATTAATGTAGCCATATGGAAGTAGGCTGCAGATCTTGACTGTCTAACACACTCCAGTTTCCAAAATCATGCTCCCGGCACAATGCACCCATAATCTGCTCCAAGCCCAAGCCTTGTGGCAAAAAGACAATTTTGCTCCTCTGCATCAGCCAAGGTACTCTTAGGTGTGAAAGTTAAAGGTCTCGAGCAATTTATAACTGCTAATGTTCTGGCCCTGAAATAATCGTGGAAGACATTTTATTTTCTGTTTATTCCTCCTGCCTTGAAGTGAATCAACTTCTGAGCTCACACCATGTGATGGTGGCTGTGGCGCATGAGTTTTCTGTGCCAGGAGAGAGTATCCAGGCAACTAGACCGGATATCAAAATCTTGTCAAATTTTTCCCACCCTGTATTTTGTCTGTCTTATGGCCCTTATTACCACTGAATTCAGGACCTGTTGATCTCTAACAAATTCACCTCACAGCTGCCTTTTGCAGACAGAGAAATGTCTTTGTCCTGCAGATGGGAGACATGGAGAGCCCCATAGGAAAGTCAGGTGAAGTAGGGATTGAAATGGGATAGCCCAGGTCATCAGTCAGTACCAGAGTCCCTTGTTTAAAGGTGAGGACAGTTTTGAGAGTAAGGGGCTCAAGGTAAAAAAGCAGAATTAACAAGGAGTTGTCTTGCTTGATTGTAGGAGAATTAGGGATGGAATGGTGTTTACGAGGTCTTTGGTCCAATCTCCTTTTCCATGAAGGGTCAGCCCTGGGTTTAGACCAGGTTGTTCATCCAGTTAGGTCTTAAAATCACCCAAGGACTGAGACTGCACAACTGCAACCATGCCTGGAAGTATTCAAAAGTTATTTGGATGTGGCATTTGAGGGCATGGTTTAGGTGGGCTTGGCAGTGCTGGGTTAACAGTTGGGATGATCTTGGAGGGCTTTTCCAACACAAATGATTCTGTGATTCTGCTCTGAAGACCTCTGAAAGAAGATCATTAGACCATACATAACTTCTCTGAACTTGACACCCATCCCTGGGCAGGAAAACCAGATCAATTCACCTGTCATTGTAATTCCTCCCCTGTAAGTGAGACACAAAAGCCGAATCCTACTGCATTAACTTTTGATGCTGATCCTTTTTGTTCCTGCTTTTTGTTTGGCACTTCACTGTCAAGAGGAGAAATTGAGGAAGACAGGCATCATTTCTTGTATGACCAAACAGTCACATCAGAGATAGAAATACTTGACTTTTTTTCCCTCCTTAGTAGTTAGGAATGTGGAAGTCAGTCATGGACATTGTCATAGCAGAACAGTGTCTGGATACTGAATTAGACTTCAACTAAGGGAATTTC